>NC_064922.1:574834056-575143329 GCF_023897955.1 Schistocerca gregaria
AGTCTTTGAGCGAGTGAGTCTGTGTAGTTATCGCATTTTATTTATAGAGATTAATCAGAATGCATAAGAATTTGTGAAATCCGGATAAGCAGAATTTGCAAGGTAACAGCGGTGCAGGCACTGGCGTACTCGTGGCCTATAGTGGAGGTGGGTGGCAGTGGTGGGGAGCAGCACTGTCAGCACCAGCAACACTGCACGGACGACAGCGTCATGGAGCCGACGAAGAACAGGGCCGGCGTGACCACAACGTAGGCCGTGTGCAGGAGGAGGACTCCCCAGCGGCGGGAAATGACCGCGCTGACGATGTGGGCAGCAAGTAGTTTGCTCGCACAGGTTGGAATGAGCGAGCAGCTGCACACCCCCGCTCACGAACTTCAGGCCACCAACATTCCTCCGGGTGCAAAGTGTGCTGTGGTAGTCCCTGCATGAGTAGAGATCTGTGGCTAGCAGTGTTTGAGTCCTTAGGACAGGACGTGTTCATCTAGTTCATACATTACTAGACTCAAAGACCACGGACCATCACTTGCTGCGGATGCTGGCAACTTAGATATCTCTAGCGGAAATTGAGGAATATTAATGCGAGCCTAACTCACGCTTCTTCCGCTACAGCAATGGTTCCTCCCACTCAAGTCAAAACATAACCAAGGACTAAGCCCGAGGTAATCAGGCCGTCTCCGTTGTGGACACCTTTGTCTGTCTGCAGTGTCGGTAGTTCTGCATCGATGGACGCTCGGCTTGGCGACTGTGTGAACAAACCGCCTCGGCGCCAGACCATGACTTCCCACTGAATCGGCATACCGCGAGTTGTAACTTTCTCGTCTGGCTAGAATTATTTTTATGGTGTCTCGCAGAACCTAAGGGCGATGTCTTAATTTTACTCACCTGGACCCCGCACAGTTGCTGCACAACACTGATATTATCTTGACAGTTTCTGGCTACCTCACTGACAAAAATGATAAGACGAATGCACTAATTGGTGACTTACATTCTCGAATATTATTTTATCTATCTCTATTAGTTTCACGTAAGCTCGACGTCTCCAAGCACAACTTTTAATAATCCTCTGTAGTTGTAAATCGATTCACATAAATTATGTGATGCTCGGACTCCACTTAATTAACTGACTCTGAGAAATCGTTCTCGATCTTACTTATATCTGTACACATGTCAAGCTTATCCTCACAAATACTTTGCTTTAACTAATATTAGATGTAACCTTCATATTACTAAGTTACTCTGCCAGTTGATCTATTTATCGGTTCATCACATCATTGTATGCCCACTATTCTTCGAAGTGCTCCTCAAGCACCTCCGTGTTATTTACTAATTTAGTATGAAACCTAGTTACCGTTTATACAAAATGAGTTTCTAGATTTCAACTGTTTCATTGCATTCTACTTTCCACCCATTCTATTCCCTGTTTTACCGTGTTTCCTCCGTTTCCTCAGTCAGTTTGTCGCCCATTACTGTCATTAGTCATGTAAGCTAGGATAACTTAACATCTCTTACACCCATTAGCAACAAGTGCTATAACCGTGGTTTTAAGCCAATTTATCTCAAAACAAGATAATAATTACTATCACTAATGTTAAAATGATAAATCGTATTAATGGTTCAAATGGCTTTGAGCACTATGGGACATAACATCTGTGATCATCAGTCCCCTAAAACTTAGAACTACTTAAACCTAACTAACCTAAGGACATCACACACATCCATGCCCGAGGCAGGATTCGAATATGCGACTGTAGCAGTCGCGCGGTTCCGGACTGAGCGCCTAGAACCGTTAGACCACTGCGGCCGGCCAAATCGAATTACAAACTTACCGGATTATAGGTATCTACCTTCTGGGAAGAATCCATTTTTTGTTTTGTTTAAGTCGCAAATACAATATATTTAACCACAGTCGTGACGTTTTCAGTTATTTTTTTCAGTGATTTCTCCAGAAATATATACAAGTAAACTTTACGCACGTTAGGCGTATGTAGACATTATATTTGTTATTGTTTGGACTGTTTACTAACAATAATTCCTTTTTTCTTTATATATGGCTTTTGACTGGCAATAGAAATCACCCACAAGTGTATATTAACATAGCACGTCCTCTACATCAGAGAGGTCTTGGAATTTTTATTTGGATTATAATCAATAAACTATATATATTCCCCTAATACATGGCCACATTCCTATTTCGACGCTTATCGCTGCTGTTGTTGAGTTCTCTTGAGCACTACTTCCTTATGTATGCGTAATAAATGTGTTGATGTTATTTTTTATGTTTAAAGTGATCGTATCGCAGGACCAACATCTCCTTGTGTTCCCTAAACTGTACAGATAACGTTGTGTGATAAATGGCGTCTTGGTGAAATGTCGGTTAACACACCAAGTATTCCAAAAAGAAAGGATTACATCATCGATTATTTTAAAAATATCTTCAGTGGTTTTGTGTATGTTTATATTGATAATAGCACTGCATAAGATTATAGACAAAATATTAACATAGTTACTAACAATTACAGTAGGTGAAACGTTTTAAAATCAGTAAATAAACCTTCAGACATTCTCCATATGCATTCAACAAAATTGAATAGTCCTTAAGAAGATGCTGACTTTAAGATAGCCATATTTTCCTAATCTTTGATCAGGTATGGAAATATATCTACTGTAGACTATCATCAATACGAATTGCTTGTCCTGTCAGCCAAGTTTGGCTATGATAACTTAATGAGAATGTAGTAAGTTAGTGTTCATAGAATCACTAAGTGCGTAATGTAGTACTGGAGTTTCAAGCTAACAAAGAAATGAGGTTGACTAGCCTTTTTTCCATTCTATTTATAATTTATAAAATCTAAATCCCCATTGGTCATTCTGGAAATTTCTGTTTGTGGTAATGTAATACATTTGCTAATTATCTAAAAGTGTATATAATGTATGTTTGCAAATTCTTAAAATGCTCCTCACTTGACTTTCGTTGCTGATAACGTCTCAGACTTTTAATTAAGCAAAAACCTTTTACTTTTGTTGAGTTGGTTTTTGCAGGTGTTTTGGAAGGTTTGCATGGTAAGTGAGCTGCATGGATTTAAATGTTATTTCGAACATCGAATTATTTCACTCTTTACCTCTTTGACACTTAGGAAAGTTTTGTTGTAACGATTTGTGAGCTGTGGGAGCTACAGAGTGATCAATCACTTAATTTTTGCTATGGTGAACTAGTTTTCGTGTATAGTTGTAAGTGTCAGGCAAATCCAACACCTTTTATGAAAACCCTGACATGATAAGCAAATCCAGTAGTACGTCACATAGCTCTGAATAAATCGTGACATTAAATTAACCAACGTAATACGAGTAACAAGTGAGCAAATGGAATACCACAGACTAATACAAGAATCCCTAAATGCATGTTATACTTTCCCACCATGAGACGTAATTAGCAATACACGATTCCTACAAGGCAGAAGAGTCGAGAGATGGGAAAGGACAGCAAGATCAACAGAGGGTAGCCGAAGTGGGAGTAAATCTGCTGAACGACAGTGTGGGGGAACCCTGCTGGGACAGAACACTGAACTGCAGAGTGGCGGAACACGGAAGGACCACAGGGTCTTGGAACACCCCGACTCAGCGGAGTTAGCAATAAACGGCCCGATGAGAAGACCACTTGGGCAAGCCACCACTGCCAAAAAAGAAAAAAATGTGTAAAAGTCACAATACTCCTATTAAACAGCACGCTGATACACGAAAGTGAAGAAAACTTCCACAAAGAAAAAATGACATGCCCAAACAATTTATCAAACTATTACTTAGAGGAAAACTTCAAAGCGACTAGTTATCAATAAATATTTCCATATCCTGCCCAGAGAAGAAACAAGAATCAAGTAAGAAGAAGAGAAAAAGCAGGAAGAACAGATGTTGAAGATTCGCAAGATGGAGACCAAGAAAGAAGATGGGTGAAGAATAGACGACCTATCTTCCCAAATCCCTATCGTATTGTAAACTAGTCGTCTGTGAAGTATTACAACGAAAAACGACCTCTTTCAGTGACACATGACGATGACTTTCACGCATATAAAGCCAGTAAACCACGAGATCCTGCACTCACAGCTCCATTCCATTATGGGACCTCCACAACAGCAACACACACTTGCAAAGCCAACAAGGAATGACGAACGAAGCTGTACATCAAATACTTGCCCACATCCATCTCGCTCAAGTCCATCACCTTCGTGCAAAAACATTCACCAACCTCATGCTTAAACATTCATAGGATTGTGTGAATGTGTGAAATGAAATTCTGTGATGTAGGAATTGTGCAAAAGAAACGAGTGAAAAATTAAATAAGTTAAGCACGCCAGACAGCTAATAAACTACAAAATAACAGTCATTGACTATGGACTTAGGTAAGAAATAGACTATCTATAAAAATAAGTCATTGGTTTTGAAATGGACCGTATATAAAGAACAAAAGTAAGGCATAATAAACACTAAAACTATATGCCACTTATTTTAACCTCAAAAAAATAAAAGAATAACTATATTTTACTTATCTTCTCCTTATAAAAACAAAGAATCAAAAATTATCTTGTTGGATGTTTTCCCTTTTTTTTAAACAATTGTACCATTTTCTAGGATAACACCTCAATACTTGTGTATGTATATTTCTGTGTCAAAGCAATTCTTGGAAATAATTCTTATTTGTTAGTGTAACAATGTTGAAATGAGTGTCTAGAAACAAAAATATTTTACCTGTTCATGATACTTAGAAAATGTGTTAGGAATAGATTTTACTTAATTACTACATTAACAAAAATATCGATATGCAAGACTCCTCACTTTCGATAACAAGCTTCTTAAAAACCAAACTTCACACTTAAATAAAGAAAGAAAAATAATTAAAAAATAATAATTATAATAGAATAAAAAATATTCTTCTCTTGTCAATATAAATATATTTTTGAGAATAATGTGGAAGAATATAGAAATATAAATTAGTAATACAAACTAGCATAGAACCAGAATGAAGTGGCTGAACAGTAGGCAACAAAATTTGGATAGAGGAATATTTTTTTACTGACTTAGACAACGATTCAATCATTGCCTAAGTTCAGTGCAAAAATTAAGTTCGAAGGGTGGTGATATGTAAGGTGTCTGGCAAATCCAACACCTTCCATGAAAACCCTGACATGATAAGTAAATCCAGTAGTATGTCACACGGATCCGAATAAATCGTGACATTAAATTAACCAAAGTAATACGAGTAACGAGTGAGCAAATGGAATACCACAGACTAACACAAGAATGCCTAAATGCATGTCATACCTTCCCACCGTGAGTCGGACGCAGTTCCGAGGGGAGAAACGGGAACAGAAGCCGAGAGCACAACCGCATTAAGTTAGAAGGCCCTAACTTAAGGGACGGACACCCACCGACTGGATCACCCCCAGGCCATGTTAGAAGCTAGAGCCTTCCAGAAAAACAGTATAGATCTTATGATAACGAAAAAGTGCCTGAGAGTTTTTCGCGTCTCTGTTACGTTGCAAACGTTAAAAACATTACCCCACCACGAAAAGTAACCACTAGGACCACCCGATAGCTGATGTTAAAAGATAGAGCCCTCCAGAAGAACAGTATAGATCACACGATAACACTAAAAGGGCCAAACCAGCTGCACGTTTTAGCGTGAGACTTTTTCGCGTCTCTGTTATATTGCAAACTTTAAAAACATTGCCCCACCACAATAAGTATAATGTTTCTCATTGGATAGACAGAATTTTTGCAGGGGGAGCCTAAGGTTAACATTGAGACCCTGATTGGTCAGATGGAAACACAGCCAGAGAGGTTTTTTTAAATCAACTACGCTAAATTGTAAAAGTAAGTGCGATGCCGCATTTTTTAGGGCATAAGGCTTCAATCAGAACTGCAGAAGTCTCATCTGTTACAACCCATTTTTACGTAATACTAGTGATTATCGTCAATTGAAGCTCATTTGCTATGTAAGTTAAAATCTGAAATGCGATGATTTTTCTGTAGCATAATTACTGAGAAGCCACATCAGCCACTGTAATTTACGACAAGTTAGATAAGTAATTAATGATAATTGAGGGTCACTGTAGACCATTTTGATAGTTTTCTCTCTTGTGTAACTTAATTTAAACCTAGATTATAGATGTGACATGGTATAGGTCATCCTTCGATCCATTGTAGAACTTGGAAACCCATTCAGGGAATATTCGTTCACATTTTTCTTGAACGCAGTTGGTTTCTATCATCCTGTATTAAAACATTTACTTTTATCAATAGTGCAATTTATAAAAATGTTTTGTGAGTAGAATAAAATTTCCAATGGTAAACCTAATCCTTTTTCGACGTTATTTTACCAGCTAACTAAAAAAAGGAAAGTCTTGAACCATTTTCACTAAATTTAGTTAGTATTAAGATTCTTTTACACGGAGTGCAGTGGAGCTTACGCTGAAATCATTAAGTATTTGCTTATATCACCGCTAGTCTCACTGAACTCTTTTCAACTCCAGTTGTCATGTGTGGTCTGGCGTCTCCTTACCAGCAACAGGTCCCAGGTTCAATCTAGTCAGTTCCCTAAAAAACACACTCAGAGCATTGTTGCATGAAAGTGGTAGGGAGACACGACATAGAACAGCAGATACCACTCAGAATGTTAGATAGTCTTGAATGAACTTACTGAACTTCCGAAAGCAATTTTGATTCAGTGACTTGAAACACCGTTTTCACTGATTGCTAAATGAATGTGCTTGATGAAAATTCGATACCTCTGTAAATGCATGACTGAATCACTGATTTGTAGGAGAATCATTCAGAAATGTAGCTCTGTGTAATTGGCTTCTGATGGTAAAGTACCAGTCAGCTGATTCCAATTGTCAGTTTACTTCATAACGTTTTACTTAGCAACCACATAGTGAAGAAACAAGAGGTTGAGTCAACTGGGATATGTCTTCTAATATTTCGTATCGAACTCGCATTGCTTGCGATATTTTGATGTCTCCATTAGCTAATGCATTAAAGTCCAGAAGTGTTAAGTAAATGAAATTACTAATTTTTATTGTTATTCGGTTCAATCTGTGAGTGCTAAAAATTATATAACGTATATGGTTTCTTTCAAAATCCCACTTTGGGGTATGTTCTTCGCCTCAACTGATGGGAATGTAAACAGTGCAGTAGCAGCAATAATCGGAAGAGTATAAAATATCTGTTTGGGAGGAAATTTGGTGCAGCAGCAGTAAGCAGTATACATGATGGCACAGTGTGTGTGTGCCACCATGCTACCATGCTGACTCTGCATCACAGCTTTAATGCTGGACATGCCATTGTCACACAGTTGTCACAGGGCAGCTGCATTCATACTGCCACCTATCAATGCAGCAGATTCCTTGTGACTGCCACATATCTGCAAACTTATTAACATATTACTGCAGTTGCTGGGCTAATGAATTCAAGCTGCTGACTATTAGTGCTAAACTATTCATGACACAACATCTCTGCGCCACAGACAATAGCACAACAGCCTTGGCGCCATAGCACACTTCGTCCCCAGCCTTTTTACTGCAACTTCATTGTGTGATGGGTTCCATAGCTCATCCAACATGCCATCTGTCCATGTCAGTGTGTACATGGTGCAGTGTGTTTGTGCTACAATTTGTGCATACTTCAGAGTATCTGTACCACAGTGTGTGTATGTGGCAACATGTCATTCCATAGCAGGTCATTGTTGCAATGTGTCCATGTCGCAGCATGTCAAATCTGCATTCTGTGAATGCTACAGGACGTCTCGGTTGCACAGTGTACATGCCACAGGGAGCCCAAGGCAATGCTTGTCCATGCTGCAGCATCACCATGCTGCCGTGTCTCTTTGCAGAGGACTTTGCGCCACAATACCTCTGTGTTGTCACCTCTGTGTTGCAGTGTCTTCATGTCACTGTCTCCATACCGAGACATGTCCAGGACACTGCCCCAATGCCAACGGGTTTCCAGGCTGCCTCCTCTAAGCAATCATGCCTCTTGGGTGCCACCTCTATTCTGCTAATTCTCCGAATGAATGCCGTAGTGCTGCAGTGTCTCTGGGAGACTACCTCGTTGCTTCAGTGTCTCCAGACGCCACCTCCATTCCGCAGTATCTCCGGCAACCACTTACTAACTCTAATGTCTCCGTGTTGCTGTATCCCTCCTGCAGTGTCTCGTAGCCACCACCTCCATATGACAGTATCCCTAGGCGATTGCCTCCATGACGCACTGCTCCACGCCACTGCCTTTGTGCTGCGCTGTCTCCAGCACACTTCGTCCATAATGCAGTGTCTCTGCACTGATGCCTCCATAACACAGCGTTTCCTGTGACTGCCTCTGTGACACAGCATCTCTGCACTGCAGAGAACTTCGGAAGTCTTACCTTTGGCAGCAAATTGCAGTGGAAGCCCCTTTCTAGAGAAATTAACTTATGTACAGCCTATCTTCCATATATTTTGTGTTTCGAATCATCAGCCATCAGTGACAAAATTAAAAATTCGCCAAGTGATTGTGGATCAGAGGGTGTAGGTAGGGAGGCAGACTGTCCTGGCAACAAGGACGAGAAGTAGATAGTTAAAATGTGTTTGTGCTTGTAAGATATCTCTTTCTAATGACAACTGCTAAATTTTAGATGTCTTAAAATTTAATTAAATTCAAAGATAAGAACGTAAGCTACTATTATTATTTAGCTGTCCTAAAATTTAATTAATTTCAAAGATATGAACGTCAGACATTATTATTATTATTTTACTATTATTACTAATATGAGAGCACGTCGTATTATGCATAGTGTCTGAATAAGTATCACACTCTTTGCACTCTGAGTACAGGTATGCAACTGATAGTTAGTGTTTTTTTTTTAAATTCATTAATAGCAGAAAACAAAAGAAATTCCAAAGAGGTAGACCCTAAAGCGCTGGATATTGAGCTGAAAACTAATAAAACTCTACAGAAGTCATTTCAGTTATTCGGAAATGGATTAATAAACTGATTAGTTAATTGCATGAAATCAGTCATTGCTTGGAATAGTCCCAATACTTTATTGATCATATTGCGAAATCGGAATCAGAGACTAGCGAATCAGTATTAATTCTACAGATACATATATTAAATTTTTATCATAATGGGTGAATCAGACTCTCTTCATGTAATAAGCCTATCTATATCCAAAGACAAAGTCGCAACGTCTTCTTATTTAAAAAAAAAAAAAGACTGCGGAACAATTGAAATGTAGCAGGATAACACTAACCACAATGCTCTCTGTACCGCAACCACTCACGTAACAGCTACACTGACTTACAAATAATGTGATAATCTTTTTAGACATTACATAGCCCACAACGGAAGGAGGAATTTATAAGCATAAAATATTACTGCTTCAATTGAATATGAAGGCCATTAGCTTTTTTTTATATTTATTTTTTAAGTCATTTTCTCAGGTTTCTTTATTAAGTTGGATGGGATTACTGGTTTAGATTACTCTTCATGAGCATACATATAAGACTTAGAGCGCAAATATATAGTAAACAGGTAGTTGACATTGCGGAAGAAAGTGTAAAGAAAGTGTTATATGGAAAAAACTGACAAAAAAGGTATTGGGCGTATGTTAAGACAACAGGTATACCTTTCATTATACTAGAGCGAGATTTAGATGGTAAAACACATATGGGATGACATAGGTTGAAATACATCAACTAAATAATTGAAGATATAAGTTGCAAATGCTATTTGTATTTGAAGAGGTTGGCACAGCAGAGGAATTCGTGGTGAGCCCCGTCAAAAAAATCAGAAGACTGATGAGCCAAATTAAAAAACTGGATGGTGAAATACTGATCTTCGCACTCCTGAAAGAAAATGCTATTTTCACCGCAAACTTCGAGACAGAAAGCCGCCTGGTCCCGTTGTGGACGTGTTACTCGATAGGGTATAACATATAATCGGAGCGGAGACGACTGGGGAATCATGCTAACGGCGATGCGGGCAAATGGGAAAATCCACTGATGTAAGTGAGATTTACAAAGGGAAAGCTGTTATGACCGGTGCATCGGAAACAGCGAACCTGGTCGGTATCAATGGAAAGTGGTTGAAGGATTGTCAACCACGACTGGGGGATACGTTTCTGGAATCTAATCCCCAACATGTAACTTGGAGGCCAGAGCCTAGCTCGCTCTGAAAAGCAGACAATGGTGTTAGATGATGTAGTGTTTCAATGGACAGTGTTCGGCACACGATGTTCAACATGAGGTTCTGAATAGACCACTGAAGTGTTGCTTTTTGTTGAGCCAACAACATCGTCAAGACTGCAGAGGCACGTGACAGAGTTGACTGTTCGTTAGTGGAAACGTCTAGTCGAATAAATCACCTGTCTGATAACACGGGGTCTATGGTCGTTTCCAGATACGATGCTATCCGGCAAATGGCTGTTCCACTTATTCACAGCGCGTAGAACACAGTCCGATGAAAGCAACAAAGACGATATAGCTGACATTCCTTCAAACATTATCGACACAGACTCGAAGGGGTATTGCTCTGCAGTAGATTTTCTTTTACGGCAGGAGACTTCCACTGTTGATTGCCTCCTAGTTGCTAGCCCGGATGTGGCAGTAGGTTGAATTCAGGAACAGGACGTCTAGTTAACTAGACAAACATCAAGTGAGGAACATGATGCACTAAAAGGGCATTCGTGGAGCTAAAGGAACATTCACACTCAGCTGTTCGTATAGAAATAGTGTCTGAGCACAAGGCACTGGCATATGATCATGGTTAGATAACAGAGGAGATTATTATAGGTACTACTATTTTGCTATTATTAACTCATTCCACTGTAAGAAGACTGAGTACCTAAAAATCTTGATTCTAAATTGGTTGCAAGACTCCTATGTAACTACTATGAGTGAGGGATTTGTTCTTCATTGGATCCTGACAGAGGCAGAGATTTGAGTTTCCTTACTTATCTGTTAGCTACTTTGACAAATGGACAGGATTTTGTCGAATTGACTGAAATACTCTCGCAGTTCTTTTTATGAGTTTATGTGCTGTCGGCAGTGTTTTTCCCTCTTTTTAAGATAGCGTGAAATATGAGTTAATTCTATCAAAGCAGCTAACATTATTCCAAAATTTTATACGGACTCTGCCATTCCTAAACATTTCTGTATTTCTATGAACCACAATATTTAGCTCATTCTTTCTGATCTCTTGTAAAATCATTCTCACCTTTTTCAAAATACAAATGAAAACACACAAAGTTTTCCCATACAGCTTGTAGAGTTGTTTCAGCTGATGAAACCCACAGAATTTTAAAGTTTTACCAACGTACGACATTCCTTACCCGAAGGATATAGCACACCCGTTAGGTTCAAAATATTTATTAGGAGATTAACTGGGTAGAACTATCCTTCTTTTTACAATATCTGAAAGTAATCTACTCATGGACATATGTGACGGAGTCACTAACATCTAGTACAAGTCTATGGTCGCTGCAGTGCCAGATGGTGAAAGAGACGAATAAATTTTCCAGTTGTATCCCTGCACCACTATTTCTCCCTATCCCTTTCGAGGCACCATCAGAAGAAGACCATACAAGACATTATTTTAAATATTCTCCACTCATTGCAAAGGAGTTGCGTTTTTTAAGAAGGGTATTAGTAATATTAGAAGTTGTTGCAGTCGTTAGTTCGATCAGATTAGAAAACATGGTCCGACCATTGTCAGTGCCCACCACAGAAAATTATAAACACTCAAATAGTGGCTGCTTTTGTGTAGTGTTGTAGACTCATGTATTAACTGCAATTATTTTCCGTTAATTTCCTACAATATGTTTCACAACCCTTCCATGCACACTTTTAGCCATATGAGATGTGATATTACAGCAAGAGAAACTTTTTCGAATGTTTCTTTCCTTGCTGAGCCAGTTCAGAGATTTATCTACACTGAAGCGCCAAAAGAACTGGTATAGGCATGCCATTCAAATACAGAGATATGAAAACATATTACGGCACGTAGGTAGGTAACGCCTTTATAAGACAACAAGTGTGTGCAGTGGTGGATTTAAAATTTTTGAGCCCCTAGATACAATATATTGTACAACCCTGCCCCCCCCTCTCCCCAAAAAAGAGAAAAACATGCTTTAAATATTAACTATTAGCCGGCAGCTTTATAAGTGCCGTTTTGGGTGGGAGCGCTGTGAGCTGTTAACGTACTCTGCTATTCGTTGTTTTGAATGACTCTTCAGGTGCTCAATCAAAATGTAATATGTTTCCTGAACAACAAACTTAAAACTGCATTGTGTTAACACATTATTCTGTCGAAAGACAACAGAAACAAACACAAGGAAAATAACTTTTCTTTTATGGCCTAAAAATTCAGCAGAGCGTGTAGGAGGCAGCAGGTGTTAGTTATACATTCACATTTAATATATTCTTTTACACGAAAAAATGAAAAAAAGTTGTGTTGTAATCTAAAAATTTAAGCGAAAGTGTCATACATTAGGAGTTAATACATACTTTTACAGGGATGCATTCAAAATTAAAATTAAACTGTCATTTTACGATTTAATAACTTCAATGTGTAGCAGATAAAAAGTACTTTCGGTATTAATGTATAGGAAAGCGTTACAAATGAAAATGAAATAGAGATTTCGGTGCACAAACTAATAACTAAATACAGACGAACAAACACAGAACTGGATTTGTTATGAGGTAACTTAACTGACTAGTGTGGAAAGATAAAATTAGTTTTTTAGTCTAATAGTTAACGTGTAAAGCATTAGGGTCTATGTTGCTAGATGATGCATAATAAGTGTACACAATACCTTTAATCCATGTAACGGCTGAACTGTTTTTTATTGCAGCTACTGCTCTCACCGTAAGTCTTTCTAACGGTATTATCAAAGCTTTTACGTATTTATCGACAGAACTGAACTACGTTATTTATTAACACTTTTTCATCTGAGCGTACTCCCTGAGAAAGTATATTTCCGTGATTACAATGCATTTCTGCAGACGCCAAGAATGCACATCAGTTGCAAAATACTGCAGTATCAGTATGACCGCAGTGTACAGCGCCGAACCGCCTGGATTATTGGGTATTGTTTAGTATTGTCGGGCGCCTTCGGTCACGTCTGCACGCAAACGAGATTTAGTTCCGCGTTCTGCCATCGGCAACTGTAAAATAAACAGATAGTAGGCACTATCCAAAACCAAAGAATGTGCACTAAGTTATAATAAAAATCACATTATAAGCTTAAATTTTTTTAACCCAGTAGGAATAAATAAAGAAATTCAACAGTCAGAAACGCTTGTGTCTGGCTTTCATAGCAGAAAACTCGTTGATCGTATCTTCATAGTTCAGACGGTTATCCGTTAGGGCAGGGCTTCCCGCCTTGGGTCAGCGGACCCCTTAGGAGTCCGCCGGCTCTTTCTAGCGGGTCCGCGACCACCTCTCAACAAATCTTGTAAAATAATGAGTAAAATTATTGAATAAAAATGTGAAAATCAAATTCAACACAATTTTTTTCCTGTGAAAAACATGTGTACATTTACTTCAGGTCGTATTCCCAAGAAGCCTTTGCGGCTCCTAAGTGTGAACCGTGACGGTCACGCGGGTCCAGAAAGTAGCGCCTATAACCGCTGGGCCACCCCAGTCGGCAAGAATTGCAGCAATAGTCACTGTGCTCTCCACAGATACGCTTGAGCTACGAAACGAATGCTAGTTTCGTTTAAGAAAGTTTTAGACGAATCCATTCAAATCAAAAACTACATAAAATCAAGGGCGTTTAAGTCAAGGCTTTTCACAATACTGTGTGAAGATATGGGAATCTTTCATCGTTCCCTGTGAGGTGGCTCTCACGTGGGAATGAACTCACTCGGTTGTACGAATTAAGATTGCAAGTCTTAGCTTTCCTTTTGGAGTATAACACCAAACTATCAGACCTTATTAATGACGAGAATTGGCAGTATATACTTGCCTATTTGTCAGATATTTTCTGCAAAATGAACGAAATGAATATTTCACTTCAAGGGGAAAGTGAAACATAGGTCACTGCTATTGACAAAGTTCGATCATTAGAGAGGAAAATAAATTTTTGGTCAGAGAGTGGAGGAGGGGAAGGTCGAGTGTTTTCCTCTTCTCAAGGAGTTTTTGAGATACAAAACATTGGCGTTTGGGAAGAATTTGTTTCATCAAATCTTGGAACATCTTCGAAGCTTGATGTCATTGTTGGTGTACTATTTCCCAACAGCTGAAGATGAGAAGTTGCAGAAATACGAATGGGTGGTCAACCCGCTCACTGTATCCAAAAAGCCGAACATTCCATCATCAAATGAAAATGGGTTGTTGATAGAAATTCCCACAGACCCTACCTTGAAATCAAGTTTTGACACTGACGGTTACTCACATTTTAGGATCCATTTGGATAACAAGAAATACTACCCCCTTGTTGAAAAGGCAATACGTGTACTTCTTCTGTTTGCTACAACATACATGTGTGAATCTGGATTCTCGATCTATGCTGCTCACAAAACTAAGTACCAAAGCGGTCTAGATGCGGAACCAGAAATCCGTCTCCAGTTGTCAAGAATCACACCCAACTTCTCAAAATTATGTCAGCAGAAACACCCTCAACCATCACATTACGATTCCATTCTTATTGAGACAGACTCATCTACAGCAAAGAAGAAAGCATTTTTCTTCATATATGCTCAGTGAAAGTACCTGAACTATAACTCTGTAGGAGTTTTGTTTCTGTCTTCTATCATTTACAAAATAATTATTAATAGATTTTTGTTGGCATAGATATTTTTTTACTAAAATTAAAATGATCTCAAAAGCTAAATTTCTTTTCTTTATAATACACTCCTGGAAATTGAAATAAGAACACCGTGAATTCATTGTCCCAGGTAGGGGAAACTTTATTGACACATTCTTGGGGTCAGATACATCACATGATCACACTGACAGAACCACAGTCACATAGACACAGGCAACAGAGCATGCACAATGTCGGCACTAGTACATTGTATATCCACCTTTCGCAGCAATGCAGGCTGCTATTCTCCCATGGAGACGATCGTAGAGATGCTGGATGTAGTCCTGTGGAACAGCTAGCCATGCCATTTCCACGTGGCGCCTCAGTTGGACCAGCGTTCGTGCTGGACGTGCAGACCGTGTGAGACGACGCTCCATCCAGTCCCAAACATGCTCAATGGGGGACAGATCCGGAGATCTTGCTGGCCAGGGTAGTTGACTTACACCTTCTAGAGCACGTTGGGTGGCACGAGATACATTTGGACGTGCATTGTCCTGTTGGAACAGCAAGTTCCCTTGACGGTCTAGGAATGGTAGAACGATGGGTTCGATGACGGTTTGGATGTACCGTGCACTATTCAGTGTCCCCTTGACGATCACCAGAGGTGTACGTCCAGTGTAGGAGATCGCTCCCCACACCATGATGCCAGGTGTTGGCCCTGTGTGCCTCGGTCGTATGCAGTCCTGATTGTGGCGCTCACCTGCACGGCGCCAAACACGCATACGACCATCATTGGCACCAAGGCAGAAGCGACTCTCATCGCTGAAGACGACACGTCTCCATTCGTCCCTCCATTCACGCCTGTCTCGACACCACTGGAGGCGGGCTGCACGATGTTGGGGCGTGAGCGGAAGACGGCCTAACGGTGTGCGGGACCGTAGCCCAGCTTCATGGAGGCGGTTGCGAATGGTCCTCGCCGATACCTCAGGAGCAACAGTGTCCCTAATTTACTGGGAAGTGGCGGTGCGGTCCCCTACGGCACTGCGTAGGATCCTACGGTCTTGGCGTGCATCCGTGCGTCGCTGCGGTCCGGTCCCAGGTCGACGGGCAAGTGCACCTTCCGCCGACCACTGGCGACAACATCGATGTACTGTGGAGACCTCACGCCCCATGTGTTGAGCAATTCGGCGGTACGTCCACCCGGCCTCCGTCATGCCCACTATACGCCCTCGCTCAAAGTCCGTTAACTGCACATACGGTTCACGTCCACGCTGTCGCGGCATGCTACCAGTGTTAAAGACTGCGATGGAGCTCCGTATGCCACGGCAAACTGGCTGACACTGACGGCGGCGGTGCACAAATGCTGCGCAGCTAGCGCCATTCGACGGCCAACACCGCGGTTCCTGGTGTGTCCGCTGTGCAGTGCGTGTGATCATTGCTTGTACAGCCCTTACGCAGTGTCTGGAGCAAGTATGGTGGGTCTGACACACCGGTGTCAATGTGTTCTTTTTTCCATTTCCAGGAGTGTATATTTCGTCGTCTCAATTAAAAATATGGCTGCCTATACTTCAATTACAATTACTTATTATTACTCTGACACTATATTGTGGCAACTGTCTGCGAGCGTAAACAAACGAGAACTTTTCACGTGCCACCTTGTAAAAGGTAAGCCTCCTCTGCCACAATTGTCTCCTTTGAGAAAAAAAGTCTTACGTTCTGTGAAATGCTTTGTCTTCTTTTATAGAAATAAGAGAGTCTGTTTGTTTGTTTTCCTAATTTGTTTACAGCTAACTTCCGCGATATAATGTCCAAGAAGTAGTTGAATTTGTCAGCTGTGGCTAAACTATTGACACGCCGCCTGCCAGTTGCCAGCTGCCAACTGACAGTACACTGTTGCAACGCCGCATGCTAGCTGCCAGGTATGGACTGACAGCTGCCGTTCAGTAGATAGGCAAAGACGTAAAAGTAACTAGACTTTCCGAACTGTTTACACGGGCACGAAAATCGAGTGTGGAATTGGAAAATGGCTTTATAAAAGCCGGTTTCCAGAATCTATTTTGAAGTGTTTACCTGACCAACCAAAAGCGGAAATGGTACATCGGCTTACTAAATCCGGTTTTGGAAACGCATGTAAACTGGGTGAATGTGTTCCCACACATTGCACAACAGATGACACAATAGTCCTTTAAAGGCAATTCCTTGGCCTCTCTTCTTTCGTGATGTGTTTTTATCCCAATCATGGGTCTACTTCTTTCATCCACAGCCGTGAGGAATGACCGCGCAGTCTAAGGCGCCATGTCGTCTTGGGTTGCGCAGCTTCTCTCGCCGCAGGTTCGAGTCCTCCCTCGGGCAAGTTTGTTCGTGTGTGTGTGTGTGTAGTCACGGTTAGTGTGTAGAACTAGGGACGGATGACGTCAGCAGTTAAGTCCCAAAGACTTTACATACATTTGAACATTTTTCTTCGGATTTCACGGAAAACCACACACACACACACACACACACACACACGCTCGCGAGCGCGCGATTGTTACGAAATATGCGTGCTCCTTACACAACAGTAGCCAAGCAGTGGAAGTGAGCAGACCACAAGCGGTAGCTTGTCAACAGCGAACAGTTTGGACGTGACGTTGATTGCTCTTGGACGAAGGCAGCTCCAACGTGTGAAATGTCATTTACCAATCAATTTCAATCAGGCTATAGTGTGTTGACAAAGGGATTTAATCCACTAGTAAGTGTCTGGATCCAGTGGGAATTCAAATAGGATCGTCAATTTCAAGTTGTTTTCATTCATCTCTAAACCAAAGACTATTGATGCTTTGGGGGAGGGGGGGAGGGGGGTGATTGGGAACATGGCACTCGCATTAAGAAGCTTTCAGTTCCCATAGGTTTTGCCCTGAAATTTAAAGTTACTGTACTCTTAACTGACTAGGGGTCCGCCATGGATTTTGGACTGAAGAAAGGGTCCGCCAGTTGAAAAGGTTAGGAAGCACTGAGTTAGGGGGTCGACTTCGGTGTGAAGAATGGACAAGGCGTTCAATCTCTCCTCAGACAACGTAGAACGTAGGTACGATTCCAGTCTTTTAAGAGCCGGAGACGAGCGTTCCTTTAAAAAAAAATTGTAAATGCCATGCATATAAATATTGTAAGAGCAGTGTCAACATTCGGAAACACGGACTGTAACCTCTCTTTCCAGAAAAAGATACTCATTTCGACTCTTGTATCACTAATCTCAGAAGATTTCATCAGTTTCCTGAAATGTACACGTTCACTAGAGAAAGAAGGCATTAGATCTGTGTCGTATGACGCTTGGAGTTTTGCTGCACGTTCAGCAATATCGTCAGGTGAACTGTTCTTAAGGTTACTGATAACTGTGAAGGAGTCCAACAAAGTTCTATAGCTTTCCTTCCTCCTCACTAGTTCGGCGTACAAGTTGCGGTTACTGGGAGAAAAGTTTCGGCTCTAAATTTTTCCCTTCCAGTCAGAGAAACTTCTTCACAGTCCGTTCTTTGTCATCGTGAAGTTTGCGTTTTCGTGATCTTTTATAGGCGCATTCGTAGTCTTTATCAGTCACAATCTCCATGGGTTTATTTTCATAATACTCAAATATGCCACGAATAGATGCTATAAATAATACAAGTGATATGCACTATTTTAGTATCAATATTTACACTTTGCAATTTCAGATTTACACTATTATATCTCTGCAGTACGTCCTTCCTAACTGTCATCATGAATACTGTTTCTAGTCTGTTGAGTTGATTTAATAAAGCTGAATCCTCATTTCACACAAGTGGTTTTCAAACGAAATATTGGCAATATTGTAAGTAGGCTGTTTAGGTTTTTAAGTTGGTAACGCCACGTTGCGCTCTGTATGAAAATCACGGCTGTGCTCTGTGCAGTCTGTGGCTAGTTTGCATTGTTGTCTACCAGTTTAGTGTTGGGCAGTTGGATGTTAACAGCGAATAGCGTTGCGCAGTTGGAGGCGAGCCGCCAGCAGTGGTGGCTGTGGGGAAGTGAGATGGCGGATTTTTGAAAATGGATAATCTGGAGGTGTGTCCATCAGAAACAGTACATTTGTAAGAATTGATGTCATGAACTGCTATATATATTATGACTATTAAGATAAATACATTGTTTGTTCTCTACTAAAATCTTTCATTTGCTAAATATGCCTATCAGTAGTTAGTGCCTTCCGTAGTTTGAATCTTTTATTTAACTGGCAGTAGTGGCACTCGCTGTATTGCAGTAGTTCGAGTAACGAAGATTTTTGCAAGGTAAGTGATTTGTGAAACTTGATTTACATTCTCGCCTTTCATTCAATAAATTCCGAAATGCCGACCCATTTAATTTTGCACGTTTGCGTTTTTTCACTGTTACTCATGTTAAGGCACTTACAAAAATGTCAGCCAACTGTCAAAACAAAAGAAAGAAATCGGTGAAAGGACAGAAAAAAACACTGTACCCAATTACAATCGTACTACACCGTACGAGAGCACTAAGCTTTTTACTTTAAACATGGCACACGACCACAAAGGTTTTTCCTTTAAACACGGAGCGATGAAATGACCAACTCGGATTACTCGAAGTAACTGTGCTATGGAAGAACGACAATGCAGAAAAATTTAATTTCAATGCCACCTGTTTTTCTGTTGTCCGTCAACAGTAGAAGCACACCTGTCGGTTGGAATTCGTCTCGTCAAGAAAACGGGACAGTCCCTTTTTTGGGTTCTGTTTCCCGCGTCACCTAGATTTTAGCTGGGACACAAATATGTTCTGATTATTTTTGACACTATATTTCTAATTTAAAAAGAAAATAATTTTCGCAGATTCTTGCAATGGGGTGTGCTGGATCGACTCTTATCTCACTTATTCTTATAAGATTTTAGCGGTTTCTGTGGACAGAGGAGAAAGACTACAGAGGTTAAATACTCTTGTTGGCAGTTGATATGGTGTGTTGCCATTTGTGTGAATGTAGCTGTTATGTCTACATGCAAATGCACAACATAAAATAAAAATAACCTTTCCTCGAAGAAAAAAACGTTACTTAAGAATTTTAATATAAAATTTGGAATGCCACGTACTATTCGATTGCACAGGGCCGGTAGTTTGATATCATGCAGGCTTCAGCATAATAAATGAGACAAATAAAAATTGGTTTCTACTTCCTTATTCGCCAAAAAAGTAACTAAGTAAATAACTAAATACAATTTTTACACTGTTGTGAAGTATATTTCCTACGTTATTAGGTATTCTGCTTATGTAATTTTCGTATAAACATGTATTTAAAAATGTAAAACATTTCCAGTATCAACATGTTTTGTGAAACGGGTATCATTAAATCAAAGCTCAGATCTGGAGGATGCAGAACTTTCACTCTAATTACAGTAATGGAAGGTTGACTTGACACTTCCCTGTAATTTCTACAAGAAATTAAAGTAGAGATGGGTTTTAAATACTGAGGCCCACACATGTTACAGTATTTAAGAAACCGCTGATGAGTTTATCATATCTTTTCACGGGTCCCGGTATTTGCACAGGGAAAATATGGTAGGGTTAATTAGTAGCCGACAACATTCTCGGAATAAGAACTTTTCAAACATTGTATTGTGGAGTGCCATCCTGACGGCTTACTTCAAAATATTTTGAACAATCGTGAACATGATACCAGACAGGAATCCAATGATAAATTTCCATTCAGTCACCAAGTAAACCATGTATATTTCCAAGCTTATACTGTCGAATTTCGTTCTTAAACCTTATTTAAACTGGCATGTTGATTAACTGTATTAAAAAATTTGTCGTTTGTAAGCGCAGTTATTTTAAAACGTGCAAGATTAAAATGAGTACAGAGCAATAAATGCCGCCCCCTTAAGAAGACGCCCCTAGGCCCGTGCCTAGTGGGCCTATGTGTGGATCCGCCACTGAGCGCCTGGCGCTGCTACAGTTACTGCTGCTACAATGACTGGTTATCAAGATGTAAGTGAGTTTGAACATTCTGTCGTAGTCGATGCACGAGCGACGGGACACACCATCTCCGAGGTAGCGATGAAATGGGCAGTTTCCCATACGACCATTTCACTAGTGTAGCGTGAATATCGGGAATCCGGTAAAATTTCAAAGCTCCAACATCGCTGCGGCCGGAAAAAGATCCTGCTAGAACGGGACCAACGACGACTGAAGAGAATAGTTCAATAAGGCATTTGTGCAATCCTTCCACAAATTGCTGGAGACAATGGAAAACCATCAACAACTGTCACCATGGGAACAATTCAACGAAACAGTATCGATGAGGGCTTTCGGAGCTGAAAGCCCACTCATGTACCCTTGATGACTGCACGACATAAAGCATTCAGCCTCACCTGGGCCGGTCAACACCGACATTGGCCTGGTGTTGAAACATGTTGCCTGCTTGGGCGAGACTCGTTTGAAATTGTATCGAGGGGATGGACGGATATGGATACGGAGACAACCTCATGCACCCTGCAGCAGGGGACTGTTCAAGTAGGTGGAGGATCTGTAATTATGTAGGACGTTTGTAGCTGGAGTGATACGTGACCTGAGAGGCGTCCAGATACGACTCTGACACGTACGTAAGCATCCTGTCTGATCACCTGCATCCACTAATGTCCATTGTGCATTCCGACGGACTTCGGCAATTCCAGCAGGACAATCCAACACTTAAAATTCCCAGAATTGGTACAGAGTGGCTCCAGGAACACTTCCGCTGGCCATCGAATTCCACTATGAACATTATTTAACGTATCATACTTTGCAACGTGCTGTGCAGGAGAGACCTCCATTCCCATGTACTCTTACGGATTTATGGACAGCCCTGGAGGATTCATGGTGTCAGTTCCCTCCAGTACCACTTCAGACATTAGTCGAGTCCATGCTATTTCGTGTTGCGGCGCTTCTGCGTGCTCGCGGGAGCCCTGCACCATACTGGGCAGGTACACATGTTTCTTTGGCTCTTATGTGTATATCAGCTGCCATAGCAGTATAAGGTCTCTGGCATTTTGCAGTTTTGTAAGCTGTTTTCCGATCATGAGCAGTCGTTTCCACTTCTTGTTATAATTTTATACGTTCTTGTGCTAAGTACTATTTTTTGCTTACTTCTACTACTGCTGATGCAGATGTGAGTGTCTTATGTAATTTATATTCGGGGTTATTTCCTCAAATCCAGTTGTTCAGTTTTTTATCACTTCCATAGCAACAAATTTTTCCTTTAATCCATACCTGCGAAATGTTGAATCCCTGAGGCTTCTTTGGAATAAAATTTGCTGCTCAACTTTATCGTACATGCTAAGTTACGTTTATTACTAATAATCCATGGATTCACAGTATTAAAACAGTTCCACAGCTCTATGATTCATCAAGGAGAAAAAGAAGCCATTTTACTGAGTGACGCCGTTTCAGAATTTACAGCAGAGCTTTCAGAGGTACTTACTGCGCCTTCCACTGTGGGACTTTTATAGCCCTTTCAGAACTATCACTATCTTTATTCGAAAGGTATCATATGATACCTGACAAGTTACAGTATGTACTGCAATTACAATCTCGAGTCTGTTCCCAATGTAGCCTAATTATAGGTACAACAAGCTTCGTTAACATAAAACATAAATTAAACCTTTGTTTCGTTGCGAAGCAGTAATGTATTGTTTCGGCTTTAACTCATTTTGGCGCAAGCAGACCACAATGACTAACGTCGGACGAACGAATTCATGGTTTAAGTACATTTTTCTTTGAAGTCGCAAGTAGCTTGTGGCAAAAAGAAACCTCTCTATGCGGTATAATGGTCTCACTAAGTATTAGGTGTATCATGTGAAATTATGTTCTACTAATTGACCGATTTAGTGAGTGCTGTCTATACCGCTATAGATATTCAGTTTTTAGAAACTTCTGGTGCTCTCTGCAGGCTATTCTAGAATTACCGATACTGAGTGCATGTGTGTATCGGCGAAACTAACCGACTGGCTATGTGACTTGCATCTTATTTACACCAATGTATAAATTCTCCAATTATTTCGCTGTAATGAGGGTGCCATTCTGGCAAGAAACGGTCCACAACATTTTAAAAATGTCTCCAGGCTTGCTGTTCTAGTTCCGTCATTGTACTTTCAGGATGTTCATCAGAAATCACTTCATGGTTGTTGTTGTTGTGGTCTTCAGTCCTGAGACTGGCTTGATGCAGCTCTCCATGCTACTCTATCCTGTGCAAGCTTCTTCATCTCCCAGTACCTACTGAAAACTACATCCTTCTGAATCTGTTTACTGTAGTAATTTCTAGGTCTCCTCTACGATTTTTATCCTCCACGCTGCCCTCCAATACTAAATTGGTGTCCCCTTGAACCCTGTCAACCGGTCCCTTCTTCTAGCCAAATTGTGCCACAAACGTCCAATACAATACCTCCTCATTAGTTATATGACCTACCCATCTAATCTTCACCTGTAGTACCACATTTCGAAAGCTTCTATTCTCTTCTTGTACAAACTACTTATCGTCCACGTTTCACTTCCATATATGGCTACGCTCCATAGAAATACTACCAGAAACGGCTTCCTGACACTTAAATCTACACTCGAAGTTAACAAATTTCTCTTCTTCAGAAAGGCTTTCCTTGCATTGCGTCTGCATTTTATATCCTCTCTACTTCGACCATCATCAGTTATTTTGCTCCCCAAATAGCAAAACTCCTTTGCTACTTTAACCGTCTCATTTCCTAATCTAATTCCCTCAGTATCACACGACTTAATTCGACTACATTCCATTATCCTCATTTTGCTTTGGTGATGTTCATCTTATATTCTCCTTCCAAGACACCATTCCGTTCAACTGCTCTTCTAAGTTCTTTGTTGTCTCTGACAGAATTACAATGTCATCGGCGAACCTTGTAGTTTTTATTTCTTCTCCATGAATTTTAATATCTACTCTGAATTTTTCTTTTGTTTCTTTCACTGCTTCCTCAATATACAGATTGTATAACATCGGGGAGAGGCTGCAACCTTGTCTTACTCCATAACCACTGCTTCCCTTTCATGCCTCTCGACTCTTATAACTGCCATCTGGTTTCTGTACAAATTGTAAATAGCCTTTCGCTCCCTGTATTTTATCCCTGCCACCTTCAGAATTTTAAATAGAGTGTTCCGGTAAACATTATCAAAAGCTTTCCCTAAGTCTACAAGTGCTATAAACGTAGGTTTGCCTTTCCTTAATCTAGCTTCTAAGATAAGTCGTAGGGTCAGTATTGCCTCACGTGTTGCAATGTATCTACGGATTGCGAACTGATCTTCCCCGAGGTCTGCTTCTACCAGTTTTTCCATTCGTCTGTAGAGAATACGCGTTAGTATTTTGCATCCGTGACTTATTAAACTGATTGTTCTATAATTTTCACATCTGTCGGCACCTGCTTTCTTTGGGTTTGGATTATTATATTCTTCTTGAAGTCTGAGGGTATTTCGCCTGTCTCATACATCTTGCTCACCAGATGGTAGAGTCTTGTCAGGACTGGCTCTCCCAGGCTGTCAGTAGTTCTAATGGAATGTTGTCAACTCATGTGGCCTTGTTTCGACTCAGGTCTTTCAGTGCTCTGTCAAACTCTTCTCGCAGTATCGTATCTGCCATGTCATCTTCATCTACATCCTCTTCCATTTCCATAATATCTTCCTCAACTACATCACCCTTGTATAGACCCTCTATATACTCCTTCCACCTTTTGCTTTGCTTAGAACTGGGTTTCTATCTGAGCTCTTGATATTCATACAAGCGGTTCTCTTTTCTCCAAAGGTCTCTTTAATTTTCCTGTAGGCAGTATCTATATTACCCCTAGTGAGATAAGCCTCTACATCCTGTCAAGTTTTCCCTAATGCTCCCCCTGAAACTCTGTACAACCTCTGGTGTAGTCAGTTTATCCAGGTCCCATCTCCTTAAATTCCCACCATTTTGCAGTTTCTTCAGTTTTAACCTATTGTTCATAACCAATAGATTGTGGTCAAAGTCCACATCTGCCCCTGGAAATGTCTTACAATTTAAAACCTGGTGCCTAAATCTCTGTCTTACCATTACATAATCTACCTTAAACCTGTCAGTATCCCCAGGCTTCTTCCATGTATACAACCTGAAACGTCCCCTTAGAAAAATTATACAATTACTGTGATATGAAACGTCCCCTTAGAAAAATTATACAAGACTGTGCTTAAACTGACACACAATATTTTTTGCGCAACGCAATCTGACTTTCAAAAATCCCTACAAAAGAATGGTCCTGACTAACAATAACCTATACCTTTCACAAATCACTTATCTCACAAAAATCTTCGTTACTCGAACTACTGCAATACAGCGAGCGCCACTACTGCCAGCTAACTAAAAGTTTCAAACTACGGAAGTCACTAACTAATGATAGGCACAGTTAGCAAATGAAAGATTTTAATAGAGAACAAACAATGTATTTACCTTTATAGTCATAATATATATATATCAGTTCATGACACCAATTGTTACAAATTTCAAAACTCCGCCATCTCTCTCCCCACGTCCACCACTGCTGGCGGCTCACCTCCAACTGCGCAACGCTATGCGCTGTTAGCATCCAGCTGCTGCTGCCCAACACTACAATGGCAGACAACAATGCAAACCAGCCACAGACTGCACACGGCACAGCCAGTTATTTTCATACAGAGCGCTACGTGGCGGCGGCGTTACCAATAAAAAAAAAACCTAAACAGCCTACTTACAAACCTTCTTTTATGATTCTTGAACCAAGTGTTAGCTATGATTAAGTTGTGCTCTGTGCAAATTTCTGCCAGGCGGCTTCCTCTTTCATTTCTTAGTCCCAATCCATATTTACCTACTACGTTTCCTTCTCTACGTTTTCGTACTACCGAATTCCAGTCAACCATGACAATTAAATTTTCGTCTCCCTTCACTATCTGATTAATTTCTTTCGTTACATCATACATTTCTTCAATTTCTTTGTCATGTGCACAGCTACTACTTTAGTAGGCAAATGCTTCGTGTCTATCTTGGCCAAAATAATGCGTTCACTATGCTATGTGTAGTAGCTTACCCGGACACCTATTTATTTATTCATTATTAAACCGACTCCTGCATTAACCGTATTTGATTTTGTATTTATAACCCTGTATTCGCCTGACCAAAAGTCTTGTTCCTCCTGCCAGCGAACTTCACTAATTCCCACTATATCTAACTTTAACCTATCCGTTTCCGTTTTTAAATTTTCTGTTCTACGTGCTCGATGAAGGGATCTGACATTCCACTGTCCAAGCCGTAGAACGCCAGTTTTCGGTCCTAAAAATATTCAGCCGGTAGGCTTGGGCCTTGGGTACATACTTAGAGATAGGAGGGGCTCACATTGTTTCGCATGTTTTGATTTCGGGCCTTATTCACTGCAGTGCTATTCGCAGCTCGAATCTATTGTGCTTGTCGCTGATTTGCTCTAGCAGAGCAAGTCCTAAAGAAGGCGTGGTGACAGTGAGAGTCAAGGGAACGAGTGACAGCGGACTGAAGGGAATCTCTGGCCGATTTCTGGACATAGTGGGTCAGTAGGCCGTTAATTCTGTGTGACTGGTGAAGCTTTTGTCTGCTCCTTCTGATTTTTCCCGCTTTGATATTCCATGCTGTGCGGAACTGGGTGCTGTGAGTCACATTGGACATTCCAAGAACTATCAAATATTTGCCACATCATTTGTTTATGGTATATATTTCTGACGCTACGCTATGCCCCCCGCCATTCCCTGCACTTGGTAGCTTATTGAAATATTTGTGTGAGAATACCACTGCCAGCTTCATTTAATGTACGAGTATTTGTGTTAGTTGTACACAGAATGAATGACTAAATTCAGTGGGCAACCTTAATGTTTGATTATTCCCAATGATACGACCTACCGCACTCTTGTGCCGTAGTATTGAGGAAAGTATTTTGGCAATAATCCTTGGCGAGACTGTTGCAGGTTAGATTCTTATATTAAGTGTTTCTTAGGATTTTACATTTAGTATTTTATTTTATATTCTGTTTCCTTTAACAGAAATTCCCTGTATTTAGTATAAGAGTTACAACCGTGTTGTAGATATCAATATCTAAATACCTCGGTAGGAAGCATTGTTTTCTAATGATTAAGTACGACATCGTAGGGGTAAGCTTGTCATTTTCCTTACATAAGTGTTTCGTTCACGCAAGGTTCCTTGGCATGTGGTTTGGCTAAATTACTGTCAGATGTTATCGTCTCGACATTTATTAAGTTTTCCCGTATCAAATTTTAATCATCTAAACGGTTTAAGAGACGCTACATTCGTCAATACTATGCATTATTGATATTTTGTAACCCTGGATAAAGAATTTTTTTTTGAAGTTTGTGGCATATTAAAAGGCCATTGAGTACCCTTTTCTGGAGAGGTGGCCATTAATAATTAGTTGCTCAAGTTGTTTGTTTGGTCTTAGTTACCCTTAACTGGTGTTGGTTAACATCACTACGTAGTCTTATGAGCTTCTTGGACGGTTTGCAGCTGGTGGTGGTCGAGAGAGCTTGCTGCTGTTACACACCACTTTTGCGTTTACATCTACATCTACATGACTACTCTGCAATTCACATTTAAGTGCTTGGCAGAGGGTTCATCGAACCACAATCATACTATCTCTCTACTATTCCACTCCCGAACAGCGAGCGGGAAAAACGAACACCTAAACCTTTCTGTTCGAGCTCTGATTTCTCTTATTTTATTTTGATGATCATTCCTACCTATGTAGGTTGGGCTCAACAAAATATTTTCGCATTCGGAAGAGAAAGTTGGTGACTGAAATTTCGTAAAAAGCTCTCGCCGCGACGAAAAACGTCTATGCTGTAATGACTTCCTTCCCAACTCGTGTATCATATCTGCCACACTCTCTCCTCTATAACGCGATAATACAAAACGAGCTGCCCTTCTTTGCACCCTCTCGATGTCCTCCGTCAATCCCACCTGGTAAGGATCCCACACCGCGCAGCAATATTCTAACAGAGGACGAACGAGTGTAGTGTAAGCTGTCTCTTTAGTGGACTTGTTGCATCTTCTAAGTGTCCTGCCAATGAAACGCAACCTTTGGCTCGCCTTCCCGACAATATTATCTATGTGGTCCTTCCAACTGAAGTTGTTCGTAATTTTAACACCCAGGTACTTAGTTGAATTGACAGCCTTGAGAATTGTACTATTTATCGAGTAATCGAATTCCAACGGATTTCTTTTGGAACTCATGTGGATCATCTCACACTTTTCGTTATTTAGCGTCAACTGCCACCTGACTCACCATACAGCAATCTTTTCTAAATCGCTTTGCAGCTGATACTGGTCTTCGGATGACCTTACTAGACGGTAAATTACAGCATCATCTGCGAACAACCTAAGAGAACTGCTCAGATTGTCACCCAGGTCATTTATATAGATCAGGAACAGTAGAGGTCCCAGGACGCTTCCCTGGGGAACACCTGATATCACTTCAGTTTTACTCGATGATTTGCCGTCTATTACTACGAACTGCGACCTTCCTGACAGGAAGGCTGCTTTAAGGCATGTCCACGATTGCCTTACCATACTGGTTTGAGTTGTCTGGTAAAACGTTTTAGTAAAGAAGTGGCTCCATTACTTAATGTTCTGATCTAAGGATTCTTATTCAAAGCTGTACTTTAAGTAGGAGCAGAGTGTAGTTCCGTTCTGGTCTGGTTAAGGGGGCAGGGGGGGCGGGTTAGAATTGTCTACCCATTTAACGTCACATGTGGTTTTTTACTCGAGATATTTCTTACTAAAATTTTTTGTGCTGTTTCAGGAAGCCTATTATTGTCGTGGAGGCCAGATGTTGCTTGGGATACTCATATCTCGAGCGTGAATGCCTTCAGTATGAATCAAAGGAACGCCACTTTTCTATGGAAGGTGGCGTCCTGGAATTAATGGCCAGGTTGAGTGTAGCAGTGGATAACCCACTTCATATTTTCCCTGAAATCGCTAAAGAGGTAGGTACTGTTATTTCTACTGAATCCGCACCTGTGGAAAAAAGTGTATCGTAATTTGCAACTTTTCAAACATATTCAAGCTACATATAGGCAACTGTATAGGGTCCAAGCCCCTTTGGCTCATTTGAGTAACGGTAAATCTGATTTAAATTGCTTTCAGCTCAGTTACCAGCAAATAGAGACTGTTAAGCTGTTGGTCGATCAGGTGAATGATATACAGGTTAGGACAGGTTCACTGAGTTTGTAAAGTGAAGTGGCTAGTTTATAACAGGGTTAACAGGGTATTTTAGCCTACAGTTAGTTATAGGACTTGAAAAAAATCAGTTACTAGATTTAAAATAGGCCGATTGTTTAGGCTCTGATTCTATTGCTAAATTAACTAACCCGATTATGTGTTTATTTCGTGGTATTTCGAAGTTATCTATTGATCTCCTAGATCAAGTTCTCTTGTTATCTATTGATCACTTAAATCAATTTCGAAAGGTGCTGCGGTTAATTGTCCGATTTAAATTTCATGCTGATGCCTTGCACATTTCTCATTCTGTGATACTTTTCTTGCTTTATCCTTTGTCGAAGTGGTTGTTAAGCCGTTTGTTGCCTGAGACAATAGAAAGTAAAGGTACCAAAGACACCTCAGGTCTCGTATGCCAGAGAGAAAATTGTGACCTTGTATGTGTAACGAACTTGTGTGGGTACTCTATCGGTAGGTACCATCATCTACCGAGTCCTTTAGTCATACTGTGCGTATTATCATGTCTGTCAAGACTTTTAACATGAAAGTTAACGAACAGGATTGTCTGTCGAAAATTTAGAAGGCATGAGGGCGGAAGATCGGCAGTTATTTGCGGGCAAACCTACAACTTACTCTGAGTTAAAATAGTTACTTGGTTGTATCGCGGCAATTATATTTTCAGTCTAGCAACAAGATAAGGATAGGTGTTTTCAGTCTAAACCGCCTATTCGAAGTGGTTATCATGAGCAGTTGCCATTTGACTCATTATCCGGTAATCATTGATTAGGTTTAGTGTCAGCCGTTCACCGGTGCGCAAGTGCCCGGTGCGACGTGGTCCTAGGCGTAACATCTGACGCCACACGATCGGGGTAAATCTGTTCTGAGTAAACTTTCCACTCACTGCGCGCGGATCTGCACCCTTAATGTGCTCTTTCACATGTTTGTACTCGGTTTAGCCGAGAAACTGTTCGTACACTTCTGGATTCTGGAAGTTCCGTTTCCTTGTTCGACTGTAGTTGGTATTTTGAATGCCATAATTTGTGCAGGCTGCCTCCTATATTTCCCTCCTCGTGTGGCCACTGGGCAAGAGTTGCCTGTGGTGGGTAAGGTGCGTGGGACTTTAGCTATTCGTGATTTTTCTTAGCCTGTTACATTCATTGTAGTTTAGAAATTACCTGCTCCTTGTTCCTTGCATGTGATTTATTCAACGAACAAGTTTGTTTCTCGACTTCGCGAGCAACACCTTTTTTTTTGGTTCCACCTGTCTGAGAAAATAGCCCTTTGCTCTTTTCAATTTCTCAAAAATATCAATTTTTAGAAGGCAGAGCCGTGGGAATTCGAGGTTAATTAGTTCATTGATGATCAGGCTAAACATTTAACCGCACATCTAGAAAAGTTTCTCGATGTATTTACTAATGACTTGGACGTAACCGGAGTGATTCAAAATAAAATACTCACCTGCGATGCGTCGGTGCAGCATACGCTGCATGGTCTCTCATCTGATGATAATATTAACACAAATTTTTAATCATATGCTTTGGGATGGTGTTATTACAACATCAACTTCCCTATACTGTTCACCTGTATTTCTCTCGCCTAATGGGATGGATGAAGACAGTCGATTATAGAGCCCTGGGTGAGAAAATTATTGGAGTTAATTTCCATTCCCAATATCCATAACTATTTCACATTTTTTCTGGTGCTTGCTATTTTACCGTACTTGATTAAATCAAGCTTACTGTCAGATTCCATTAAGCAAGAGGTTTAAGTACGTTACTGCCTTTTGTATGGATTTAATCGTTTACCATTTGACTCGCCTGCTGGGGCTGCGACTCTTTCACGACTTTTAGACCATGTTTTGGGCGACCTTAAGTCTAGTTGTGTATAACACTGTTGGCCATTAAAAATTCCTACACCACGAATATGACGTGCTACCGACGCGAAATTTTACCGACAGGAAGAAGATGCTGTGATATGCAAATGATTAGCTTTTCAGAGCATTCACACATGGTTGGCGCCTGTGTCGACACCTACAACATGCTGACATGAGAAACGTTTCGAACCGATTTCTCATACACAAACAGCAGTTGACCGGCGTTGTCTGGTGAAATGTTGTTGTGATGCCTCGTGTATGGAGGAGAACTGCGTGCCATCACGTTTCCGACTTTGATAAAGATCGGGTTGTAGCCTATCGCGATTGCGGTTTATCGTATCGCGACAATGCTGCTCGCGTTGGTCAAGATCCAATGGATTAGCAAAATATGGAATCGGTGGGTTCCGGAGGGTAATACGGAACGCCGTGCTGGATCCCAACGGCCTCGTATCAGTAGCAGTCGAGATGATAAGCATCTTATTATCCACATAGCTGTAACGGATCGTGCAGCCACGTCTCGATCCCTGAGTCAACAGATGGGAACCTTTGCAAGACAATAACTATCTGCACGAACAGTTCGACGACGTTTTGCAGCAGCATGGACTATCGACTCGGAGACCATGGATATGGTTACCCTTGACGCTGCATCACAGACAGGAGCACCTGCGATGATGTACTCAACGACGAACGTGGGTGCACGAATGGCCAAACGTCATTTTTTTGGATGAATCCAGGTTCTCTTTACAGCATCATGATGGTCGCATCCGTGTTTGGCGACATCGCGGTGTACGCACATTGGAAGCGTGTATTCGTTTTCTACATACTGGCGTATCACCCAGCGTGATGGTATGAGGTGCCATTGGTTACACGTCTCGGTCACCTCTTGTTCACATTGACGTCGCTTCGAACAGTGGACGTTACATTTCAGATGTGTTACGACCCGTGTCTCTATCCTTCATTCCATCCCTGCGAAACCCTACATTTCAGCAGGATAATGCACGAACGCATGTTGCAGGTCCTGTACGGGCCTTTCTGGATACAGAAAATGTTCGACTACTGCCCTGGCCAGCACAGTCTCCAGATCTCTCATAAATTGAAAACGTCTGGTCAATGGTGGCCGAGGAACTGGTTCGTCACAATACGCCAGTCACCACTCTTGATGAACTGTGGTATCGTGTAGAAGGTGCATGGGCAGCTGTACCTGTACACGCCATCCAAGGTCTGTTTGACTCAATGCCCAGGCGTATCAAGGCCGTTATTACGACCAGAGGTGGTTGTTCTGGGTATTGTTTTATCAGAATCTATGCACCCAAATTATTTGAAAATGTAATCACATGTCAGTTCTAGTATAATATATTTGTCCCGTGAATAGTCGTTCATCACCAGCATTTCTTCTTGGTGTAGCAATTTTAATGGCCAGTAGTGTATAACTGTGTTGATGATGTCGTGGCTTATAGCCGCTCTTTTGATGATCTTCATCCTCATGTTGAGCAGGTATTATTAAAGCTTCGATATGCCGTGTTACCTGTCATACTATTGACAATTACTCTCGGTGGGCAGTAGATCTCTTTCTTGGGCCTCCTAGTTTCCAGGGATAATGTTTGGCTTAATCAGTAACGGACTTCCGAATTCAGAAAATCTCCTCTCTCAAAGAATAAAAGATTCAGTGGTGCCGCCAATTACTTTCGAAGTTCGTAGCTAATTTCGACAACTTGCTGCCCCCATTAATAATCTGCGTAGGAAGGGAGGAAACATAGTTCAGGAAGAGAGTCAGTAATTAGCCTTTTAAGCTGTTGAGACAACCATCCACAAAACTCTTGTATTGGGTATCCCGGACTTCGGAAAGAGATTTATAGTGCAAAGTGATGCTGCCGCTGTGGCCGAGCGGTTCTAGGCGCTTCCGTCCGGAATCGCGCGACTGCTACAGTCGCACGTTCGAATCCTGCCTCGGGCATGGATGTGTGTGATGTCCTTAGGTTAGTTAGGTTTAAGTAATTCTAAGTTCTAGGGATCTGATGACCTCACATGTTGAGTCCCATTGTGCTCAGAGCCATTTTGCAAAGTGATGTTGCCAATGCCTGAGATACTGCTGTAATTTTACAGGAAGAATTAAGTGAAAGGTGTCCTTTAGCTTTAGCCTCTGGAGATTATCAGGTCCTGAAGTACTCACTTTATGAGTGTGACGCGCTGACTGTCTTACGTGCTCTTGAGAAATTTGTCTCAAACTTAGGGAATTTGACATGGAGACAGACAACCAATATTTGAGTTGGGTCTTGGCACGCTTCACGAATCCCGGCAGGATTACAGGGTGGACCGTTTCTACATTTGTCTTTCTTTTCAGACTGCGCCGTGTTAGAGGCTCCTATACTGAGGCCGCTGATGCACTTAGCCGCGTGGTTGATGATGATACCCAGGAACCTGAAAAATATTCGTTGTTGGAAAGTTTACCAGTCTATAGTATTTTACCTTAGATACCTCAGCTCTTTCGGGATGTTAAGGTTACACAGGAGCCGTGTTCATACTTTGGACCTATTAGGAAGCGTGTGTTGGCTGGGGAGGTTGTAGCCGGTTATTTTATGAGAAATGGTACTTTGTGTAGCAAGGCTGGGAAATTAGCTGAGGCTAAGATTTGCTTACCCATCGAATTAGAGCCTTGCATCTTTCGCTAATCTCATGGTGCATTGATGGGTGGCCATTTGAGCCTTCAGAAATACTTAGCTAAAATGTGTTGTCATCCTACATGGCCTACCTTACACAACGACGTTCGTCGTTCGGTCGACGAGTGTGAACTATGTAAAATGGGTAAATCCAACATCATCTTACGTAAGGGGCTATTGCAATGTGAATGACAACAGCGCCCAATGGATAAATTATTTATTGATTATGTGGGCTCTCTCCCCGGACTAGATTAGGGAATCGTTATAGACTAGCAGCATTAGCTGCGGAAGGCTTCTGGTATAAGAAGTCGCGCTCATCCTGCAAACGACCTTGTCAACGATGGGGAAGGAGCGGACTGAGGATCAGGGTGAGAAACTGCCGCGTAAGCCGCAAAAAGTCATCAGTGATCAATGGTGTGAGGATGCAGAAGGCAATCGAAACCACTGCTTTAAAGACACATAACATGTATCGAAAGGGCTAGTGGCCAGTAACTGAAAAAGTGTGATGATGATCTTTCCAGTGACAAAAGATTATGGAATATTCCGCCATTCGAATATCCTGGAGGGAACTGTAAGAGGAAGTGACCATGAGAAATAGACTGAAGAACCAACGGAAGATAACGTTCCAGAAGTTGGGGCATTGAATGTCAGAAATTTTAAGGTGCTCAGGAAGAAAATTTGAAAAGCGAAATGTCTAGGCTTCATCTATATAAAGGACGGGTCAATTAAGTGAATGAAAAGAAGACAAGGATTTCTGGTCATATGAGAATAGGATAATACCAACAGCGGCAGAAAATGGTATAACGGGAGTGGGATTGCTCTTTTCAGAATCTACAGGAACCAACACCGGCAATAGGTATACATGCGGACGTCGCCAGCTGACGATGACGAGATAGAGGAAGTACAGGAGGATACTGGAAGGGTAATACAGTATGTAAACAGAGACAAAAATGTAATAGTGATGGGGAACTGTAACGCAGTTATAGGGGAATGAGTGTATGAAAACGTTACAGGAGAAAATGGGCTTGGGACAAGGAATGGGAGAGTAGAATAACCAACTGAGTTCTGTAATAAATTTCTCCTCGTTATAGCGGATATTGGTCAAGAAACACAAGAGAGTGAGATATACTTGCACAAGGCCGGGTGATACGGCCAGATTTCAGTTACATTACGTCATGGTAAGACAGAGATTCCGAAATGAGATATTGGATTGTGAGGCATTCGGAGGGGCATTTATGGACTCAGAGCACAATGTAGTCGTGACCAAGAGTAGGCTTCAGCTTAAGAGATTAGATAGGAAGAATCAGTACGTAAAGTTGGATAAGGACGTACTAAGAGTGTGTATCTGTGTGTGTATGCGTGTGTGTGTGTGTGTGTGTGTGTGTGTGTGTGTGTGTGTGTGCGTGTGTGTGCGTGCGTGAATTCCTAAGGGATGAAACTGCAGAGGTCATCATCCCTAGACTAGCACACTACTTATACTAACTTATGCTAAGAACAACACACACACACACCCATGCCCAAGGGAGGACTCGAACCTTCGGCGGGCCTCGCAGTCCGTGACATGGCGCCTCAAACCCCCTGGCCACTCCGCGCGGCGGAAGAAGTAACCAATGACGAGCTACGCTTGAAGTTCTCTATGGCTAAGATACTGCGATAAGGATCAGCTCAGCAGGTGGTACACTTGATGACGAATAGACGTCTCTATAAAAGGCTATTATCGAAGTAATAAAGAGAAACACAGGTACAAAAGAGGTAACTGCGAAGAAGCGATGGGTAACCGAAGATATTCTCAGTTGATCAGTGAATGAAGGAATTTTTTAAAAAAATGTTCAAGGAAGTTCCGGCACTCAGAAATTCCAGTCGTCGAGGAAGGAAATAAAGTGCAGGGAAGCTAAGACGAAATTGCTGCAGGAAAAATGTGGAGAAATCTAAAAAGAAAAATTGTCAGAAGGACAGACTGAGCATAGAGGAACGTTAAAACAACATTCGGTGAAATTAAAAGCAAGGGTGGTAACATTAAGAGTGCAACGGGAATTCCACTGTTAAACACAGAGGAGAGACCGGAGAGATGTAAAGAGTAAGATGAAGGCCTCTATGAGATGAACGATTTTTATGATGTGATAGAAGAAGAAGACAGATGAGTTGGTTTAGAAGAGACAGGCGATCCAGTATTAGAATCAATATCTAAGGTAGGTTTCGAGGACTTAAGATCAAACAAGGCACAAGAGACAGATAAGGTTCCATCATAATTTCCACTATCATTGGCGTAAGTGGCAAAAAAAAAAAAAAAAAAAAAAAAAAAAAAAAAAAAACAAGTATTCACTCCGATGTGCAGAATGTATGTGTCTGGCGACGTCCCATCTAAAATCGGAAAAGTATCATCCACAAAATTCCGAAGACTGCGGGTGTTGACAAGTGAGAGATTTATCGAACAATCACCGTAGCACCTCATGCACACAAGTTGCTGAAAAGAATAATCTTTAGAAAGATGGACGACCATGAACGAAGTGCTCGCCTTAAAAACGGTGCAGGACATGATGTAGTCTTTTGTCCCTACTGTCCAATCTGTACGTCGAAGAAGCAATGATGTAAATAAGTTTCAGATATGGAATTAAAATTCAAGGTGAAAGATTATTAATAATACGATTCGCTGACGACACTGATGTGCTAAGTGAAAATGAAGAACAATTTACATGATCTGCTGCACTGAATGAAGAGTCAAATGAGTGCAGATTATGGACTGAGAGGAAATAGAAGAAAGACGAAAGTAATGAGAAACAGCAGATTGAGAACCGAGAGAAACTTATCGTCAGGATTCAGGTAGATGAAGTTAAAGAATTCTATTACCTAAGCAGCAAAATAACCAATGGCGGACAGAGCATGAATGACAGACTACCACTGGCGAAAGGGCATTCCTGGCCAAGAGTAGTCTACTAGTATCAAACATAGGCTGAGAATATGCGTTTGGAATGAAACATGCACTGCGTGAAAACCGGAAGAGAAGAGAATCGAAGCATTTGAGATGTGGTTTTACAGACGAATGTTGATAATCAGGTGGACTGATAAAGTAGAGACTGAGGGGATTATGAGCAGAATCAGAGAGGGAAGGACAAGGAGAAGGGTCAAGATGATAGGACATCTGCTGAGACGTCAGGGACTGCCTTTAGTGGTTCCAGAGGTAGCTGTAGAGTGCAAAAACTGTAGAGGAAAACAGAGATTTGCAATACATCTAGCAAATAATTGAGTATATAGGTTCCAAGTGCCCCTCTGGGACAAGATACTGGCACAGGACAGGAATTGGCATCAAACCAGTCAATATACTGATGACTCAAAGATAAAGTTACGGATGGATTTTCTTTTTTTTTTTTTTTTGTCTGGTTACCATACAACAGATGGGTGACTGGTACACTCACTATTCGTCATTTTACTAACCTATTTTCTTGGTTTAGACCACCTAAGTCTCTTGTGAGCTATAATGCTCACTCCTTTACTTCTTGTGAGTTCAAGCATCTTTGCTTTAGTAATGCCTTTATGAGTGTTACTACCACCCCTATTATCGTCAGCCCTCTTGTTCTGAAAAGCTTAACAGGAACCTTAACCCGTTGCCGTCCGCACGTCTCGTACCAATTTATTCGCTTGGTGCCGGCAGCGCTAATTCGGATTACTTGGCTTGTCGCCGGCCGTTCTTGACATTGTGGAGAGATTATAAATTGTTACGTTTTAGTAATCTCATCGTCGGTTTTCCCTCTCCCTCTCCTGTTTCCCTAATTTCATGAAATTTCGAAGATATGCATACGTAAAGAAATACCAAATTTCTTGGTTTCATATTTTTGTTTATTTGCATTTTCTTTGGTACTTAATATTTCTCAGTGATGTGCAACAAAACAGTCTCCAAGATGTAACGCTACTCCATAAGACTTCCACATTAAGTTTGTTGTTCTTTCTTTGTTTTTGTAACAAATATGGCCGTTTCTTCGTTTTCGTTTATCGTTTCGGAAATACGTAGGCCTATTAGTTGGTATTGCTTATGTGTCCGGAACGTCTGTCAACCATATCATTACTAGAAGTATGCGATGTAGTGGCAACTTCCAAGCTATGCTCGGCGCATTCATCGTAAATCATCGTATCGCCTCTTTCGTCTGCCACAATGAAAGGGCACAAGTACTTATAAAAATGAAAAACTTGTTGACGTGTGTAACTTATTGTTACATAAACAGAACAGCGCCTGAATGCAAAAGTTACTGAAGTTCTGTGGCCGGCCACTTTGGTGTCAACGAATATCTCTTTCCTTTGTCTCAATTTCGCTTCAAATCGTCGCAGTAAGAGACCCCTAAGGTGTTTCAGGCGGCACTTATTTTCGCCTCCTCCCTTAAGTCTCCCTTTGGCAGTCTGTTCAATAATAAACGAATTTTTGCTTGATGTGGTTAAACAGAAATGTGATATGACTGAGAGCCATATTGACTTAGCCCATCGCCATCAGGGGAGATGATATAATCAAGGCAGTCAACCATTTCGAGGGAATGTGGTGGATAAGGTTTCCATCTGGAACCATACTGTGGGTGACGGACTGCATGGTGGAATTACTGGCAAACTGTCTCCTTGATTTGTGGGTCTTTGCTCCGTTGTTAGGATCTTGGGTCCCGTCAAGTTACCCATTCGTATTTTGGCTACGGGTATAACTTCTGAGGCTAATATGAGCCGGGTGAAACATACTAATTAGCCACTCCACCCATTCCCTTCCATCCTCAAAATGGAGGTTCTTTCAGTTACAGTTGGAGAGGGTGAGCCGTGGCAGCTCGCAATCGACTTGGCGTGCCTTGTTATTGGGTACCATTCAATGCCACTACTAATCACGGTGTGAATAGATAGTAGCTTGTAGCTGATTATCTCCGGCGGGAGCGAGTCCTAAAGTAGGCCTTGAGCAGCTTTAGCCAGTCTGTAAGAGCCAGGCAACAAGTGGCAACGGATTAGAGGACACGACGGCCCCACTTCTGGGCACAGTGGGTCAGTCGGCCGTTGGCTCTGATTATGTCAAGACCTGATGTAACTGGTGAAGTCGGAGTAACGATACTCATCTGAGTACCGTGTCATTCTGTCCCCTCCCGATGATTTGTCTGGATGCGATATTACGTGCTGCGTGAGGCTGGTGGTGGGAGCCGCACGGAACATTTCGAGCATTAAAAAATATCAGCCAAATCATGGGTTTATGGTCCGTAATTCTCACACTACGATATACCCACCATTGTTGCCTGGACTTGGTGGCTTACTCAAGTATTTGTTTGAGTGAAATTATCTGACCTAACGCTGTTTAGCTTGAGGTTGTTTATATTTCGAATGAGCGGAATATTTGGCTGTATATGTTATTGTGCCTGTGTTTTGAATTTCTGTGTACCACTGAGAGCTTCATTTAAAGTATTCGCATTGGCTATATACAGTGTGAAAGACTAAATTTGATGGTTTACCATAACGTCAGATTTTCCCAGTGATAGAGCCACTGGCTTTCTTGTGCCGTAGTATTCTGGAAACATGTTCTGGTAATAAGATGCGGCAAGACGTCTGCAGCTTACAGAGTGGTCTTAAGTGATTTTAAGGATTTTACAATAAATGTTTGATTTTATATTTCGTTTGCTTTAATAGGAACTTACTGTATTCAATACATGTGTAAAAATAGTGTTGTAGATATCCATATTTAAATACGACTTAAGGAAGTAGTGCTTGTAGATCTAATTATTAAGCACCGGATCGTAGCAGTAAGCTAGCTTCTCATTGTATTTGCGTGACTATTCAGTTCATACAAGGTTCCCTGCGGTGTAGTTTGACTAAATTACTGTCAGATATTATCTGGGAATTTATTCAGCTTTACTGTATTAGATTTTATTCAGCTAAATGGTTCAGTTGGTATTACCGTCGTCACAAATTCGCAGTCCAGGTTCGTTGTAAGTTTGGTTAAAGACAAGGTTTTGAGATTTGGTGGGATATTTAGAGGCCTTTTTCTGACCATTTCTGAAGCAGGTGGCCATGCATATCTGCTTAAGTTTTCTGTTTGCCCCAACTTTCACGTGAGTGGTGTTGTTAACATCCCTACTTAGACATCTGAGCTTCGCGACAGGTTTTTAGACTGTAGTGGCAGCAGGGGCTTGTTGCTGTTATGCACCACTTTGGTGTTTATTAGCTGCCTTTAAGGAGCGTCTGCCACTTCCTTAACGCGCTGCTTCGCGCTGCTTTCTGATAAGTTTTAAGTTAAGTAGTGACTGTATTACTTAATTTTCTAATCTATTGGATCTTATGAAAAGCTTTACTTATAGATGTACAAAATTTGGAATAGTAAGTCTTTTTTCTGAACTGTTTCAGCACAATTTATTGTCTTGATTATTTGTTAAGCGAATATTTCCAAATAATTTAACCGTAATAATTGGTCGGAGGCTAAATTGGAATTGTATTCGCCTCACGTACGGAAAACCTTAACTTATTTTGCTGTTTTGGTACCTGATAATTTTATGTTATTTTTATGCTTATTTGAGCATTGTGTTCACCCTCTTGTGTATTAAGGCCCTGTTTGATTACAAAACTAATTAGTTTTCTGAAAATCCTTTGAGGGCCTCAAGTAACTTTTTCTTAAACTGCCTTAAAGATGACTTTGCTGTTGCCCTTTGAGCAGCTTCTGCTTTAAGAAGGAAGAAATTTTATTTAGTTATTGTTTTATTTTATTCTGGCTTGTTGAGGTTGTTAAGCCCATATGTATATAACTAATTAGCCTTAATCTCTCGCACATAATTTTATCTTATTGTGGTTTTAATTTATTCATTCTGTTGTGAATGTGTATTTGAATAAATGTAACCATTCAAACGACAAATGACGTTGCTATTCTCGGTACGCCCTTCCATGCTTTCCTTGTTGTACCCCATCTAGAGCTTAGGAATATCACACGTATTCGAAATAGTTTTCTGTTTAGTCCCACACTTTCATATACTGCTTCAGTTGTCCTAATTTGCTCGACAGCAAAGAAAATAGAATGCTATTTAGATTAGCCAAACGCCCATTCAAAATGTTCTTCGATCCCACTATTAGATTTTTTCTTTTAAGTCAGTTTCTTCATCTCCAATTCTCATGATATACATTACTGCCTGATTCACACATACAGCTAGTCATCTCGGTTGTAAGGGAACAATCCCTTTTATTGGTTGGCTACAATGTAAATGACTCCAACAACACTGCTGTAGACAATTTGTGTTAGACTACGGCGAGCTAGAGCCGACCACGTAACTAGGCGGTTCTTCTTCTTAAGTTAAGTCAAATATCAATTTTCCTGGATCTAAATTAAAGAATAATTAAGTAGTTCTTTAGTAATGATTCATTTTCAAAAAAAATTTCACCCACTATTTTACCCTCATAGTGACTAAATTTCAAAGCAACGCGGAGACTTGTGTTTCTGTCTGAGAAACCAAATACCGATCTCTGTAGGTCTAGAATTGAAACAGCCCTAATAGCGATATGTTCACATGTTTCCAAAAAACATTTCATTCCATGATTCACCATCTTAGAGGGGTAATTTTAAAAAAATCCCTTGTTAAGCTACGTTGGCGCCGTTCATTGCTGTAGGTGGGCTCTAGGAAGGCTGGCGGCCTGAGTAAGCCACAACCGCGACGTCAGTGGTGTGCTGTCTCTCCATCGGCAGTGGCGCCTGAAGAGGCCCTTCGGTCCCACACATGTTTACTGCGATGGCCCATGACGTTTGCTAAGTGCAGAATTCTCCCCGTTGCCCTCTGGAAAAAAAATTCAGACATGTTTATATCGCTCAAAGGCTTATTTCTTTCTCAAAAACCTGGCACCTATTTCCGTCACACATAATAAGAGACATTCCATGGTGTGATATGTGTAATGAAAACGTCCTGGATCTCTGGTGTGTACCTCGTCGCTTCTTAAATTCTGAATAAAACCCATCATCAATGGCGGCCGAAGACTTCTGGCATAATAAGTCAACCTCGTTCTTCCAGTGGTTTCATCAAAGAGTCGGAGGAGAGGATGGAGATTCATGGCATTTTCTTGCCCTTGGGGTGGAAAACTGTCTCAATAAAGTGAAACAATCTTCAATGATCAACGGTATGAGGATACAGAAAGCAACGGAAACCGCTGCATTAAAGACACATAGTCTGTATCACAGGACACGTGGCTTGTAACAAAAAAAGTCTCATAATGATCTCTTCTTTGGCAAAAGATACGGGATATTCCCCCATTCGGATATCTTGAAGGGGTCTGCCAAACGGGAGATAACCATGGGAGAAATATGGGATAACTAACGAAAGAATAACGTCCTACGAACCGGGGCATAGACTGTCGGAAGCTCGGACATGGTAGGGATGCAAGAAGATGCGAAAAAGGGAATGCTAAGGCCTCATCTGATAGAGGGGGACGGTGGAGTGGAATGTAAAAAGAACGAGAGGATTACTCGTCAGACTAATGTCGGGTAACATCAACACCAAGAGAATATGGTATTAGGGACTAGAATACATTCTGAATTTGAATGTAGGGCGGAGAGTGAGTTACCGTGAACAGTTCAGTGTCAAGGTTGTTATCATAATCGATTGCAAACATCCACTGACAACAACAGTTCACGTATACATGGCGACGTCGCAAGCAGAAGATGAAGAGAGAGAGAAAATATCGGTGACGCCAACAATGTGCAGTAGTAGCACGCAGAGCGAACTATGAGTGATAGCAGTCGATTCATGTTGGACTACAGAAACCCACTGGTAGTCACATTCCAAGGCAGTCAAGGTTTCTAAGTTGTATGGTGCATAATAATTAAGTGTAATAAATTATGTGTTACTTACGATTGTGTGTTATTTATGGTTGTTCAAAGCGGAGATCCGGCAGAAAAATACGTAAAGACTTGTAACAACTTATGGGAACCTTTAGAGACTTTTGCCGGCCGCGGTGGTCTCGCGGTTCTAGGCGCGCAGTCCGGAACCGTGAGACTGCTACGGTCGCAGGTTCGAATCCTGCCTCGGGCATGGATGTGTGTGATGTCCTTAGGTTAGTTAGGTTTAAGTAATTCTAAGTTCTAGGGGACTGATGATCACAGCAGTTGAGTCCCATAGTGCTCAGAGACATTTTTTTAGAGACTTTGGCCTATTAAGCTACAATATTCGGAAGCGGCAGCAGACGAACAAGGAAGCCAACGATCTGTGGAGATGGCGCAGAAGCAGTCAGCATTTCGACAGGTCAGCGACCGAGTGGGCTGGAATTGCTTCAACGGAGAACAACGACCAGCACAGTTCGCCCATCACCAGTCCATGCTCCACGAACAGTCTGCATACTGAACTCACGACCGTGGCTTATCTGGCGATGGGCAGAGGACGGCAGAGGAATGCCTGACAACGCCAGCATAAAGGTAAAACAAAGAAAGCCGGCACGTGTGTCGACATTGGTCACGTTTGTGCCCAACATGGTAAGATTAGATCAACGACGGATGAGTCAGTCGCAGCCCTAGAAACTTCGTTACAATGGCGATAACGCCGAATAAGTACCTCCAACGAAGGGGCATTAGATGGTCCTTTGAAAGGACTTCGCTACAGCGACTTGCCTCTATCCTGCTCGTCGGAAAAAGATGTCGGTACCACGCCAGTAGGTCAAAGCAGGAGATGTCATCCCAGATGTTACCAGAATGAAGTTAACGTGGTATTTATCCAGTTGACTGGTGAGGACGGACTGCGGCCTCACCAAGGTCACCTATGAACCTAGACGTTGATGAACGCCTCCAGATGACGCCGAACCCATGGGTCGCTGGTTCGATTTCAGAACGCAGCGCTCCGTGCCCCGCCGTAGCCGTTTGTTAATAATGCAGTGAGCGAATTCGCAAAGAGAAGACCGCGCCGCCGCAGCAGAGGGTCAAGGACACGGTACTGAGGGAGCAATACGTCGCGTGACGCTCCACTACAGCACGACCTGTCGCTGTAATCTGCACGCTACGAGTCCGCACCGCACCGCTACCGCGTATTACTCTGTTTATTTTAAGGGTTTTATGTGTCAATAAATGACTAATAGTGGAACCATCAATGTTTCTCTCACAACTCCCCACTGAGTCCAGTAAAGAATCCATTCCACCGCCCACCCAAGTGTCGTCATCCCTCCCTCCATCCCTAACAAAATAATGATCCTTGCTCTGCTCTGTCACTGACACTCAGTATTTAGTGACACAAAACACTGACCCACTGCAAAGTTATTGGCCTACCCTAGGGCAAATAATGTAAAGTGAAATGTGTTTATGTTGGAAAGTGCCTTTATATGACTAAACTTAAAAGTTTATATGACGCATAGTTCAGTTGATGAAGAAATCAGATTCATTATTGTTAGTGCTTATTAATCGACAAAACCCAGCATTACAATTGACAGGTATAAAATTATGTCGTCTTAGTTGTAACGAAGGCCATACATTACGCTTAGGAAAATCGGTACTTTACGATCAAATTAGCTACACAGTCTATACTGTTAGCTGGCTGAGAGAAATGACAGTCATTTTGAAGTCATCATAGTGTTCTTCATACTTCGAATTTTGAAGGAGTATTTTCACGGTACCGTATGTGTTCTTAAGTACACTGATTACGCAGTTGTAATTAATGTTAGCTCAGGGTGTAGTGTTACTGCTTTCAAAGTCTGATTTTAAGACTATATAAATGACCTTCATAGCTTACCGCCATGCTTTTGAGCTCCCCTCTAATTTGGTGGCGTCTTTAGTGAGCTCTACTAAAGCGTCTTTAGAAAAATCCTATGTCTTATCACGGTTTCTGTACGCTGAATATGATGTACCACGTGGAAATAAATTGTTTTTACACAGACGCGATCCCATAAGGTGCACTGCGTCTTTAGCGGGTCCCGCGTCTTTTACCAAACTGTTAAGTTCTGTTTGAGTATGAAGTTTTGGGTTTGCTAAAGGTACCAGACTCGGAATACTCAGATTACTGCTTTCGCGACTTACCTCCGGTTCACAGAATTCAGATGCTTCCATAAATGTTGGAGGAGAGGGAATCAGCAACCCTCTACTATGAGCGATATCAGATACACGGTTTTTTTTTGTTTCTTTTGTCGTATCTCGCTACATAAGTCACAATCATCAACGTAATTCTTCTGTTCACTCCGTACCATAAGGACAGCGAAGTTCAAACACTTAATTTTACTTTCACTCGCTGCTGTTCTAGCATTTTGCAAACCGTTTCGATGAAATAACACCACTCGCAACTACGCTCATAAACAACTTCTCCTACCTCTGGCTCCCACTTTTTTTTTATTTCTATGGTGGTAACGTAAAGTCAGAGTTGATCTTCATTCTCCCCCTCTACTTCTCCAACTTGCAAACAAGCAATGTTGCCACACACACACACACACACACACACACACACACACACACACACACACACACACATACCCACACACACCCACACACACATATATTGCAGTACGTTATCTTCATAGGGGAACACCTAAAGCACTTGTTGTTTAATGGCTTCCCCAACGGCGATGTGTAATTATCAGTATCACAAGGACAGAATGGCACTGCAGTGGATTGAGAAGCATGACATTGAGGCCATGTTGATTTTTGGACACGAAATTCATCTGATCTGAATCCGATGGAACATACGTGGGAAGCTACTTGGTGTCTTATGTTCACATTCAAAATACCGAACAGTCATTTACAATAATTCAGTGAGCTGTGCGTAGACACTTGATGCTGCGTATGTATAGATATCTAAAAAGGACTTGTAAACAAGGACCAAGTAAAACCGCTGATATTTTCCGTTCCAAAGGTTGTCCAACCTGCCCTTAACCAGCTATTCGTCATTATTTGGCTCCTCAGCGTATGATGTTAATTCGCTTATAACGCTACTACTATCTCTTGTACGATAAGAAAACTACTGTTGACTGACAATACGTACTTAGCCTATATCAATAACGTTCAAAACGTAATGTATAGATGTGTATAATGTTAGTAAGAACTCCGCGAACAGTTCTTCAAGTTGTTGTTTATTGGAACACAACCGCCTTTTTGGTTCGAGCCGGATCATGAGGTGCAACGACGTCAAAAGCTTATAGACATCCCCATCGCTCCTGGTCAAAATTTACGTTCATTGAATATTGTCCGTGCTATGGCGAGTAAACGATAACGAAGATGTTCTCCTTTCATTTAGGACAAATAGCTCGTAGGTGAAACCTGTTGTTACAGATCTATGTGTAAGAAAAAGAAGTCCTAAATGAATGGAACATGTCTTTGTCACCCTTCGCTCGCCATAGTATTGACAGTATTCATAGGATAATATATTTTGACTGGGAGCGAAGGGTATGCCTATGACTTTTTAACGTTGTTGCACCTGATGAAGCGACTTACGGCCGCGCAACCTGTTGTGTTTCAGTAAACAATTTTATCAGCTGTTACCTGAATTCTTCCTAAGATAATGCCTTTCACCTACTGTGGATGCCCAGAACATAAAACAGTTTGGTATAGAAGTGGCTGTAATAGGCCTCACCTCGCACTAAACTTGTATCCGTGGGAATAAAATCAGCCTATTACATTTTCCCAATAATCTATTTATTTTTGTAATTGGTTGTTCTGTTATAAATGGACTATGCCTAAGAACGGTTGCTTAAAACTGCGATATAGATCCAAACAACTGCTTATACTTTGACCAAATTTAAATCGAACAGTAATCGCTTTCATACACCGCTCAATTACAGTCGTATAATAAATGAATATTGTCCACTGACCTAGACGAAGAAATCACCTAGCATTCCGCAGTCAGGCAAACGAAAATATTTATGTGAATAATAATAAGCGGCAACTACTCTTTCACTAATTAGCTGTTACTGGTAGTACATATCTGTCAGTCGCGCTATTTTCTTTCCATGAATTATTAGTATTATTTTTATGTAGGATATTATTTTCTCCGTAGACTTGAATAGTCTGCCAGGATCAGTTTTTATGCCAACAAGCTAAACTACTGAATAATGTGTCTGATTCCTCACTGAGAATTACAGACGCTGTAACTGCGCAGCTCCAAGATACCTGCTTCTAAAAGCTACTTGCAGTACGTTACTTACAGTACAACTGAATAAAATACTTTGATTCTGTTCTCACCATCTATAATTAGAAGATCAAAATCGTTCGTTAAAATTGTAATTTCAGATGTCTGAAACAAAAGTTTTGAAACAGAGGTCATACAGACGAAATTAAAAACAAATTCAAACGCACAGGAGACAGAAATACCAATTATAAACATGCACACAGCATATAAAAAGTAGCTGATATTTTACAGGCTGAAGAAATATCAGAAAACTGAAATATCTCGGAATTTGATACTTACAATGTGTGTATAGCTATTATTCATTTACGTTGTAGCCTTAACTGGGTGTACGGTGTGATTATAATTTTAAGGGGCAGTTAATTGTTGACTTTGAAGTATCTCATACAAATGTTCGAATCGAATATTTTTATTTATTGGACTGTGTATTTTCATTTTCGCGCTTATCTAGGCGTTTGTTCCACGCAAAAATGTTAGCATTTGGTTTTTTTTCTATGGAAAATATTTCTCGAAATACACCAAGTCGTGATAATGACGGCTGACAATACGCCTTGACCCCACATAACTGACTCCTGTAACTATTTATCAATCGGCTAGAAATGCGATCTTTCGTCTCAGGCTGTTAATCACTAACTTGGATCACCGATTACCCTTTCCTAATTGTAACTATTATCAGTTTACCTGCTCAAGTCCACAATAATAAGGTTGAAATATGTTGTCCTTCCTACTTCTTACGGATAGTAATGCGCTCCTCCATTAACGTATAGAAATGGAAACATTTACGGTACGTTTCTGTGTAAAATTTTTCCTTCCGCGTCATAAATATACATTGCCTGCAGACGCATTCCTCATCCCACATAATTGTTGCTCAAGCATACGAATATCCTTGTGCTGGTGCCAAAAGTCGGATTTTACGGCTGCCTGCTAACGAACTTTTAATCTGCTTCGCTAGAAATTTGTTTAGGCTCTTTCCTGCGGTGCCGCCATAAGGAAAACTTTTTTTTTAATCTGGAAGGACAAGTAATCTGCGGTACTGTACGAGATTACTTCAGAGGAGAACATCTACAGGGTGGTTACAGTTAAACTTTAGCTACTTGAGAGGGCCACCATGACAAACGAGTGATCGTAAGACAGTAATACTTCGTGGGAACATTTTTAAAGGCATGCGGAAGAGAAATGACGAATTAAACAATGAAACAAACGTTGAGACGGTGACATTTGTTAACTGGGTAGCATGTATACGTTCCTTGCTACATACGGTACTCAATGTAACAACCATTTGCTTCCACAACAGCCGAGATCTGGACTATTGATTGCTACACTGCTGCCCGCACAACGGTGGATCGTGGGATGTTCAACTGTCGTTGCACTGCTTGAAGATAGCAGATTTCGTCCAGCACTCTCAGCCGGAGCAACACTAACTTCTTCAACACTTCGTACCGTAGCGCAGTGGGCCAACGGCCTCTCCCAGGACCTATACCCAAATCGCCAGTTAGTTCAAAGTCCCGAGTTCGGTGCGGAAAAAGGACCCCCAGGCATTCCTTTAATGCGTCTGTACTGGCGGAGAGCAGCGGCAGGGTTGCTGTTGCCGGGCTGTATGGCCGACCGGTTCTAGGCGCTACAGTCTCGAACGGCGCGACCACTACGGTCGCAGATTCGAATCCTGCCTCGGGCATGGATGTGTGTGATGCCCTTAGGTTAGTTAGGTTTAAGTAGTTCTAAGATCTAGGGGACTGATGACCTAAAAAGTTAAGTCCCATAGTGCTCAGACCCATTTCAACCATTTAGTAAATGTTCTTCTGTGTAAACTTCCTAAAGTATCGGAAGTTTCGTTATGGCAACGCAATATTTAAATTTACACCCAACATACAGATTCCATAATCAGTTGATTAAACAATCTAATTAGTTGTATGGATATTTATCTGTAAATGAGGAACAAAGCAAGCTGCTCAGTAATTATGTTTCTACAGTACTGTAGTCATATGAGACACTGGAATTTTTGCGCTCCCGTAAAGGCAAGTTATTTAGATTGCTATAACAGTTAATTTAGAACAGGTTACCCATTAAGCACGTGTATCAGAGTGTCTTTTAAACTGTTATTCAAGATTTCACTTTTCTACACGTATTATTTCTGGGGACGCGGAAAGACAGCAAATTTGATTTAAGATCGTAATTTAGTTCACATCTTGGCACAGTTAGCTTAGGGAGTCTCCTTTAATGGCCTTATTTTTCTCTCCAGCAATTTAAGTAATCTGTCTCTTTCATTATTAAGTTCGTATTTCCTGAAAGTAGCGTAAAGCTTGAGTTAACTGACTCGGAAGATTTTGGACTAATAGTTTGTTTACAAACAGTATTCGTACAGTGTAGTTACATTCTACTGTAAGTAAGTTAATTAATGCACTTATCAGCCAAAACATTATGACCACTGCCCACCGCAATGTTGTACGCTGCCTAGTGGCGCTGAGGGCACTGGACGATGTAAGAGAAGTATGGCAGTGGAGGTGAGACGAAGCGAATCATTCTAGCAACAATAAGCGACACAAAGCGGAAACCCGCCTACTTAGGCTACATTGACAAAAGCCAGGTTGTTGTGGCCCAGTGTCTGCGAACGAGCATCTCGGAAACGGCGAAGTTTTCGTGAGCGTCTATGGAAAGGGGTTGAAGATAGCTGAAACCACGAGCAGGCGACAAGAAGTCGGACGTGCATACTTCCTCACACAACATAGGGATCGGAGACGCCCGCTGTATAGAGCAGGAGAGACAGAGATATGTGGCATATCTGACGACATAATGTTGGTGTTCGGCAGCAAAGCACCCGTACGTGTTCTTGTGTCCACCCAACAACATCGTCAATTATGATTACATTGTGCACTGGATCATCGAGAACGGGCCCTGGATCAGTGTAATGACGTCGCCGACTCGGATGAATCACGTTTCTTGTTGAACCAGGTCGATGTCTGCGATCGGGTACATCGTCGTCCAGAAGAACTGCTGCCAGAAACATGCATCCCACCACGGGTCCTGGCCGGTGGAGCAGTGTTATGTTCTGCAAGACATTCACCTGCTGGGCTTCCAGCTGACCTGTGGTAGTAATCGCAGGTACAACGACAACTGAGAACTACTTTAATATTATTAGAGCCAACTGTAGCCCGTTATGCTTGCTGTCTTTCTCAACATCAGTGGTATCATCCAAGTGATTACCTGTCTTTCTCAGAATCATGCTGGAGTGGTTTGAGGAGCATGATGGTGAATTGACGTGATGCGTTGACCATCACATTCGGCTTTTCTGAATCCAATGAAACATAACTGGAAGGTAATGGGACACCAGATCGGCGTCCACAAACAATCTGCCGGTAAATTACGGGAACTGTGTGACCTGTGGTGCCAACCTACCAAGTACGCGTCGAATCCATGCCACGCTGAATAACTACGGTATTTCGTTCCAAAGGTTGACCAACGCGCTTTTAAGCAGGTGGTCTTAAGTTTTGGCTCATTAGTGTAAATAATGATGTTAAATGAATGTTTAGTTCCTGTTGGTGGCGGAAAGAATTAACGCTCTCCGTTGTATCATACAACTGAGCGCTAATGTGCATGTTGTGCAAAGTGTATTAACTTACTTAATTCTATATCTAAACGTGTAATCTGAGTGGCAATGCATGGTAGTGTGGATGTTTCTGTGGGCCAGTCAAACAATTTGTATGTGTAGACTGTGGGTTTAAGTTTCCTTGGGTTCCTGTTTTGGGGAACTTAACGGGGATCTCAACGAGGCTCTCACATGGAACTGTAGTCTCTGCCAAAATAACATGAGAAACACTGGACGGAAATCAAAGATTTCAGCCCTTCGACCCTGAACGATAACATGCGAAAATTGAACTAGGCCAGATGAATGGACAAGAAGATAGTTGGAAGTGACTAAAAGTAGCAAGCAATAGGCGAAAGCGAAATAGCTCTTCAGCTTATTTATCTACATTTGAGCTTATAGTAGCGAATAAATTTCATTTGTTATATGAAGTAGGAAGGGAAGAGCATTATCCGACAGTAGGTTATAGTAGGGTGCAACAGACTTCTGACAAAGAACTGAGTAGGTCTGCAGCAAAAGGACGACGGAAGGGGAAAGCCTTGCTGCGTGGTGTTAGCCATAGGAGGGACACAGGCCGAATGGAATATGACAAATTAGGAATAGGGTACCAGGCAGCAAGTATTGTGAAGCCAAGTGCTACTCATATCCATGTGATGGAAGACATAACGAATTGGTGTCATAATTTTGAAAAAGAAGATCATCTGATTGTAGTAAGTGAAGCAGGGAGCAGCCTGGCTAAGGGAAGTGTTTACAGCCTTACAGGTGACTGGGATGAAATAGGAGTTGGAAATAAATAGACCAAAGAGAGTTTGTCGGATGCCCTACAGCGTCAGGACCACTCCTGTGTTAACAATGTAGTGAGCTGTGTAAATAATGAGTCGTGCACGCTACTGCTGACTGAATATTATTACTGCAGTTCTGTACCTTCAGTTGGGAGATTGTATATACTAGACATAGTCTACGCATAAATAAAAGGTGGAAATGTAGGTCGGCTGAGCGTCTTGTAGAAAATGTAATCGGGCCGCCCTCAAGCAAAGCAATATCCATGAGACTAGAATATGTATACAGGGACCCTGTCTTGAAACAAAATTATAATAACATAAAAGACCCACAAAATGCCGAAAAGTCACAGAAAAGTAAGATATGTTAATTTCACCAAATGATCAGAGGACTGACTAGTAAGGTAGATCTTCTTGTCTGTTTCCAAAATTTGGAGTGCTCTGTAATGATAGATCTTCTTTGCTTTTCTGAGCACCACATAACCACAGGTTTGATAAGTTACTTATAAATGATTACATTTTAACATCTTACTCATGCAGAACTAATATGAGAAAAGGAGAAGTTGTTACATATGTTAAGACAGAACACAAGTTCACACACATGCATACAAGTAGATTTAGTGTTCACAATGTAGAACTGTGTGTTTGTGGATTAATGCTGAGAAGTAGTTCACTTTTAATTCCACATGTATATAGACCCGTATTGCGATACTTTGAACTGTTTATGAGGAATTTGGATATCTTACTACGTTATCTGTCAGATACAGCAAGCAGTCAATAGTTATTGGTAACTTCTATGTAGATTTCTTAAACGCTTGTGATAGTATAAATGATCGTTATTTGTATCCTACAAGTTGATCTCAGTAATTAAATTTCCAGCACATGAGGATAAACGCAGCAGGCCTCTAATTCATAATGTTTTCTTAGGTGAAGCTAAGAGCAAGAATATAACAATCTGTCCAGTAACAAATGCTCTCCCAGATCATGATATTTACTTGTGATAAATAGGATAGTGCCTTACAGAACTGATACTCTACACTGGAAGTCAGTTGGCATAATTAATGACTCCACCACCAACATTTCAAAACGATTTACAAGAGACGACCTGGGATGAAATTTGTAATGAACAAAATGCTGATAGAAGATTTAATCTATTCCATGATAAACTCATTTCACTATCTGAGAATAGATTTCTGCATAAGTTAATCAGAAAGAACGTTTTACAGCCATATGAAAACAATGAGTAAGTACAGGGATTAACATGTCTTCTGAGATGAAAAGGCAAATGTATCTTTTGACAAGAAGATGTCTTCCAGGTGTATGTTTTGATTATTTGCATTTTCACAGAGTACTTCCACTGCACCTAACACAGTTACACTACTGTGCACTGTCTTGTCAGAGAGGACAGTGCACAGAAGTGTAAATGAGTTAAGTGCAGTGAAAGTGCAGTGTACAAATGCAGATGCTCAACACATTCAACTGCAAGACGAAAAACAATGGAATAAACAACATAAGACGTGACCAATGAAGATGCTTCAAACTAAATCCAAAAGCATATGATCTAAACAAAGCTTTTATTACAGATACTAAAGATGGCAATTAACTTACACAACTTGTATATGTGCAACAGTGAAGAAAAGAGGCCAAGAAACAAAGAAAACAACATGTTACAAAGAAAAGTTGTTAAAATTGTTACAAAATAGAGGAATATGCACATAATATTGTAAATTAGTAAATCCTACACCAAACTTGAGATAACATGGAAAGTATTGAAACAAGAAACAGGTCAACCAGCCACAGAAAGGGGTAACATCGCTGTTGACTCTAATGGAAGGGCTACAAATGGAGTCACTCTTAGCTGACAAAACTCACAGCAATATGTTGAGAGAGCTAGTTTCATAAACGTCAGTCATGTGAATATACCATCGTGTACTCCAACATTATTTAAGAAAATTACCAAGTCTCTGGAAAATTAAAGGTCACTAATGATTTGTTCCTATATAATAAGCTCTGCCTTAAGTGAGATACGTAATCCATCACTAATTAAAGATATTTCACATGAGATACTGTAATACGCCGTAGTTGAAGCCTTATTACAGTAGGTGATAGGAGAGCTGTCGATAACTACCGACCTATTTCACTACTGAGATCACTTTCCAAAATATTTGAGAAGGTAATGTCTTTTAGAATAATGTCTCATCTCAGTAACAATGTTGTCCTCAACGAATCACATTTAGAATTTCAGAAAGGTTTCTCTATTCATAACACATTAACATGTCCACTCATCAAATTTTACATGCATTTAATTACAACACGGGGCTGGTTCGTATTTTCTGCGACCTATATAAGGCATCTGTCTGTCTGAACCACAACATTCTCCCAGAAAACTTAAGTGAGTTAATGGTTTTTCCCGATATACTTACATGAACTTTAGCCTAACAGAACAAACACAATTAATATCGTTTGTAGGTGGCAGTAGCATTGTAATCAGTCTATGCATACATAAAGAAACAGAGGAAATTGTAAATAAGATTCTTCTTCATCGACTGGCTTTCTGTGAATGGTCTCACCCTCAGTTTTAATGACACAACATATGCAGGGCTGCGCACCTAATTGTACAACACCAATGACAAGTCTAACATGGAGAGGAAAGAAATACGGCTTAAACTCGAAATTTATTACGTGCCCACTGTGATGAGAACTGCAAGTGAAAAAAAAACACATTTTGCAGCTCCTAAAACAATTTAGTTCAGCCACATTTGTACTTTGAATAATACATTTAGGAATGCGAATCAGGACGTAGTTTTCATGCTTTCATGCGGTAACGTCGTAGAGAATAATATTCTGTGTAACTTATCTTGAAGAAAGAAAATCTTCATTGCCATGAAGCGCGCTGTAAGAATAATGTACAGTGCTCAGCCACTAGCATTTTTGGGAGGTCCCTTTCAGTAGTTAGTTATTCTGACTACTGCCCACACAGTACATTTATTAACTCATTAAATATTTTGTAAGTAATCCGCAACAGTTCAAAAGGAATAACTATGTACATAATTGTGACACCAAAAGAAAAAGTTACAATAATTTCTCTGATTTAAATATGTCTTTGGCGCATAAAGAAGTGCACAGTGCTGTAATTAAACATATTGATGACTTTGCCAGTCACATAATGCGACAGGCAGAAAAGTGAAATTTGAAAAAAACAATTAAAAGTTCTCCTTGACAGCCGGATGCGGACCCCACTCAAAAACACATGTTCTTGTTAAATCAAACACAGACAGTTTGTAAAAACATTAAACCGAATTGCTTCAGGGCAGGGCAATAATTAAAGAGATTAAACTGAACAGTAGTGCCATCACGTGACTGCTTCTCCACATTCGAGCGCATGTTTTCGTTTTCTCAGCTGGTTACGAATAATTGCCGAAGTGGTCTCTGCAGAGTGTCGATCGGTCAGTCTTAGGTCATACAGTCAAGGACATTCTTGATTATGTATTTTACAGATTCACTTGTCTGGGGCAATCATCTGTAACGGAGAAGGCATGCTTGTTGCCAAAATCATCAGTATCGGATAATAATCCGACCTTATGGGGACCCTGGTACATATGGAGATCGCAGGGATATAATAAAAGCTGAGTTTCGTCGGTGAGGTGAGAGGTATCCAATACGACGGAGGATAGATTAATGGTTCAAGCTATTAGTATTCTGTCAGTCAAAAAAAAAAAATACCGCACACTCTCTGTCTGTTACACAACTGCCCCACGCTTTATAAATAAAGGAAACCGTCGCCGTTCTTGCTGCAGAGGACCGACCGCCGTGTCATCCTCTGCCACCTGCACTGTCGAGATGGGAACTGGAGGTCCGTGAGGCCAACAAAACGCTCTCCCGGCCATTGTCGGGTTAATATTCCTGACGCATGTAATTCTTCATCACGTAGCTCCTCAACTGCAAACACGAGGCAGAGTGCACCCCATTCGAGTACTCCCGACAACGAAGATTAGCTGCCTGTACCGGGAATCGAATAGTGGTAGTTTACCACTATGGCCACTTAATGGCAGAGGCGGCCCCATGCTTTGTAGCAGTAAGAAAATTTCCAGCGGTACAATTGTGGATACGGATGAACTATATAGAATTATACATGCTGTCACGAAATAGAGCTGTGATCGAGGTGTAGGCAGTATCATTTATTGCTGATGCATTACGGTACCGTATATGTCTACTGCGACTCCATATTCACCATCAATGCGGTCCTCTCCAAGGGTACTGTGTATGGAGCATGTAACCTGGGAATCAGGCATAAACCTTGTCTGCAATCTCCGAGCTCGGTCACTGAGTAGTATACATGGCGTGGAGCCGACTATATAATACACATGTCACTGGTTGAACTTTCCGTTGGAGTTGGCGAAATTCCCTTCGTCTAATGGAATAGGGGTTGACTCTACCTCGAATAAACGACTTGATGTCAGAATCCTTATATAGTCCGCTGTAGTAATGTTAAAACTAACTGTCATACGTTGTGAACAGTCTTTGATTCAAATCTGAGATTGTGCACTTAAAAGTGAAGTTTTAAACTTAAGTGCACTGATTCTGAGTATATCATTACTGTCGATTTCCCAGGGCGGCCATCTCTCTACAGTTGTAAACAAGTTATCGATTTCATTTCTAAGTGCTCTTGAACGAAAGGTATCCACTGAAAAACCTCTTCCTTCATTAGCGCCTACCATAGTTCAGTGAACCGGATCTTATGTTTTTACCAGCAATAGCTGTGTATCCGATGTACTAGTCTAGAATATCTGGAGATCAGTCGTTAGCATATAATGCAATGCACAGGCGAGTGGATTCTCTGGTGGAGGTAGGTGGGAGGGATGAATGGCGGGCAGACCAAAGACAGTTGCAAGCTCTATTTGTTTCTCAGCAGTTTATTGCGGAGGATTAAAGCATACTTCATTCGGACGCTGAGTGGTAGGCTTAGAACTACGCACCACAATGAACGACGTGCGAACGTAGCCAAAGTCGCTACATTCGTATCAGAACGGCGGCAAGGCAATCATTCTCACACTTGTTCTCCAGGACAGCTGGCTGTATAGGCTCTCGCCATATGTTGGAACATTGTCGAACATGGTCGTAGTGGTGGCCCAAGTGTTATGGTCTCGGTAGTTGTAGAGCTCCATGGACTCACTGTCCTCAAATCTTTGAACAAGATAGACTCAACGGTTAACGTTATTGTGACGCTGTATTCCTTCGCCACGTGCGGCTTCTGAAGGGTTCATTCGGCCCACGATTAATTTTTATGGGTGAAAATGTGTTACTGCATCGATTTGCGCAGTGCAGGATCTCTTGCTATGATACGATAGTTGCTGAGTGGACTGGCCTTCCAGTTCCCCCGAGTTAAATGCCGTCGACAACGTGTGGGATGCGATTTGAGAAATGTGTGGCTAAAGGTCCACATCCACCAACGACCCTTCAGCAGTAGTCAACAGCGATGGTGGATGAATGGAACTCCCTACCACAAGGATTCCTTACCAGTCTGGTGGACACCATGGAAGCACATTGCAGACCATACACTGGTCTACGTGCTGATAATACATCCTATTATGAACTACGTCCCGCGTATTATAATGTCCAGTGGCGGTAAATTATGTGAAATTATTGTCTTTGAATACAAGTGTCGTTTCTGTTCGTCTAACTGCATATTCCTCTCAGGTACTCTCTGTACTATTCTGTAGAAGTCCTTTGTATTTACGACCCACGTTTCATCGAACTGTGATATTTGGCAGTGACAGATTATTGAGAGGGTACTTTCGTCCTCGAGTCTTACAAACCAGCGTAGTAAGACATCTGCAAAGGACCCTTGGGTTGGCTCGCACCAACTCAGAAATGAAACAAACGAAAAAAAATTATTCTTTGCTGTTCAAATTTCTAGTCCTTCAACTGAGCAACCTTTAAGCTGCATCTGAGGCATCGACAGTCCAGCGCAATCGGTAGCGCTCCCGGTAGACAGCCATGGATGCTGAAACGCATCAGGCTATGGCCAACCTCGTGTTTAATTCTCCTTTTTACTCAGTACACTCTTTCCATTGATAAGATGGGCGTGTTTAAACAATAAATTCTGATGTATGTGCCAAATAGTGGTACTACCAGTCAGAGTTCCAGATGATTGTAGATTTTCTTTAAAGTATCTTAATTCGAAAGTGCATTCTGGTAGTTAACACAGAGTTACAATTTCTGCTCGCCTACGCCTGCCTTAAGCAAACGAGGCGGCTGACTCCTAACGCACTGTGGGTTTGCGTCAGCCACCCGAGTCCTGTGAGCTGAGGTCGTTGTCGGTCTCACCGCTGCAGAGGGCGGCGTTGATCTCCGACACAATTAGCCACGCTCGGGAGTGAACGCATCTGCGTGCTGAGTTCAGGAAACTCGCCCTGTCCTCGCCAGTTGGTGAACACGAATACAGATGTTTCTCCGAACAGCAGACAACCCACGCAAATGGCTTTTATCGTGCGATAACATTGCAGTACTGTGCAATAACCTCCAGTAGTTTTCATACGTGAGTATTTTGTGTAGAGTCGATGCGCCGCTAGCGCCTTGAGCGTAAACGCTTCGAAGACAAAATTCTGAAAAGATTTTGGAGGGAAGCCTTTTAATAGGCTAGAACTCTGAATCTCCGGGAACGACGGAGTGCAAAAGGGCGGCAGTGGAAAATTGCTGCAAAGATGAGTTCGAATCGACGCCGAACCTTGTAGAATATAATTTTTAGTTTGCGCATGGACAAAATAATCTACACGGTCTCAGACTGTCCGAAACAGCAATTTTGGCGGGCTCACCCAACGAAGGAGCAGGAAAGTAAAGTATCATACACTTCCTCGCTGAAAGCCATGGTAAGCCCTTCTTCTCCAGTAGCCACAGTAGACGATCGTCGAGAGGCGCGGAAAGCAGCCTTCTTCTCCATGAGAGGATAAGGCAGCTCAAGAGCAGATGAACCACGTCGTGCTAACGTTCCATCCTGTCTTCCTGTCTTCCGTCTAGCCGAGCCTCATCTTGTGGAAATAATGTAAGTGTCGCAGCCACGGCGCACGAAAGTCTTACGACATGACGGGCGTATTGGTTCAGACTGATCAATCACTCACTGAGAGGTGACCATTCGGCCCTAATTTTACTCTTTGGGGTTCATTTCTCTTTACTCTCTAATTTTCCGATACAGTCATCACCAACGCTTCAAACCCACCATTACCAGTAACTTAACACGATTCCTTGTTCGTTTGTCTGTTTTATGAGAACTTGTTCCCTTTAACTGATCGATTCGATCACTACTTAGCAAATATTAATGTTTAATCAGGACATACCATTCAATTACACATATTAGAGCAAACCCTTTCCTTCTCTTTCCGTGCGCAAAAGCCTTCAAATACATTCGTCTGCAGTGGGAACTTTCCACCTTGAGAGGAGATATTCAGGGCATATCAGTGGCAAGACAGACTGTCCCAGTGGCACCTGACAATGCCTTGCTTGCTCTACGTAACACAGATAGGTGCGTCGAGTTCAAAGGTTTTAACGATTGGCAAAAAGCCATTATTTGATACACTCCTGGAAATGGAAAAAAGAACACACTGACACCGGTGTGTCAGACCCACCATACTTGCTCCGGACACTGCGAGAGGGCTGTGCAAGCAATGATCACACGCACGGCACAGCGGACACACCAGGAACCGCGGTGTTGGCCGTCGAATGGCGCTAGCTGAGCAGCATTTGTGCACCGCCGCCGTCAGTGGCAGCCAGTTTGCCGTGGCATACGGAGCTCCATCGCAGTCTTTAACACTGGTAGCATGCCGCAACAACGTGGACGTGAACCGTATGTGCAGTTGACGGACTTTGAGAGAGGGCGTATAGTGGGCATGCGGGAGGCCGGGTGGACGTACCGCCGAATTGCTCAACACGTGGGGCGTGAGGTCTCCACAGTACATCGATGTTGTCGCCAATGGTCGGCGGAAGGTGCACGTGCCGTCGACCTGGGACCGGACCTCAGCGACGCACGGATGCACGCCAAGATCGTAGGATCCTACGCAGTGCCGTAGGGGACCGCACCGCCACTTCCCAGCAAATTAGGGACACTGTTGCTCCTGGGGTATCGGCGAGGACCATTCGCAACCATCTCCATGAAACTGGGCTACGGTCCCGCACACCGTTAGGCCGTCTTCCGCTCACGCCCCAACATCGTGCAGCCCGCCTCCAGTGGTGTCGCGACAGGCGTGAATGGAGGGACGAATGGAAACGTCTAGTCTTCAGAGATGAGAGTCGCTTCTGCTTTGGTGCCAATGATGGTCGTATGCGTGTTTGGCGCCGTGCAGGTGAGCGCCACAATCAGGACTGCATACGACCGAGGCACACAGGGCCTACACCCGGCATCATGGTGTGGGGAGCGATCTCCTACACTGCCCGTACACCTCTGGTGATCGTCGAGGGGACACTGAATAGTGCACGGTACATCCAAACCGTCATCGAACCCATCGTTTTACCATTCCTAGACCGGCAAGGGAACTTGCTGTTCCAACAGGACAATGTACGTCTGCATGTATCCCGTGCCACCCAACGTGCTCTAGATGGTATAAGTCAACTACCCTGGCCAGCAAGATCTCCGGATCTGTCCCCCATTGAGCATGTTTGTGACTGGATGAAGCGTCGTCTCACGCGGTCTGCACGTCCAGCACGAACGCTGGTCCAACTGAGGCGCCAGGTGGAAATGGCATGGCAAGCCGTTCCGCAGGACTACATCCAGCATCTCTACGATCGTCTCCATGGGAGAATAGCAGCCTGCATTGCTGCGAAAGGTGGATATACACTGTACTAGTGCCGACATTGTGCATGCTCTGTTGCCTGTGTCTATGTGCCTGTGGTTCTGTCAGTGTGATCATGTGATGTATCTGACCCCAGGAATGTGTCAATAAAGTTTCCCCTTCCTGGGACAATGAATTCACGGTGTTCTTATTTCAATTTCCAGGAGTGTAGTTCGTGTATGTATGTGGTACATAATTGTGCAAGCGATGCGTGCACTGCTAAAGATAAGTCAATTAGTGCACGTTATAAGTTTATATTCGTTTACATCTAGCGCGCCGCGTTGCTGAACCAGGATGATCATGATTAATGCTCACGAAGGAAAGCAATTCATTTTGACGTATGATAATATGTGAAAAGTGCAGCCCTTAGAAATAACAAACAACAAAGCACAGACAATATCACCTGAAATATGTTAACTTGACTGTTATGAAAGCACCCAATTCCTCCCTGTCGACTGTGTTGAACCGTTTCAATGCATTCAAAAATGATAGTGTGGCAGAAGTTGGAGCATCCCGTGCTGAACTTTCAGGCCACGGCCCGAACATAAAATTTCCCGTGTCTTACCACCAAGAGGAAGCCACACTGGTCGTTCTGCGTATCGCACTTGAGTACAAATGTATGTATGTTTGTATTAATTTTCTACTATATTAAGTGGAGAGATTTAATCACATTTTATTTATTAATGTATGTTTCTGTTTAGTGTTTAAATGAGATTGAAAGTTTCTGTAGATTTTCGAATTTAGCATGAACAGAACAAAATGGCTAGTCCCGTATTCCACTGCCATTAAGATTTGGTAATAACTCAGTTTAGGTACAAACACTGAAAAGATTATTACTATCCAAAGAGTTCAGTGCCATCACTCAGCGAAGCGTAAAAACCACTATCACTCTTTATTAACTGAATTACATTTTACACAGTAAGCCCCCATACACGGAGCCCTTCCAGATCTCATGATTTCTGGCTTTCTTTATAGGAACAGCAAAGTCCGTAGCTGGACTTAACGCTAGATAAACGGCTGAGCTCTTGAGCTTTCCTCGGAAATATCAACTCTATTTCTAAAAGTGGATTAAATGCATGAATTTCGTTACGAAAAACATTTAATGACTACATCCAGTTGAAACCTAAGATCACTAATGTTTACCAGTGACAAATAATTTTTTTAATGCGCTTTTGAAACAGAATATCTCTGTTATTAGTAACTCCATACATGTCATGCAAACTGTTTCATTGTCCCGAGACAATCAAACATCATAAACTTCACGTCAGGTATTCCGTTAAGCCACCGTTTTGTTAAAACTGACACATACCTTAAACAAACTCTATCAAATTTACAAACCCATCTAGTCTACATTATTTGCCAGGTATAAATGAGAATACAAGAAGGCTTAAAGTTGCCGTTAGTGATTGCCATATCGAACTACTAAGATTCCACATTAATTTGTTACTCTGTAATATTATTTAAGTGAACAGTTGGCAATCATACTGAATAAATGTAGAGCAGCGGGCAGCAGAACAAGGTAGAGACTCGTGTCGAACCATTAGGCGCTGCAGTCCTTCTAAAAATGTATGCTTCCGGAATGACGAGGGGAGGAGAAGAAACCAGACAGAAGCACTGGGCCTTGTGCATTAGGTATGGTAAAAGCTACGCCAGATGGACATCATCTACGTTTATATCCTAAACAAGTAAAACCTATTGCGCAATGAAAGGCTATCCTTAACGTGGCGTTGTACCCACCGGTGCCAGGGAGGTGCTTAGCGCGCTAAAAACGCCTGGGCATGTTGTATCATAGTACCATGTTCTATGTACCGCTGGGCATAGGACGGTACAATGATAAAATCTCTAAAATGGGGTGAGTACACAGATCTAGCGCTTTTGTGCTTGAGAGCAAGGCACTCAAAGCCGTGAGGCGGGCACCAAGGTAACGGAATTGTATTTCACTGTGTAAAAAATAGTAACAGCAGCTACCGCTGGATAATATAAATAAATCTTGCTTATGATTATTTGGAGGAAACCTTATTGGCTGAAACGCGAAAGAGCACATATTGTGGGAGGCAGAGATTGGCTGTTCCTGACCTCCAGCACTAAAAACCACCACAATTAGTTTGGCCTTTGTTGCAGGCCAGATGACTCAGAATTTTGCGAACCACCACAGAAGCCGCTTGAGTGCTCGGGTAACGCTAAGTGTGGTGAGCAAGAGCAGCCTTCGCAAACTAAGATGTAGGAGGCACACGAAGATTTCAGGCTGATGTTAGGATTTGCTTGTATTTAATTGAAGAACGTTTGTTAGCAACTGCGTGCTCAACATGTGCTCATTTGACATAATAGGTGCATGCACCATTCTTTCTGTAGTTCTTTCTGTCCTCTCCAAATAACAATCAGCAATCATTGTATGCCTTCTAGTTGCTTAGTTGTTCCCTCAAATGTTGTGTGGACTCGAATGTATTCACCTCAGACCCATTAGTCAATTGCAAAGATGCTGATATTTTAATTAGATTATTTTAATTAGATTATAACGTAATACTAAAGAATATATGCCTAACAGATACCTAATGAATGTTATACAGTCCTGTCTTCCTGCACTAGTGTTTAATTTGAAGTCAACAGCGACTTTTGTTAAAATGGGGTTGCAGTGACCATTGTTTCAGTCAGTAGTTTGATGACCCCCTTATTTTTATCGTATTATGAGTTATAACCCATTCCTTTTTAATGAAATATATACATTTAGTTACCAGGTGCTAGAAACCTGTACTTATAATTACATGATGCTGTGGGTAACGATCTATCTGTCACTAATGTCACTCAGTGCATATCTTACTGTCACCGAGAAGGGCGTGTTGATGCTCAGCTGTGTCCGCTCATAGGGAACTGGCGATGCCTGCCAGGATTGCGATCTCTTGTCATCTCGCGATTTAGCAGTCAGAGCTGGACGAGTTCCAGTTTAAATTTAGTCATTATCTTTAACTATCAGCACAGTGAAGAAGGAATCACCATTGTAACCTTAATAACCATCGAACTAACGAATCCAAAATATTATTAAGTTCCTGTGGTATAATAAATCCATCTTTTGTTTCAGCAACGATAGGTTGTTCGTATCAGTCAGTCATTGCTCATACTGAAATAATTCATGAAATTTATGGAGGTTGTTCATTGGGTACGTTCTGTTTTTTCGAGAGTCTGACTGTGTTGTGTATATGGGTTTATCAAATCTGGTAGATAATTTGTATCTTTGTATTTACGAACTAGTAGCATGCAATTTTAGGTTCACTAAGGTGTAAACAAGAAGTCTGGCAAAGACGCGGGAAACAAGGAGAAACTCATCCAATAACTTGGAAACAGTAGATAGTGGGTATAAAATGGAAAGTCAACAGGACTTTATTCATCGGTTAATAAACAGCTGAGAGAAACGTCACAGTGTGGGTAAATGCAGAATAGGAACATATTATTATGCTAAATAGTGGGGACTCTTTCGTAATAGAGTCAATGGACAAGGATAATGTGATAACTCTGCAGGTGACACAAGCATTTGAGCCACCAGTCACAAAACAAACACACATAGCGTTGTAAATTGTGAACCGAATCCTCAGAATCGACCAGAATTAGACTTTCAAGCTTTTTTAACATAGCAGTTTCCGAAGAGGGCAGAACGTTACAAAACAAACAAGACGACTAACGACAAATTTCCAAAAATTAATAAAAATATCGAAACAGAAAGCAAAGAGAACACTGAGCAATTCGATAAGTTAGACAAAAAGAGCGAATATAAAGTTAAGCAAGTGCAGAATAAGTTAATGCAGAAAATAGATGAACATGCATGTCGTTTTGATAGTGCTTGAGACTCACAGAACACTTAGAAAATACTTGATGAATTGCGAAAACATGTTAGTGCGAGGTGTGTTGAAACAATTTGTGTGTCGAAAGGAGAAGTTATGGAGAAGGTCAGAGTTGTAAAAGATATTGTCGAATAACAGAAAGAAGCGATAAGAAAGGTAGATGAATGGGTTGAACTTTTCACCACAGCCGTAAAACAGCTGAAATATGCATAGTGATTCGTCGTCTGATAGGACCATTATGACAAATTTTCTCAAAAACTAGCCATTCATAGATTCTTGAGGTTTGAATGAAACACAGGCCTGAATCAGTCAGTTGACTGGGAACTGTTGGTTACATTACAGAAAGGGAAGGAAAGGAACAGCTGCTCACGAAACAATGGAAAAGCTTGTGTTGCAAGCATGAGTGAAGCAGAAGAAACCTGAGAAGAGGAAGGATTACGAGACTTAGAAACACTGTCACATTGGAAGTATGCCCAGAAATGTACTTATATCCATTATTCAGTGACACAGGAAGAATTTATATCATATCGTTGATGAAAATGAAATCGAAATACATTCCATCTCTACATGTGAATTCTTTCTGGGTGTTTCAAACAGTTCACACACCACAATTTGGTTAGCTGCATTCCGACGTCGTATCACACACATTGAGAATAAATTTTGTTTGTACAAATTTTCGAGAAGAAGCAATAACGCGAATGTGACAAGTCAAGTGAAAATTAAAAACATTCGAAGTCAATATCTTATAGAAATGGTGAGTCACAACCATTTCCTAGACTCAACATACGAGTCGACATAGTTGACTACAGTACGCTTGAAAAAAGCATTCCTGCACTAACTTCAGGAGGTTGGGGATGCTCGTGGTGTAGGAAATGATGGAATGAGTTCACATTTTACAGACTCACTACCAACCCTTGAGGTTGAACAGCTCATATATAGCATCCACCAGAAGAAACGGGAATTGGAATAACAGCTAGCATCGAGTCACACAATAGAGAGCAAAATACAGGCCAGATGAAGTACGAAATAATGGGAGAAGAGATGATCGGCACTGACAGAGAACTGAAATAGTTGAAACCACAGTCTAAAGACTAGTAGTAATTGGAACAATGTAAACCTAATTCTTATGGAAGTTGACAAGTGGCTGAAGCTCTGAACCCACAGTCACAAGATACCAGTCTACCTAGAGCCTTGCTTGTGCAATATGATAACCCAAGTAAAATGTTGTCATGTAGAGTCAAGGAAACCGACATTAAAATGGTGGATGTTGCGTACCTGATTATAGATGTAGATGTGGGCAGTACCGTGGTAGCACGCGTAATATACTAAGGTGTCAGTTGTTGGTGAGTGATAATGAAGTGTATGAAATGTGTGATGGAGAAATGGATTGTCCAGTGTTCAAAATGAACAGCGCGGAAGTACATGGCACGGTGAACAGCAAGTGTGCTCACATGAAAGAACAAGTTTCATTGCTGAATTTCTGGTGAAACATAATCTTACGCTAGAAGTAATATTAGAACTTGACTTCGTAAAATATTAACGAGTAGTTTTGCAGTTGAAGGAGAAATTTGGTCTTGTGCATATAAGTGATGAGGAAAATAAGTTTAGGGATAGTGTAGAAAAATTGGTGGTATGGGGGTTCGACGTGGCAAGTCTTGTTAATCCAGATTATAGTGAAGAATGTTATTAGAAAGCGAAGAGATAATATACATGACTGGTGAGGAGGCCAAAGGCCAATCAGAAAGAGGAGGAAAATTGTCAAGCTGTGCCTACACACAACTCTTTGTTAGACACAGTTCCGAATTCAGTGAGAGGAGTGAGAAAGATATAGATGAGGAATGCGAGAACAATGAAGAATAGGAAGAGATGTGGACTGATGAATATGAGAACAAGAAGCCGGAATACGTGAGGTGCAATGTGTTAGAAGAATGTGGTCCTGAATTTAATATTTACTGTTTGAGGGAGTTTGTTGATGGGTGACTGACTGAACCCAAGGAACATAGGGAGATGAATGAAGATAAGAGCAATCCAATTAACAAAGAGTATTAACGTGGGCTCACGAGAAGATCATACTTTAGCAAAGGTAAGTTCAGCAGTGCTATTGATGGAAGCATGAAACTAAGAAAAATGCAAGTAGGAAGGACTGAATAGTGACTGTAAGGTCAACCTGTTGCACAACCTGTTCGAAGGAAGTTCAGTGTAGAAAAGTAACATGTATCGTGAGTATCATAAAGAGATGGGTAGATCAGAAAGTATTATTATTTCAGCTAGAAATTTTTTTATGTAGTTTAGGTTGTTTGTGGAACAGTGGGACTACTAATGACAATGTGTATGTGAATAAAAGGTGAATGTTAGAAAATGGGATGGTGTCGGTATGATAATTAATTCGCCAAGAGATATAAAGTGTAACTGAAATCAAGGAGTAAATCCGAAAAACCTAAATACTTACTTACCAAGAAGTTTTATATATTTTGTAGACCATACTCTATGTGTGTGAAGAATAACAATTGGCAATGTCTTGCAGCGCCGAGTGGCCACGCGGCTTGAGGCGTCATTTGACGGACTGCGCGGCTCCTCCAGCCAGAGGTTCGAGTCGTCCCACGGGCATGGGTGTGCGTGCTATTCTTAGCATGAGTTAGTTTTAGTGGTGTGTAAGTCTAAGGGCCGATAACCTATGCAGTTTGGTCCCTTAGGAATTCACACAAATTTGAACTTTTTTTTGACAATGTCTTGGAGTTTTAGACGTTGCAGAGGCGCAATTCGAATGGGCGATAGCATATTTCTGACATCAGTATTTTTAAGGAATAAAAAAATTCTAAGGAAACGTCAGTGATCCAATCTTCTGTACATTATAAGAAAATGTGTATTTGAGAACAGGACGTTGCCTGATCTGAGTAAAGAGTACTCAGTATTTTTGTGAACGGTATAATTCCAATCTTGTCAGATCGACTCATGGAGATTGAGTTCGATTTTCCAAAAGAAGAAGAAGAAGGACCCGAAATATCACTTTATGAAGTTAAGCAATGAGGTGGTTTGTGTGTATTTTGGTGAATTTTAATAAGCCACTTGTCAGGAAGCACTGTGCTGTAGGGATTGGAGCCATAGCGAGGTACTAATGAGCTATTGATTAAGCCAGTTCCTAAGCAGCACTAGGACAGGGGTATTAGGTTGATGATTAGGAAGATACCCAACTCTTATGTGAAGATACAGTAAGTCTAATAAGATTAGGATGTGCAAAATTTTTGTTTATTTTACTGCAGTGTTAACAGGATGGACGTCTGAGATAGTGGAGGAAACTGGAATCAAAATGAACGAAAAGGGAGCGCATTATGACATGAGATTTTTTAGGGATGATAAAAAGAACGAACACAGTAATGACGAATAAGTGGGTAATTACTATGCTCACCATTTAAGTAACAAAATTCCATGATGTGTAAGCGATGGTACGACAAAGCAAGATGTGGAGCTAAGAATGGTATGATGTGATTAAATAATCTGTATGATAAATGGATTCTGTATTGCAGCATTTTAAATGTGGAAGGTGAACAGTATTAGTTGTATGTTTGGTATGTCACAGGAAAATTCTGTTGGTATAGTAGCTGAGATAGTAACTGCAAAGGCAAATAAAACCGTAAGATGAGGAGTAACAATTCATGAGCAAATTAACGGTGGTTGATTGGATGTGAAGTGAGTATAAATGATAAGTCTGATTTAAAAATATTAACAGTAACAGTAGAGTCGCCACATTAGATGCACCAGCGCAGATGTTGGTTGCAGACTAGAAGTTAATAGCGGAGCGTCTCCACCTGTATCAGTGAGGATAAACTAATGAATAATGGCATGCTAACTAAAAAATTACGAAAATCAAACATGTGAAGCCCACCTGTACGTTCTAGTTATAAGAATTCCTACACGTTCAATGCAATATTAAGGAAGAAACCTGCGTGAAGGTATGTGGTTGACCTGTCTGTATATAAAGCAAAGACATACTAAATATTCAATGTAATTATGCAGCAGCCAAGTTTAAAGCTAACTCTTTAGGTAAATGACATATATTGTAATTTTCATGAATTAGGAAAGAGCAATAGCCTATAATGAAGGAATGTGACATTTTTCCTTATTATTGATTAGCAATATATTTGTGTAACACTGTTCAAGTTTTCATGAGTTATGCATTGATAAGTGACGTGAGTAACAGAGGCAGCTGGCACACAAAAGCAGCCAGGAGATAATGAATTCAGACACCAAACTACTAGGTCATCGGCCCCTTGTTCCAATGAAAACAATTGCACAATGGGGATAATATAATAAAACAAAAGAGGCTAACAACAAAACTGAGAGGAAAGGAAAACCACCACAATAAAAAATGGCAAGAAACACTAGAAGGAACAAAATAGGACGAGAGACCCACAAAGAGCCGCAGGAAACAGGTGAAGTGATTAAAACAAGAGGGCAGACTACTGCAGCTGGATGATCACAAGAATAAAAAGGTATAAGCCAGCCATCCTGCAACACATTAAAACCTCCAACCTAATAGCAGTAGGGGAGAGAAAAGAGAATGACAAAGTACAAGCGGTAAAACTTATATAGAAGGATAAAAAACCTCATGCATAAAACGTAAAACTAGACAGGTAAACGAAGATTACGACTCCAGGAAGCCAAACAAAGCTTAACAGTATATGAGCCACTGTCAACCGTGCGTTGCACCAGTACTGAGATGGGTCTTCACGGAACAGAAGGTAGCCGTGGGTCATCCAAGTATGGCCAATGCGAACCAGGCAGAGAACCACAAAGTCCCGGCTAGAGGCCCGGATGGAGGACTTCCATACATTCGTAGTCTCCTTAATGCCATATAGTTTGTTGTGCGTACTGATTCCATGCCATTCCGTCTCTCAAAGCCGAAAAACCTGGCGGCGTAATAACAAACGCAGGTCAGCTACAGGAATGCAGATCTCCAGAAGGGGTCTCCGTGTAGCCTGTCAGACCAGCCCGTCGGCAAGTTCATTTCCCGAGATTCTGATGACATCCATGGCCCAAACAAAACCCACTGAACTACTGGATTGTTCTAGGGTATAGATGGACACCTCGATGGTCGCTACCAAATAATGGCGAGGGTAGCACTGGTCGATAGCTTGTTAGCTGCTAAGGGAGTCAGTACAGAGAAGAAACGACTCGCCTGAGTATGAACAGATGTACTCAACGGCACGAGATATGGCCACCACTTCTGCAGTGAATATACTGCAGGCATCGGGGTAGAAACGTTGTCCACTATGGCCTCAGTGGACGTAGGCGAATCCAACGTGTTCATCAGCCATCGAGCCGTCGGTGTAAACCACTTCAGAGCCCTGGAACACGTCAAGAATCGAGAGGAAGTGACAGCGGAAAGATTCGGGGTTAACTGAGTCCTAAGGGCCATGCAAAAGGTCCACACGAAGATTCGGCGTAGGTTTACACCATGGAGGTGTACGTGAATGGACCTCGAGTGGAAGTGTTAGCGGGAATGACTCCAGCTCAGACCGAAGGGATGGAACATGAATCGCAATCGTAAGGCCTGAGCTTAGACGCCGGTGCGGGAGATGAACCGCCATGGTTGGGAAGAGTATGCGGTAGTTTGGATGCTCAGGAGAACTACGAATGTGTGCAACGTAACTGGCGAGCAGTTGTGCACACGCAATCTTCAATGGAGATACTCCGGCCTCCACCAGTATGCTGGTCACTGGACTCGTCCTAAAAGCTACCGACGCTAGTCGAACTTCGCAGTGGTGCACTGTATCTAGTAAACGCAACACTGAGGGTGCTGCCAAACCATAAATCAGACTCCCATAGTCAAGCGTGGATTTAGCAGCGTACAGCGATCTGCACTCCAGTTGGTGTTGCTTAGGCAACGGAGGGTATTGAGGTGCTGCCGGCACTTCCGCTTAAGCTGACGAAGGTGAGAAAGCCATGTCAATCGAGCGTCGTAAACCAGTCCTAAAAAGCGATATGTCTCCACTACCGTGAGTGGATCGTCAGTGAGGTAAATTTCGGGTTCTGGATAAACGGTACAAAGCCAACAGAAGTACATAACATATGATTCGTGGCTGAAAACTGGAAGCTGTGGGCTACAGCCCATGACTGTGCCTTGTAGAGGGCTCCCTGTAGGCGCCCTCAGCAACACCAGTACTGGAGGAGCAGTACGAAATGCAGAAGTCAGCTGCATACAGAGATGGTGAGACAGACGGCTCTACAGCTGATGGTAGACCGTTAATGGCCACTTAAAATAGAGATACACTTAATACAGAGGGCTTCGGGACTCCATTCTTCTGGATATGGGGGGAACTATAGGAGGCACCAACTTTGACACGGAATGTACGCAGTGATAGCAAATTTTGCATCTTTAATGCATGGGACCTCGGAGACCCCATGCATACAATATGGCAATTATATGATGTCGCCATGTCGTGCCGTAAGCTTTTCTTAAGACAAAAAAGAAGACAACCAGGTGTTGGGGTCTGGAAAAGGCTATTCGGATTGCAAACTTGAGGGACATAAGATTATCACCGGTAGAGAGATCCTGGTGGTAACCGCCCTGGCGTGGAGCCAGTAGGCTCAGTGACTCCAGGACACAACCGAACCGTCGACACACCATACGTTGTAGCAGCTTAAAAATAACGTTGGTGAGGCTGATTAGCCGATATCCATTCCCATGAAGCGGTTTTTTACCGGTCTGAGCACTGGAATGATGGTGCTCACCCGCCATTGCGATGAAAAGGCGCCATCGCACCAGATCCAGCTGAAGATGACGAGGATATGTTGCTTGTAGTCGAATGAGAGACGGTCAATCATCTGACTGTTGATCCTATCTGCCCCAGGAGCTGCATCGGGGCAATGTGCAAGGGCGCTGAGGAACTCCCACTCTTTAAATGGGGCTTTATAGGGTTCACTGTGGCGTATTGTGAACGAGAGAGCTTTCCGTTCCATTCGCCGTTTGATGTTGCGAAAGGCGGGGTGGTAATTCTCTGACACAGAGGCTCGAGCGCTGTGGTCAGCAAAGTGCTCGGCAATTGCGTTTGCGTCGGTAGATAACACGCCGTTCGTGTTAATGCGAGGGACACCTGTTGGAGGTCTGGTACCCAAACACAAGTCCGATATTCGTCCAGACTAGGGAAGGTGACGTACGGCAGGTAATGGTTGAGACATACCTCTCCCAGCAGTCCTGTCTGCCTCTTGTTATAAGTTGGCGAATGCGGCCAAGGAGCTGTTTAAAACCTATTAGGTGTTCCAGGGAAGGGTGCCGCTTATGTCGCCGTTGCGTCCACCTACGGCCTTTGACGGCCTTAGCATTTTCCGGCGACCACCAAGATACTGTCAACCGCTGGGGACGCTCTATGGAACAAGGGATCGAGTTTTCCGCCGCAGAAACCATCGTTGAAGTGACCTGCTCAACCACCACATCTAAGGCAGCATGGGGGAGGGGGTGGGGGAGATTCAGTGGTGACTGTAGAGTTCAAAGCTTGCAGTCTGCTTTGTTTAAAGCCCATCTGGGTAGACGTCCGGCGGAATGACGCCAGATGAGTGACGGGAAGATGGGAAAGCATTCACTACCACACAATTCATCGTGGGCTCTCCAGTGGACAGATGGGAAAAGTCCTGGGTTTCAAAGTGATAAATCAGTGGCTGAGTAAGTACCATGAGCCACTCTGAAATGTGTGGCAGGCAGATGTCGAGTTGGGACAGTAAGGTTTCTACATTTCTAACTCGTCCAGTAAGCATGGTGCCACTCCACAAGTGATTATGGGAAGTATGATCTCCCAAAGTAGGAACTGTTTAGGGAGTTGATGAATCAGTACTGCCAATATGTTCAGGGCTACTGCACTATCTGGAGGAAGATATATGTTGCAGACAGTTATTTCCTGTGTTGTCCTTATCCTAGCAACTACAGTTTCAAGAGAAGCTTAATGGGGCACAGGTTCACTACACACCGAGTTCAGGAAGTAGACGGAAGCACCTCCTGACACTTTATTATATTCGCTATGATTCTTGTTATATACCCTATATCCACGGAGGGTAGGGATCCGCCTTGCTGTGAACCAGGTTTTCTGGAGGGCAATGCAGAAAGAATGCAAAGCTTAACAGTTGCTGTAGCTCAGTCAGGTGGTGGAGAAAACTGCAGCACATCGGAAGAGGGATATATGGCTTGACATTACAGGAGTAGACCTTCTCGTGTAATGTGTCACTCTTGAAGGCCAAGATAAAGGCACCGGTGGCAACCTGATTATCCCTCGGACCCTGATGGACGCGCCGTACGAAATGAACACCTCGCCACTCTAAGTTGGCTCTTATGGGGCGTGATAGTAACAGAAACATCCGTCAGCTTGTCACAAGCTAATAATGCCTGTGACTGGGCAGAGGATGCAGTTTTTATCAAGACCTCCACCTCCCCAAACTTGTCTTCAAAATGCTCTACAAAAAACTGAGAATTCCCCATCTGCTCTTGTACATAGAAGGTACCTGGGAAAATAAGGTTTGCTGCCATTCTTAGCCTGACGTTCCTCCCATGGTGTGGGCAGGGAGGGGAATGATTTAGGGTCGTACTTCCTTGCACTGAACTGAGACCTGGAGCGCTTAGAGACTGCTGGTATTTGACTACCAACAAGTGATGGTGTGGTACGCTTCATAGAGAGTGATCTACCCTGATACCACCCACTCTGACCAGGGGCCCACCACATGGACACCATCCAGCCGCAGCGAAGGCCACCTGGCAAGTTGGCCAACGTTGGGAGTCCAATGCCCCAGGGTGACAGGCACATCCTCCTAGGCGTATGAGAGGAGTTAATTGCGCAGGCATCAACAGAGCTATCCCTATGTAGCCAGGGGGCTATAACCAACAGGGTATATGGCTGCCCTAACACAATAGACTGGCTACCGTGCTGGATATGAGGTGCACAGAAGTCCATGGTCATCGTCGGCGCTGAAAACGATACCGCAATCTGGATGGAGTAAAACGCACCCAGGAAGGAGTCCTCGCCCAACAGATGGAAAACGAGCGGGACTGCAAATCCACGATGCTAAAGTGGGCCAAAGAACTCCTTGCACGGTGTACGCGATTAATTATTTAAGGGCCCTTTCCCAATTGACTCGCTCTTCGGGAAAATTTGGGAATATGGAGGTCAAACCGTACAGAGGACCATCATATAAAGGCCGAAACCTGTGAGACTCGTTCTAGTCGCCTCTCACGACAGGCAGGAAAACCTTAAGCCTAGTCTAACCCCGGACGTGCTGGGGGGAGGGTAGACTAAAGAATCTGAATTTAGATACATTGTGGTCATAATCAGTTTGAACACCTCAGTGAGTGAACATATACCAGTGAGTGACAAGAAGAAGATAGGAGAAACCATGTACTGAGATTTCAGAACTTCATCCAATAAATATGGAAAGTCAATTCTGTGTTGCCAATGAATATATTCTCACTCTAGTGAAATTTACTTTAAGTCCTTACATCGTTTTTCTCGTGCTGGACAAGAGGCAGAAATTGGCTCGTATGACTACCGTACTGAAACAAGCTGAACTAGGCATGAATTTGTGTGCAAAAATATTCATACAGGAAATGAGTAATAAATTTTAAAGTCTTCTATCAGTTGCAGGATTAACCGGCGCTGGGCTGTAGGCCTTAATGATAAACCAAAAGTTTATCCCAATAACAATATAAAAGAACTTGCAGTCTAATGGAGAATTAATTACAACAATGTCAGAGGTGTAAATGCATTAATCATTCAATGCTAATTGTAAAATCTCACACTGATCAATAATATTACACAATATTGAACTACACATAGAGGATATAGAATTTGTTTGATGCTTGACTATTGTTCTTACATCATTTTTTAAGTATCACCATTTACATAGATCATGACTTTTGCTAGTCAAACGATGCAAATGGTTTTTGATAAACAGTATACCTGTGTGTGAGAGAGAGAGAGAGAGAGAGAGAGAGAGAGAGAGAGAGAGAGAGAGAAAGAGAGAGAGAGAGAGAGAGAGAGAGAGAGAGAGCGGTCCATTGATCGTGACTGGGCCAAATATCTCAAGAATTAAGCGTCAAACGAAAAAACTACAAAAGACGAATCTTGTTTAGCTTGAAGGGGGAAACCATATGCCGCTACGTTTGGCCCGCTAGATAGTGCTGCAATAGGTCCAACGGTATCGTGATGAAGTATAGCTATTGTGATCAAAATGCCCAATGGGCGTGTGCTATGTATGATGCTCGGTATCCTGGAAGACATCATCCAGTCATATATGTTTTAGTATAAAATCTTACATTACTTTCATGTACCACAATTTACAGATGATTTTGTTATACACAAGAATATGTACAATTAAAATGATTTTCGAAACTAAGTATACTCATGCTTCAGGTTGCTTATGTTATGGTAGCTATATATGTTAATTCTACTTTGATATACATACACCCAGTCGAAGTGTGTGAATGGTAGTGAATGTCCAACTATATAAACTAAGGGTGACTGTGATTTAATGATCCTGTGGTCAGAGTATCAGAATTAGTCTCTAAGCCAGCAGTAATAATGTGTTGACATTGAGGCAAGGGTATTTTTATGAAGTAAGTAGGTTTGAATGTGGAATTTACGTAAAGGATAATACATACAAAATTGATTAAAAAGGACAGATAGAATCTGTGAGGTGCTGCTCGCATTGAATATAATGTTTCATGAATTAAAGTTTGTCTTTACACCAGCAATAAGAGTAATTGTGTGGTAGCTTGCAATAAGTGTGAATGTGTTATGTGACAAAATGTGTCTTTTCGAAAGATCCTTTCCGTTATGTAACTATCCGCGCCATGACGATCATGCCAGGTGAAAGAAAATTTTCTTATGTATCTACACCTTGACAAGTCTAGGTGTCATGACACCTTCATAAATTCAGAAGCTTTTGGAGAACCGATATCACATGACATTTTTTGTCAACTGCTATAAATGAGAGAACAAGTATCGTTAAAGATAGGGCCAGTGACTGCTATATGTAACAACGAAAATTTCACATTAATTTAATATTCCGGATGGTTCCTTAAATGAGTATTTGGGAATCATATAGGATACGCATCGTGCAGAGATTAGCAAAACAGTGGAGGGAGCCAGTGTGAGACCACTAGGTGGCTCCACGAGCAGACAGAGGACGGAGCAGAGGGCAGGTAGAAACAATGCGCTCAGTGTACTGCTATTGGGTTAAGCTCCACAGGGTAAGCGCACTCTGAGTCTGCGTCCTAAATGATGGAAAGTGGTTGTGCAATCAAAAATTGTACTTAACGTGGTAAAATGCATGAATTATGTCATTTCACTGAGAACTTTAGAAGAAATTTATCAGGAGAAGACTATTAAAAGGTTTCGTTTGAATTTTATTATTATTATTATTACTATTATTTTCAATGTTTTACTATTCGTTACTACTGGTTTCTTTAGTTCAACTGCCATTCAGCTATTGGTCATATAACTATTTGATAAAGCCATGAGTTTAATGGATATTGTGTGAAACCCATTATTTCAGAGTATTTAGAGATATTGCTGCACCAGTATGCTGAGATCACATCAATTACCTGCAACTTCACTAGTTAAAGTACGATTGTCTGAAACATCATTAGCATTTACTGACACATATAGAACCTTCACAGCCCGTAATAGTGGAATTACAGTACACGGTTGACTCGTACGTGTACTAGCTGGAAATGTAAATTTCCACGAAACAGCGACAAGTTATCAGTTCTTCTGATGAAGTGACTATGATGCCTGCAAACTCGCTTGGAAAGATCCAGAAATCAGTTTCCTGAAGTCCTCCATGTTAACAAATTTCTTTTCTTCAGAAACGCTTTCCTTGCATTTGCCAGTCGGCGTTTTATATCCTCTCTACTTCGACCATCACCAGTTATTTTGCTCCTCAGACAGCAAAACTCCATCTATGCCCTCCTGGACCTGATTCACGGTCCAATTACCGCAATGCTCAGTACTCAGTTCATATGGCCATAAACATTCTATCCAAGCAGTAGTCATGGGTATCATAAAACTTATTTACAGAGACCTGAGAAACCCTGAATTACTGAAGAAATGTCTGCGTGGCCACACTCAAAATCGCAATGAGTAGTTGAATAATCCTATATGGAGTCGCTTGCCAAAAAATGTTTTTGTTAGAGTGAGGACACTAAAGATGGGGGTCAGTGATGCTGTTACTGCTTTTAATGATAGCAGCATAGGCAGGGTGAAAGTGCTACAGCATATGGGAACTAGTCATGGAGCAAACTGCATAATATAACTTGAATGGATGGACATAGTTCGCATTGATAAAGCAGAGTACGCAACACAGTTGGCCACAAAGGAGTCCAGAAAGAAGAAGAAAAAACTTTTAAAAAGTTCGGGAGGTTGATATAAGATATGTTGCTGGGTGCTTCTGAGCGACAAAAAATAAAAAATTAAACATACATTAAGTGAGTTAGTCTTTTAAAACTTAAGAAGCCGTTCCTGGAAATTTACATTTTCTCATGCATTTTCCCTAAATCTCAGAAATCACTTCGTGTAGAGTACTACAATTTTCTGGGAGTAATAACATACATATCCTGAGTCTTCTGAACTAAAAGGAGATACTGTTACGCATAATTAAAATTATCTACGATAACATACAAAAAAGTACACAATTTTAACCGTGTAATTAAAAAATTGTATTTCCCAAATCGGTGGCTGAAATGCTGTTACTGTAATTTGGTAGACTCAGAAAGTACAGTTCAATGTGGTGTAAAACTTTCTTGTCAATGGCTGCGGTGGTTCCTGGAATACAGGAAAGCCAAGTAATTAAATTTAACGTTGTCGGGACAGGGCGTTCCAACTCCCCTGAAGGAAATGTACTCATCCACGAAGGAAGTGGCTTCAATGGCGCTTGTTAGGCCCAATTCCAGAGTATTGTCCATCAGTATAGGATCCTTCATAGAAAGTATCAAGAACATCGACAAAAGAGCGGCGCGTTTCGTCACGGGATCGATTCTTCGCTGCTAGGGCGTTAGTGAGATTCTCAGTAAAACGCATTCGCAAAGGTTCCAAGAAAAGGGCTCTGCATCACGGAGGAATTTTGTAAGGTGTCAGGCAAATCCAACACCTTCCATGAAAACCCTGACATGATAAGCAAATCCAGTAGTATGTGACAGAGCTCCGAATAAATCGTGACATTAAATTAACCAAAGTAATATGAGTAACGAGTGAGCAAATGGAATACCACAGACTAACACAAGAATACCTAAATGTATGTCGTACCTTCCCACCGTGAGGCAGACGCAGTTCCGAGGGGAGAAACGAGGACTGAAGCCGAGAGCAGAACCGTGTTAAGCTAGAAGGCCCTACGATAAGGGACGGACTGGACAGCCACGTCGCTAGCCTACCTCTAAGACTACCACCAGCACGTTTTAGTGGGAGACTTTTTCGCGTCCCTGTTACTTCAAGGACTACCCCCCAGCCCATGTTAAAAGCTAGAGCCCTCCAGAAAAACAGTATAGATCTTACGATAACACAAAAAGGGCCACTACCTCCCGCAAGTTTTTGTGTGAGACATTTTCGCGTCTCAGGTACGTCAAGGATCACCGCCCAGCCCATGTTAAAAGATAGAGCCCTCCAGATGAACAGTATAGATCTTACGATAATGCTAAAAGGACCACACTAGCTGCAGGTTTTAGCGTGAGACGTTTTAGCGTCTGTTACGTTGCAAACTTTAAAAACATTGCCCCACCACGACAAGTATAACGTTTCTCATTGGATAGAAAGAATTTTTGTAGGCGGAGCTTAAGGTTAACATTGAGACCCTGATTGGTCAGATGAAAATACAGCCAGATAGTTTTTGTAAACCAACTTCGGTTAGGAGAAGTTAGGAGAGAGTTAGTTCCGAGACGGCGAGCTGGATGGCTGGTGTGCCATCCGCTGTCGCCCTGACGCTGCCTAAACACCGACAAGGTAATGAACGCACGCGATGCCGCATTTTTGAGCGCATAAGGCTTCACTCAGAATTGCAGAAGACTCATCTGTTACACCCCTTTTTTGCGTAATACTAGTGTCGATCGTTAATTAAAACTCATGGTGTTCACATTTGCCACTTGAAGAACAGATCTGAAACGCGGTGATTTTTCTTTTATTTAGTTATTGAGAAGCCACATCAGCCACTGTAATTTACGACAAGTTACATAAGTAATTAAAGATAACTGAGGGTCACTGTAGACCATTTTGATAGTTTTTTCTTTTGTGAAACTTAAATTTAATCTAGATTATAGATGTGATGTGGCATAGGTCATCCTTCGATCGATTGTAGAACTAGGAAACCAATTCAGGGAATATTCGTTCTCATTTTTGTTGAACGCAGTTGGTTTTTACCATCCTGTATTAAAACATTTCCTTTTATCAATAGTGCAAATTGTAAACGATGTTTTGTGAGTAGAATAAAATTTCCAATGGTAAACTTAACTGCTTTTTCGACGTTATTTTACCAGCTAACTAAAAATAGGAAAGCCTTGAACCCTTTCCACTAAATTTAGTTAGTATTAAGATTCTTTTACAGGGAGTGCAGTGGAGCTCACGCTGAGATCATTTCGTATTTGGTTATATCATCGCTAGTCTCACTGAACTCTTCTGAATTCTACATGTCATGTGTGGTCTGGCGTCTCTTTACCAGCAACAGGTCCAAAGTTCAAACTAGTTATTTCCCTAAAAAACACGCTCAGACCGTCGTTGCGCGAAAGTGGTAGGGAGACACGATATAGAACAATCAGACACCACCATGAATGTTTAGAGTTTGGTATTGAAACTTCATGGTAGCATTTTCAGGGAAGAGCCGGAACACGTATTACTTCTTCTCACAAACATCTTGCGTAATGATTACGATGAGAAAATATCAGAAATTAAAGTCAATACCCAGGCTTACCGACAATCATTCTTTCCAGCATCCATTCGCGACTGGAAGAGGATAGGTGGGATCAGTTAGTGGTACCAGATGTACCCTCCGCCACACACCATTAAGTGACTAGTGGAATATGATGCAGAGCAGACGTAGATTTCTGATTAGCTGCAATGCGGGATTGTAGTCGAATTAAATCAAGTGATGCTGCGGGAATTACATTAGGAAATGAGACGCTTAAAGTCGTAAATGAGTTTTGCTGTTTGGAGAGCAAAATAACTGATGCTGGCCGAAGTAGAGAGGATATAAAATGTAGACTGGCAGTGGCAAGAAAAGCGTTTCTGAAGAAGAGAAATTTGTTAAGATCGAGTATAGATTTAAGTGTCACCAAGTCGTTTCTGAAAGTATTTGTATGGAGTGTAGCCATGTGTGGAAGTGAAACGTGGACGCTAAATAGTTTAGACAAGAAGAGAATAGAATCTTTCGAAATGTGGAGCTACAGAAGCATGCTGAAGATGAGATGGATAGATCACATAACTAATGAGGAGGTATTGAATAGAATTGGAGAGAAAAGAAATTTGTGGCACAACTTGACTAGAACAAGGGTTCGCTTGTTAGGGCATATTCAGATGAATCAAGGGATTACCAATTTAGTATTGGAGGGCAGTGTGGAGGATAAAAATTGTAGAGGGAGACCAAGAGATGAGTACACTAAACAGATTCGGAAGGATGTATGTTGCAGTAGGTACTGGGAGATGAAGAACCTTGCACAGGATAGAGTAGCATGGAGAGTTGCATCAAACCAGTCTCTGGACTGAAGATATCAACAACAACAACCATGGTTGTGCACCTATTAGTTTCTGTCGTTGTCAACTCCGACTGCCGCTTCGCTGCATTCTTTACTGTTGTATAACAAATTAATTACTGTCGTTAACAGCTCATATTGCTGCATGGCTACATTAGTAACTGTCCTAATCGAAAGTGTTAATTGATTTAACACTTCTGTCACGGGGTATCAAAATATTTTATTTCTTGCTGCAGGTTGTTCCAATTCGAGTACCTCGCTAACATGTTGAACGTTGTATTCCGGTTCACTCTGCACAAGCCTCTAGTTTTCACCACAACCTTTCAAAATTCTCTTTTTCAGAAAACTGTTCATTCTGGGGATATCTTAAAATAAGACTAATGCAATTGGACAATCATCATATGCACATTTAAACTTGGAAATTATATCTCTAGTATCAGCTGCAAATTATTTTACAGAACTTGATACAGAAACTGATAATGTAATGAGCAGAGTAGACAGTGATACAAGCAGATGACCTCTTATATCATATCTTGTGTTTGCCTGAATACTGCTTAAGTGCACCATTAAAGTCAAGTATGCTGCACATGAACAGCACAGCTCTGCGTTACCTACCTCCACTCAATCTACATGAGACAAATTACAACACAGGTCATCATCATCATCATCATCATCATCATCATCATCATTTAAGACTGATTATGCCTTTCAGCGTTCAGTCTGGAACATAGCCCCCTTATAAAATTCTTCCTTGATCCCCTATTCAGTGCTAACATTGATGCCTCTTCTAATGATAAACCTATTACTTCAAAATCATTCTTAACCAAATCCAGGTACCTTCTCCTTGGTCTGCCCTGACTCCTCCTACCCTCTGCTGCTGAACCCATGAGTCTCTTGGGCTACCTTGCTTCTCCCATGCGTGTAACATGACCCCACCATCTAAGCCTGTTCGCCCTGACTGCTACTTGTATAGAGTTCATTCCCAGTTTTAATTTGATTTCCTCATTGGGGACACCCTCCTGCCATTGTTCCCATCTACTAGTACCTGCAATCATCCTAGCTACTTTCATTTCCGTAACCTGAAATTTGTTGATAAGGTAACCTGAATCCACCCAGCTTTCGCTCCCATACAACAAACTTGGTCGAAAGATTGAATGGTGCACAGATAACTTTGTCTTGGTACTAACTTCCTTCCACAGGTATTAAAATGAAATAACACTGTAACAATACACAGTAATAAAGCAATAAAATATAATACTAATCTACGATTTACAGCTTCTATCACTTATGAGCCACTTAACCTATATGAACTGTCTCACGTCAGTGGGTTTCATTTAAGAAACAAATTTTAAGTGTATTACTAAAATGTTTCTTTAATTATTACTGAAACATTGTTAGTATTATTAGTTCACCAAGTGCAAGAGTTTACTAGGTGGTAATACCATACGTTCAGTAGATTTTAAATAGCTCACAAAATTTCAGACCATTTCCAAAAGTCACTGTAGCAGTCTGTGAGGATATGGTTGGGTATCTGCTACTCTAATAGCTAATATACGATCACCTGGAAAATAGGGCTGAATTTACTTTGTCTCATAGAATCCTGGGAGTATGTTCCAGTGATGTTACACTCAGTTGACTCATGGATGTCATAGCCGGATATGAAGATTTCCGCAAAACAAGAACGGGTTATTAATTCTCCCTATGTAGTAACCCTGCTTACAGACGCGCAGGTAAACATTCGTTAATCAGTGTGCGAATATCGTAAAGCAATACTCAATGGACACATTCAGATCAGTTACTACAGGATAAATAATAAGCGCTACACAATAAAACATTAGTTGTTCTGTTTTCGTCAAAATATTGCTCTTACTTAAATGGAGATAACATGAATCGGACGACATTTGTGTCGAAAAATTGATTTTGAATGAATACAGGCAGCAATAGAGGCCAATAATAGTAGAAATTGCTGTTAATCAGTAAAGTCGCAACCGTTGCGTACGTTCAATACATTTGTTCTCTAAAGAGGAAATTTTTAAAATTTGTGCTGTGTTCTATGGGACCAAACTAATGAGGTTATCGGTTCATAAGCTTACACACTACTTAATCTAACTTAAACCAACTTACACTAAGGACAACACACACATCCATGCCCGAGGGAGGGCTCGAACCTCAGACAGGGGCAGCCGTCTCCAAACAGAAGAAGTACGGTTACAGAACATTTCGCGTGCTCTTGCAGTCATAAAAAACCTTTTCTGTTATATTTTATAATGTCAGTTAAACTAAGGAACAGATAAGTATTTTTTCTTCATAGGAGAACTGGCACGAACACATCATGTTTTACTACATTGGCGTGCCCGGCCACGCCACTCAGACGCATCGCGAACCAACAGCGCCAGGGTGTACCATATCGTAGAGCAACCGCGCCTTGCAGGAAGCGCTTACTCTGGGAACTGCTGGGCACAAATAAATGTTAAGATAAAATCTGCAAAGTGGAGTGGGTAGAGACCATCCGGCTCTGTTGTGCCCCAGGGCACACCACCCGCATCTGCCAGGATGGCACCGAGCCAATACAGTTATTGTTCAACTTCTACGAAATAGAGCAGCTATTATTTGATAATATAAAGAAGTTATGGAGTCTGAGAACAGAACTCGCTTGTGCATATATAGTCTTATCGGCTTAAACGCGAAACAGGACAGACTGTGAGAGTCATAGGTTGCCATCAATAGAGGCCAACGGTTGGTTAATTATATTAAGTATAGGAAGGAGACTCGTAAATTATTAGAAGGAACCAGACTTGTCATATTATCCAGTGGGATCATGTACAAAACTCACACACAAAAAAAATTAAGACTAAATATTCTTACTGGGAGCACTCGTTAGAAGTTACTTGTATCCGTAACTCACCAGAGGACGCATCAGCCGAGACAGGAGCTTCGATTCTGGGCCCCGAGAGAGTGAGAGAGCAGGCTCCGGTGCAGGTCAGATCACTTAGATTAGCAACAAACCACAGCAAATATATGAGAGTACCGATAACTCTAAGTATGCCGAACAAGAGCAGCGTTCGCAAATCGAATTGTAAGAAGGATGCGAAGATTTTATATTGACTTGTTTAAATCAAGTATGTGTGTCAGCATTCGCGTGTTCAACGCGTGCACAGTCGATATAGTAGGAGCGTGCATGATTCTTCCAGTAGTTCTTCCTTTCGTCTCTGAATAACAATCACTGTACGACTTCCGCGAACGTAGTTGTTACCCCAAATTTTGTGTTGAGTCTATGATGTTCCAATCTTTGCCATGTTTGTGATATTTTAATTCCATTATTACCTGTGTTAATACTTGATGAACGCAACGCTTTCCTGTCTTTGTACACATGTATTTAATTTTAAGTGTACAGCGACTTGTAATATATAGGGTTTTGTAGCGACCATTATTTCTTTCAGCAGTTTTATGAACTCTCTGATTCTATGATCTTGTGCGTTAACACCGCCCACGTTTCAAGTATTCTAGGGCCACGTCTGTTTAATAAATTAGTCCATTAAGAAATCCACTGTGCAACTCCTGTAATTAAATTGGCATGATCCTATCGGAAGTGACCTTACTATCAGTAAGGCTACTCGGTACAGGTCTTCCTGTCATCCACAGAGGTGTGTCATTGGCTCTGCACTAAACAGACGCTTCAAATTTCCCAAAATTTTTCTTGTTGTGTATGAACAATGTCAGTACGCTGATATACACTCTCACTATCTTTCCTTCCTCTCATTAATAAATTCCTGTCAACAGCTCCTGGCCACATTTGTTCGACTTTTTCAGTCGTAACGAAGTATTTATTATCAACTATTATCACTCTTCAATCGACATACTATCAAAAATTCTTTTCTGTTAATGTTTCCATAGATCCTCGGTAGTCCTCATACCAAGAGAAGAAGGAATTGCTCAATTATGTGCATATAAAGAAGCATAGCTGATACATTCAAGGTATAGTTAAATGTTGTATCGTCTTGTGGGTTAACACTACCAATGTTTCACATATTCTAATGCCACCCCTGATTAATTACTTTATTTCATTAAGCTATCAATTGCGTTATCTTATGGCGATTTTTAGGACTCCTCTTGATAGGTCTTGGTTACATTTCGCAAAGGAATCACCTTCGCTGGTAGCAGCGTATTTATGGCGTGCACGTTAGGTTTTCTTAAAGCTAGACGGTAGTTTGAGGTGCTTTGCTGATCACTCGATAGTCGATTTGAAGGAAGGGAAGTCAAACGGCTTTCAAAATAAAGTCACTTCGACAGTCATAATTTTATCAGTAAACTGTTGAAGTATTCGTAATAAAGTTCCTGAATTTAATGTTCTCGAGGAAAGTTCTAGTGCTTAAATTATTTTTGGGACAGAGCTGGGTGAAACTCTAAATGGGATGCTCTCAGATGTATAGCGTCTCGTGGAACGTATATGGGAAAGAGAGATTAGCGGCCATAGGAGGTGGCGTCTTCATTGCAGTTGACAAAAATATTATCTCAATTGAGATCGAAGTTGAGTGTAGCAGTGAAGTCATCTGGTCTCGTATAACTGGTGTAATTGCAACTAAGTTAGTCGTTGGATTTTTTTTTTACCGATCACCCGATTCTGCAATGACATTTCTAGAGTCATTCAAGGAAATTGTCTACGGTTAATAGTGCGTAAATACCCAAAGCATGCAATACTAGTTGGAGGCGACTGTAACGTGCCAACTATAGACTAGGATGTCTACGGATTCACTGTGGGCGTTTATCACGATCTCTCGCCCAGCACAAAGTCCTAAGCGACTGAAAAAAGCGCAGGTGATTCCATTACATTAGAAGGGTAAAAGAACAGACCCCTAAAATTACTGACAAATATCCCTAACTTCTGTTGGCTCCAGAATCCTTAACATACTCTCAGTTCAAATATGATAAATTTTCTTGTGACATAGAAGCTGATGTCCACGAATCAGTAAGGTATTAGAAATCATCGCTCGGATGAAGCAGAGCTTGCCCCTTTGTCAGATGAATTAATCTGAACAATGGATGAAGGGCAAAATGTAGGTCCCATATTTCAAGATTTCTGGAAAGCATTTGACCCGGTGCCCCATTGCTGGCTGTTAACGAACGTACGAGAATATGGAACACGTTTACAGGTATGTGAGTGACGCAAAGTGAAACGTCCCCTTGGAACAATTATACATGACTGTGCTTAAACTAACACACAATATTTTTAGCGCAACGCAATCTGATTTTCAATAATCCCTACAAAAGAATGGCCCTGATTAACATTAACCTATACCTTTCACAAATCACTAACCTCACTAAAATCTTCGTTACTCAAGCTACTGCAATACAGCGAGTGCCACTACTGCCAGCTAAATAAAAGATTCGAACTACTGAAGGCACTAACTACTGATAGGCACGGTTATCAAATGAAAGATTTTGATAGAGAACAAACAATGTATTTACCTTACTAGTGTTCAAAAGTCATAATGTGTATAGCAGTTCATGACATCCAGTCTTACAAATTTGAAAACTCCGCCATCTCCCTTCCCACATCCACCACTGCTGGCGGCTCACCTCCAAATGCGCAACGCTACGCGCTGTTAACATCCACCTGACCAACACTACAATGGCGAGTATTACAACAATGCCACCCAGCCACTGACTGCACACAGCACAGCCAGTGATTTTCATACAGAGCGCTACGTGGCGTTACCAATATAAAAAACCTGAACAGCCTACTTACACAAGACTTCTTAAGTAGTAGAAATCAGTATGTTGTCTTCGACGACGAGTGTTCATCACGGACAGTGATATCATCAGGAGTACTCCAGGGAAGTATGCTATGACCGCTGCTCTTCTCTATATCCTTCAGAAATTTGTCGGAAGTGTGGGCAACCATCTGCGGTTGGTTACTGGTAATGCTGTGGTGCACGGTAGGGTGTCGAAGATGAGTGACAGTGAAGTGGTTTAAATACCTGGGTGTAACGTTCGTTGCAAAGCAATGTGAGATGGTACTAGCATGTGAGAACTGTGGTAGCGAAGGTGAATGGTCAGTTTCGGTTTATTGGGAGAATTTTAGGATTGAGTGATTCACCTGCAAAGGAGACCGCATGTAGGACGCTGGTACGACCTATTCATGAGTGCTGATCGAGTGTTTATAATCCGCACCAGGTCGCATTGATAGAAGACATCGAAACGATGTGGAGGTAGGCTGCTAGATTTGTCTTCGGTAGGTTTGAGCAACTGGTAAGTATTACGGAACTAGTTCGGGAACTGAAATGGGAATCTCTGGAGGGAAGGTGGCTTTCTTTTCGAGGAACACCATTGATAAAATATAGATAACCGGCATTTGAAGCTAACTGCCGAACGTTCCTACTGCCTCCAACACGTATTAAGCTGAGGGACAATGCAGATAAGATATGAGTAATTAGGGCTCATACGGAGGCATATAGACAGTCATTTCTCCCTCGCTATTTGCGAGCGCAATAGCAAAGTAAATGACTAGTAGTGGTACAGCGTACTCTCCACCACGCACCGCACGGTGACTTGCGGAGTATCTGTGTAGATGTGGATGTAGAAATGTTACATAACTGAAACTATAAACACGTCTGCCAGCGTATGTCCACAGGACAGAACTGTTTAATTAAGATCCCGTTTAATTACATTCTTGCTACAGTTCCAAGAATGTCCCTATCTCATTCTCGAGGGCTTTCATAAATTTCAGTAAAACGGATTGACCTTTTCAAAATAATTTGAATTCGCTGTTATTTTGCCCTTAATTGAAATCTGGGATCGTCTATTAAGATTTTGTAGCTACCCTTTCTGTACAGAAGAGCCGAATTCTATTCTTATTATGTGGGGCAGGAGTTATAAGCGATCCTGCATGAACACACATTTAACCGGCAGTTGCCAAATTTACCTTTCGTACTGAAGTCATACCAAATTCCTGAGTACAAGTCGTGTTAGTCTTGTTTTCAACCTAATTAATCTTTTCGAATTCTGATTTGTTGTGGTTTTTCGTAGCTTGAAATGATTACTGTTATGAGATGAGACAAAATGAAACTCATTCCAGCCTCTATAAAGTGTAATCAGTTATACCACCGTATTCACTATCCTTGTGTTTTTCTTTCCAATTTTACTGCAATGCTATTAAACACGTCAATATCCAGTTAACAGCACAATGTTTTATGTATGTGGAGTTTCAAATTTTCTGTAAAATCTCGAGATCAAGTTGTCGTTTTCAATGACTTCGTGTTCCTCTTCTGGAGTACATCATGCCGATGTTTTGGTAAAAACTGTTCTCGACAACAGTGTAATAGTTTATTACATCTAGCAGTAGTTTTATAGATAATACTGATCATACCGGGTATATTCAAAGAACCTTGTTAAAGTTTATTGCAGGTGCTGAACGTGTTCCCTCCTTTTAATTCTACCGAAACTGATTATGATGCACACCCCTCGTAACCGTCGATATGCTCTCGGGAGCACTGTCGCTACACCTGGACATGTGAATATTTTTGCGACACCCGGGAGACTGAGACACAGGTTGGTCAGTCCGCAGAGCGGCCTCACACTTGGCACTGAAGTCGCTGAATCACAAAGCAGCGTCAACGAACAAGTCGGCGTGGCGCATCTAGGACGATAATAAAACCTTCTCGTCCAGGAAGGACATGGATGACTTCATGACGCATCCAGCCGCACGTCAACATGCTGCCACACGTTCCACCTCACGTTCCGTTCTAATGGATCGAAGGCAACAGAGTTAGGCGGCAATGACAGAAACGCACCTCGAAACTGTCCACAGCTTAGTGTACACTGTGGTTATATGCATTCTGAGATGATGCTACGAATCGTGGAACTTGTAGAAATACTGCTTCCATTGCTGATACACTCCCAACGAATCCAGCAGAAAATGACAGCTGACAGGGATACTTTCGGAGCGGATGTAGAAGCAGAAACAACCGTCAATAGCGTACAGATATTACTTCTGCAATGACGTGACGATCCTAATGAACGGAAAACAGATTATTGTCACAGGAGTAGTATAAATAGCCGTTCAAGATTACTTGGTCGGGTGTCAGTGTATTTTTGCAGTGATAGATCCTAGTTTTCTTCCTTTATTTTGCGTTCCTTTTGTAATGATAGTCCGTTTTTAGTTTTAGTGTGTAGCAAATAGTGATATTTAATATAGAATATTTCTGTCTCACAAATCGTATGGGGATTGTTTCGATTTTCATCCATCGGGAACCATGAGGAATAAATGAAGTGTCAGAAAGTTGTAGTGGTCTGTTGCGTCACTTCTCTACGAGCGAACTGCAAGACAGTGAAGAGATTTCCTCGGCCACACGGTATCATTTCAGTATTAGATTCATAGAAAAACATGACCAAGTTAAGCATTATGTAAAAGTATTCCATTTCTGACATCGAACACCCTCTTCCACATTCTGTTCCATTTGAATTGGACATTCGAAGCAGTTAACTCTGTCCTTGAATATCAGCGCTAGCAACTAATGAAAGCAGTTGTGCCTGCTTCGTTGTTTTCATAAGAGCGTCCAAATAGCCATTTACATAACATTTATCTCTCTCTACTTGCTCCGTTCGTCGAGTTCCCTCACCTAGGTAGTGGTTTCATTACTCTCTATCGGTCAGTTCCTTAGTTTATAGGCACTTTATGTGAGAGTATACAGCTTATTTAATGGCAGTCAGCGGATCTTCAAGAAAATTCTCATATTGTGTTGCAGCTTTGTAAAAGCCTGTTCAGGCCCAACATAAGCTGTGTAGAGTTATAACATGGGAGTCAGCTAAACATACTACACATGTTTCCAAAACCAAACCGGGACTGCCACGTTATTTCAGTAGTATGGCGCTTGTTTAAATTTTGCGCCAGTTCAGAAACTTTTAAGTTCTTTTATTTTTACAGCTCTTACACATTTATTCAGCAACAATGTTGAATAACTTTTGTCGACACAGATGCCAATCAAATACTTCGAAAGTCACTATATACAGATAGTGCAAAGATGACTAATTATATCCGGCCGGAGTGGCCGTGCGGTTCTAGGCGCTACAGTCTGGAGCCGAGCGGCCACTACGGTCGCATGTTCGAATCCTGCCTCGGGCATGGATGTGTGTTATGTCCTTAGGTTCGTTAGGTTTAATTAGTTCTAAGTTCTAGGTGACTGATGACCTCAGAAGTTAAGTCGCATAGTGCTCAGAGCCATTTGAACCATTTGACTAATTATAGTGATTACGATAGTAAGAGGCACATGGTGTTGGAAGATGTCGAGACGCAATGCAATAACGAATTATTGTAGTAGAACAGAATTGTGTGATTGTAAGGAGATTTGTTTGCGCGACAAGTTTTAGGTATAATCCATAGTGCAGGAGTGTATTTTAAAATAGTGACGTGCTAATACCTGTGATGTGAAGATTTGACTGTTATTGGATATGAATCAGTTTCCCAAAGGACAAACGAATATTAGTTACATCCCTATAAAGTAAAACTGGAACGATAAATGTTCGTAAAATTATTTGAATCTATGAAACGTGTTTTCTGCAAGTAATAGCTACAATTTTACTACTTAATTTTTCGGCGCTCTTTAACTTTGATGTAGTCGGAAGACATTTTGCAATGCCGCCGCAGCACATTTAATTAAAGGAGTAATACGGCAATATGATCAAGCAGTCTGCCTATCCTTACGTCATTACGGAAAAAAATAGAGAAAAATAAAAATGCGGCATCAGATCTACGAGACCTAGGCTAAACGCCTGAAACACATTTGTATTTATTTATCTCTTCAAATATTCAAATCAAGTTCATTCCATACATCGAATGAAAATTACTAAGATATCTAAGAAACGCGTGTACAAGCACCACTGTACTTTTGACGGAATTTTCCTTTAACAGCGACGAAATGGCATTCAAAATTTACATTTGCGTTCAATGGTACAAATTACCCCTTACTAGAGAGGCGTAACTTCAGAGACAACGTATGCTGGCAACAAAATACCTTTTCAGAATCCTCACCGAATGTATTCTTCTGTTCCTTGAATTTTTCTTTCAAGCTTCCCACTCCACTTTAGTACTGCCAAGGAAAAAACTGTCATATTCTTCAGTTCGTAGCCCTTCCTATTTATAGCTGTTCCCTTTATCTGTATATATTACGCATTTTGTAACGGTTGCTGTTGAATAATCGAGGAAATGGGATGATACCCAAATATCACGTTCTTCGAAAGTCACTTATCGTATTAATTGCAAAGGTACATGCGATGTCTGCCCCGTTGGAAAAACATTTTTCCGTAGGTATCATCATCGAACTGAATTCACATTGCATGCACATTCAGTGGATTTACTTCCCGTGAAATAGTATTGGCACTGACAAAAGCAGAAGAGGAAGAGTGCTTCTGAATATTAGCCACCAAATTTACACACAAATTTTCTTATGTCTGTAAAATTCGGCGAAACTTTAACCTTCTCAGTTCTCGTGAGCTAACAGCATCTGTCCGTTTTCTAAACTGTAATATAAATATCTAATAACATACTTCGCAAAGTAAGTTCATCAATTACTATCGCTGGTTACCAAACTTTCTTTAACAGCTGATTTACACCTTTTCTTTAACAGCTGATTTACACCTCGACGTAACACATCATCAAGTATCTGTAAATAGTCATCGGAAAGTTCTAAAAATCGTTAGCTTCCTGGACGATAGATATCCGAACCTTCGTCTCGCAGTGACTCGAGAACCACTATGTGAACATTCTCATCGCTGGAAAATCTCATTTCTCTCCGCGGTCCTTCCTCGTGTGCCTTCCTTTCCAATCTATACCATACATGTCTCTTCTGACTTTTTCAAGTAGGTGACACTATTTAACTACGACTGAACATGACATTCCATCTGTTCTTATACTTTTAAAATTTCATGGTGGATTTGTGAGCAATATAGACATTTTGTGCGCAGGAAATTGTGCTGTGGACGTTGTTCAAATATGTTTTCGGGAACAGCGCCATTTCACTCGGACACTTGCTGTCACTGCCGCAGCAGAACTTCTTCCTGCAGAGAATCCGAAACACGTGCTTTCTTCTGAGAATTTGCTAATTTTCGTGTGCATTTTTTACGACATGGGTAACTTACTGTCTGAAGTCCCTATTCACACGAGGAGGAAAGTGCGGTAATTCAGTGTAATTTCCATGTAAAGCGTCACTTCTCATCTTGTGATTAGTAATATATTCATGGAATAGCGACATGCATAACTTTTTGTTTGATTCATCAGTTGTATGACTGGTTTTATGCGGCCTGCCAGGAATTCCTGTCGTGTGCCAACCCCCACTCATCAGCGTAGCACTTGCAACCTACGGCCTCAATTATTTCTTGGGTGTATTCCAATTTCTGTCTTCCTCCACAGCTTCTACCCTTTACATCTCCCTCTAGTACCACGGATTTCATTCCCTGATGTGTCAACACCTGTCCTATCATTCAGTCCCTTCTCTTTGTCTGCGTTTTCCACATATTCCTTTCCTCTCCAATTCTGCACATAGCCTCCTCATTCCTGACCTTATCACTCACCCTAATTCTCAAAATTTGTCAGCAGCATCACATCTCAAATGCTTAGATTGTCTTTTGTTCCGGTTTTTCCGCAACCCATGTTTCATTACCATTCAGTGACAGTTTTATACGTACGTTCTCAGAAACTTCTTCCTCAAATTAAGACCTATGTTTGATACTAGTAGACTTGGCCCGCAATGTCCTTTCTTACCAGGGCCTGTCTGCTTTCAATGTCCTCCTGGTTTTGCCTTTTATTGCTTACTTTTCTGGGTAGGTAACAGAATTTCTTAACTTCATTTACTTCTTGATCATCAATCCTGACGCTAAGTTTATCGCTGTTCTCATTTATGCTAATTCTCATTACTTTCGTCTTTCTTCGATATACTCTCAATCCATATTTTCTACCCAGCAGACAGTTCACTTTACGTAGCAGACTGAGTTTGTACATACAAGGTCTTCGGCCTTGTTAGATCTATGTACAAACATTTACCTACAGAATACAGACAGTAGAATTAATGCAGTCTGGAGCCAAAACTAACAGTAAATCACTGCCCATTATAGACGCTCTAGCACAACACGGCATCTTTCTTACATTTCCTGGGCATCTGTTACACGTGGAGTCGTGTTGTCTGCCGTTCTTACCTGGAAACGTGTGCTGAAACGTGATACAAACGCCACATATTCTCCAACTAAAACGATGTTTTAACACTGCTGGGACTTTGTCCACGCCGTTACAATAAATCTTCCACTCTTGTTTTTTGACTTATCAAGATTCTAAATTGTATCTTAATTTTAAATCCTGACGTGGTCCTCCATGCTTCTGGGTAACCTTCACAGCTGCTGTATATGATAATTTGCCTTAATTTATGTCTATATTCTTTTATGATTATAATCAAAAAAAGTGGGTTACTGTGATTTCTGCGTACATAATGTAATAAATATTCCTCACAACACAGTCAGTCACTCTATTTGTCCGTAGGCATGACATGGTGCGGCGTTCCACCTGTGCGCCTGTCAAAACAATATCGCGGGTTGTCTACACGTCACGCAACCGCTCTGCACCTGAAAACAGATTTGCAGTAGTTCCACTAGGCAGCCATAGCTATTTCAGTTCCAGTAACTTAGCGTACTCCCTCCAGGTAGGTGTAGCTGTTAGTAATTTGTTTGTTTCCTGTGACTGAGTCCAGCACATCTGGCATTAGAGCTTTCTCGAGGGCAGTAATAAACATGCTGGTGTGGAATTTTAGTCCAGACGACAGTAACATTAAAAGATAGTACGTTCTAAAAGAAATTAACGCATTGTAATTTATGGAATGTTTTGACAGATCTTTTTGGCAAAAGACGATAGGTGATCGATTGATGTTAGAAACATTTGCTTTGTTGAAACTCATAAGCTACTCTCGAGTACTTATGGCATAGTCCTAAAGTGGACAATTATGTCATTTATTGAAAGGGCATCTAGAACCAATTGCAAATTTCCTCCAGCTTCTGAAAGAGCTAACAGCGGGAAGCTATGTGGTGATAATGACTTTTCTACTACGTTCCGAGCCACAAATTTGCGAATCTCATGTTTCACAGCCTCCCTCGTGTCCCACGAGATAGAATATGTTTCGTCCAAACAATATTATGGGGAGAACATTCATTGGATACTCGAATCCATTAATTATACTGTGCTTACCAGAGAATACTGACACATATGGCAACAGCACGTTCATCGTTTCAGCCTTCTGGCCCTCGTCAAGGCACTCACATTCCTGAGCCCTTCTGTGCATTGTGCTTGAATCAGGTAGTTCGCTGTTTATAGTTACTGACATAGGTATTTGACCGTTATCGTCAATGTAACTTGCTCCCCACAGCACCTTACCACACATTCACTGCAGCTGAAGGTTCTGGCATAAACTGTCATGACATCCCTTGGCACGATTTAAATTTAAAATTACTACTTTTCTTTCTGTATCTAAGAAACACCGTCTGCTTTAAAGGTCTACCTTCACATTCCACCTTTCACTACGAGAAACGTACACGCTGTTGCTCCGTTTTCGAATTCTATCACCAGATGTCCCTGCTTCCCAACTCTTTGCGTATTGGCGCCGATATCTCCTGCCACTACATGATTCTGTATTGGCAGCATCGGAATCTTAGTCCTTTCAGCAATTCTTTTGAAGAAATGACTGGCTTAAACATGCATGTTAGCCCCTTTGCCAATCGCTATGATAGTCGCAATTCCTCCGATAATAGCTTGGACTGTGGGCTGAACTGGATCTTCAAACCGTTCCTTGCACGATGCAGCCTCATCGCAAAATTATTTTCGTATGTCTTGTCATCGTTATAACATAGCACGTTCATCAGTTACTTATAAGAAGTTCCACACTCAAAACACTCTCGCACTATCAGTGCCCGCAATGAGACCGTCTTCAGTTTGTCATCCCATTTGTGGCTGAGGTTCGCTTTGCAGCTATCTCAACTATCTGTATTATTTCCAGCTGGGGCTAAGGCCGACCGACAGATGATCCTGAATTTATTACCTACTGATCCCGGTTATCATCCACGTTTTGTACTGTTCCCGGTGCATAAAAATTAGACCGAGATTACCGGTATGAAATGGCGCCCAGCGTGATGTATGCAGCCTACTTATACTCATTTTGTGTCAGGGGTTATATCAGTTGTGATTAACTTATTTCACCGTGTAACGCCTGCATTGCTTTTCAACTGCTCGCTTCTGTTTATTATTTGAAGTTCATCTGCAGACGGGGTACCACTGTACCGTTGCTGCAAGTGATGTCGTCCCCGCCATTGTTGTGGTGGTTCGTGGTAGGCAGTGTTGCCGCGCCACCGTTACCGTTACTATACTTCACGTCCTCCTAAATCAGATCCAGCGAATCCACTATGGGAAAAAATTCTCGGTGTTTACTTCTGGTACATATATCAACTTTCCTCGAATATTACTGGTTATTTGCTTTTCAATATTCCTTTAACGTTCTTAGGCGCTATCGGATTGTTCCAATATTGTGCTTTGCTCGGGTAGCTCTCGAGATATTTCCTCAGACTGCTATATTTAGATTATAGGTCAAAATTTTTCCTCTGACTGCTTTTCTTTGGATTATAGGTCTCAGGATTGAACACGCAATAAGGTGGTTTGCACAAGCACTGAATAACATTTTATAAGGAATTCCCGCAGCAGAAACAAGGGTAAAAACATCCCAAATTTAAATGATCGCGTAATCCTGAAGTTTATCTGTTAAAGGAGCTTGGACCGAACGAAGTGACGCAGTGGTTAATACAATGGACTCGCTTACGGGAGGACAACGGTTCAAACTCAACTCCGGCCATGGTGACCAAATGGACCTCGAAATGTAACGCGGACTTCATGCGAGATGCTTATAACCGAAAGCTTGTCTAAAAACCTGCCAGAAAACAGAGCGATTCTGGCCGTATGTAAAGTGTGATACGGGCAAAACAGAATAAATGCTTTCTCTGCGCGATACCAGTGCAAATATTATCTACTGAGAGTGCTGTAAAAGCACAGTTACTAAACACAGACTTCAGGAATTCCTTCACCGAAGAAGACGAAGTAAGTATTCCAGAATTCGAATCAAGATCAGCTGCCAGCATGAGAAACATAGATGTTCTCAGAGTAGTGAAGCGACTTAAATCACTTAATACAAGCAAGTCTTACGGTCCATACTGTATACCAATTAGGGGCCTTTCAGAGTATGTTGATGCAATACGTCCATACTTAACAATTATATACAGCCACTATATCGGCGAAAGATCAGTATCCAATGACTGGAAAGCTGCACATGTCTCACCAATATTTAAGAAAGGTGGTAGGGGTAATCCACTAAGTCACAGGTCCATATTTCATTAACGTCGATCTGCAGCAAAATTTTTTGAACGTATGTTATGTTCGAACGTTACGGACTACCTCGAAGAGAACGGTGTATTGATACACAGTCAACACGAATTTAAGAAACGAAGAGCTGAATGCTATCGGCAAGGGATTTCACAGGGATTCAACATTTGTAGATTTCCTGAAGGATTCTGACATCGTACCTCACAAGCGGCTTGTAATTCAAATTGCATGCTTATAGAATATCGTCTCAGGTACGCAACTGGATTCGTGATTTCCTGTCAGAGAGGATACATTTCGTAGTAACTGGCGGAAAGTCATCGAGTAAAACATAAGTGAATTGAGGCGTTCCCCAAGGTAGTGGGTAGACCCTCTGCTGTTCCTTATGTATGTAAACGATTTAAGAGAAAATCCCAGTAGGCGCCTTAGATTGTTTGCTGACGAGACCGTCATTTATCAGCTAGTAATATCAGCAGAAGATCATTCAAAATTGCAAAACGATTTAGAAAAGATATCTGCGTGGAGGAACATTTGGCAATCCACCCTATATTATGAATAGTTTCAAGTAATTCACTTGAGTGCTAAAAGCAATTCTTTAAAGTTCGGTTACGCGGTTACTCAATCAAATCCAAAAGCCCTAACTTCAACTAAATACATAGGAATTACCTTTACGCAGAACTTAAATTGTAGAAGCTGCAGCAGATTGTTAACACTACGCTTGTCCTTCCTCTTTTGGAGTACTGCTGCGCGGTGTGAGACCCTTACAAGGTAGCGTTACATGGTTACATGGAAAAAGTTCAATGAAAGGCTGCTCGTTTTGTATTATCAGGAAATAAGAGTGAGAGTGATACGGACTTTGCACAGGATTTCGGGTGAATATCATTAACACGAAGGCGTTCATCGTTGAGGTGAGGTCTTCTCAGGAAATTTCAATCACCAAATTTCTCGTCTGAATTGAAAATAATTATTGACGCCCAGTTGCACAGGGAGAAACGATCATCTAAATAAAATAATAACACTCGGGTTTCTCCTCTCCCATTTCGAGAGCGGAATAACATACACTCCTGGAAATGGAAAAAAGAACACATTGACACGGGTGTGTCAGACCCACCATACTTGCTCCGGACACTGCGAGAGGGCTGTACAAGCAATGATCACACGCACGGCACAGTGGACACACCAGGAACCGCGGTGTTGGCCGTCGAATGGCGCTAGCTGCGCAGCATTTGTGCACCGCCGCCGTCAGTGTCAGCCAGTTTGCCGTGGCATACGGAGCTCCATCGCAGTCTTTAACACTGGTAGCATGCCGCGACAGCGTGGACGTGAACCGTATGTGCAGTTGACGGACTTTGAGCGAGGACGTATAGTGGGCATGCGGGAGGCCGGGTGGACGTACCACCGAATTTCTCAACACGTGGGGCGTGAGGTCTTCACAGTACATCGATGGTGTCGCCAGTGGTCGGCGGAAGGTGCACGTGCCCGTCGACCTGGGACCGGACCGCAGCGACGCACGGATGCACGCCAAGACCGTAGGATCCTACGCAGTGCCGTAGGGGACCGCATCGCCACTTCCCAGCAAATTATTGACACCGTTGCTCCTGGGGTATCGGCGAGGACCATTCGCAACCGCCTCCATGAAGCTGGGCTACGGTCCCGCACACCGTTAGGCCGTCTTCCGCTCACGCCCCAACATCGTGCAGCCCGCCTCCAGTGGTGTCGCGACAGGCGTGAATGGAGGGACGAATGGAGACGTGTCGTCTTCAGCGATGAGAGTCGCTTCTGCCTTGGTGCCAATGATGGTCGTATGCGTGTTTGGCGCCGTGCAGGTGAGCGCCACAATCAGGACTGCATACGACCGAGGCACACAGGGCCAACACCCGGCATCATGGTGTGGGGAGCGATCTCCTACATTGGCCGTACACCTCTGGTGATGGTCGAGGGGACACTGAATAGTGCACGGTACATCCAAACCGTCATCGAACCCATCGTTCTACCATTCCTAGACTGGCAAGGGAACTTGCTGTTCCAACAGGACAATGCACGTCCGCATGTATCCCGTGGCACCCAACGTGTTCTAGAATGTGTAAGTCAACTACCCTGGCCAGCAAGATCTCCGGATCTGTCCCCCATTGAGCATGTTTGGGACTGGATGAAGCGTCGTCTCACGCGGTCTGCACGTCCAGCACGAACGCTGGTCCAACTGAGGCGCCAGGTGGAAATGGCATGGCAAGCCGTTCCACAGGACTACATCCCGCATCTCTACGATCGTCTCCATGGGAGAATAGCAGCCTGCATTGCTGTGATTGGTGGATATACACTGTACTAGTGCCGACATTGTGTATGCTCTGTTGCCGGTGTCTATGTGCCTGTGGTTCTGTCAGTGTGATCATGTGATGTATCTGACCCCAGGAATGTGTCAATAAAGTTTCCCCTTCCTGGGAGAATGAATTCACGGTGTTTTTATTTCAATTTCCAGGAGTGTAGATTTGTGAAGAAGGCTCAATAAACACTCTTCCAGCCATTTATGTGTGATTTATTGATTACCTATTTAGTTGTAGATGTTTCCGGAGTTTCAATAGCCCATATCGCAGATTCTCCTTGCATATAAGCTGCTGCAAAATTGAATCTTTTGGCGTTCATTACTAGTCTTAGATGCGGTCTAAAACGTCGTAAGCCACTGCTAATGTAAATGTTCTTCCAGAATAACAGTTGCTGTTGTTGGTGTCACAGTCACCACTTCGTATGGCCGGTCTGTAATGGGCTAATATGCTTCGAATGGCGCAGAACACTTCGATTGCAAGGACTAAACATCGCGTAATTGTCGTTCATGTGCCTTAGGACAGGCGTCGTCTAAGTTGGTAAACTTTTAACCATATCTGCTTCTCACTTGAGGTCATTGACTCGTACAGTGACGTCCTGCCGCTAGTCAGCCAAACAAGTGTCGTATTTGTTTTCACTGATTATTCTCATTGCAAATGGTTCCGTTTGAGGTTCCTGGTTCAGATATAAGTTCCGCGGCAACGGAATGCGCTGCCACACGGATCTCCTTTTCTGCTTTCTCTAAGATATCAGTATCCTCCTTCGAAATCCAGTCGTTGAGGCCATTTGTACATTGGGCCTTTAGAGTAGTGAGGTTTTGTTGTCTCTGCTGCTGCCGCTCAATTATCAGGTCGCTAACTCGCTGTATCAATTCTGAAATACTATCTTCACTTGTGGTCTGAACGTTTTTTTAGTGCCTCAACGTCCTCAAACATCTCAAACACTGTATCCGGTGTCTCTTGGTAAGCCTCTTTCAGACAAGATACTTCTGTTTAGATTGCTTCTAGTTTTGTACTTATTTCATCATTAATGTCTGTAGCCACATCGTTAACCTTTTTATCCATCCCGGTGGATTGTTCGTACGCAATCATAGCAAAATTTTGCATCATCACAGTAGTTTGTTTCTCCGCAGTGCGACCAGATTCACTATCTTCATTTGCAGGCTGCTACATCGCCATCTTACAAAGCTTTCCTTCACCTCAACAGTTCGTTTCTCCACAACTGGAGCAAATTTTCTGTCCATTTCTGTTGGCTGTTGTTTCATCACGTTATCAGATGTTAGTTAAATCAGTATGGCGAGCACTGATTTCAAGTTTATCGTTAGTCTCCTGAGGTAAATTGGTAAAATTTTCAATCGCGGTTTCAGTATCAGAAAGTGCACTCCTCATTGTTGGATTGGTAATGATGCGGCCATCGGCATTGGCCTGATTTTCCATGTCGGGTGCCCTGTTCATGTTTATCGGTTGTCAAATTTTGTCATAACACAACACATAAAAATATTGTAACAGTCAAGAGAAAAATGGTATCTGCAGGGTCACACCCAAATATTTCTTATTTTTACACGATGCAGCCATTATTAAGCAAGACAGTGGGATAGGACATACGCTGTGGAACAAAATATAAAAACTGTACCAACTTGCAGCATGAAAGTGGTTTTGTTTGACAACTTTGTTCAGTAAAGTACAGGACTCTTAAACAGTTAAACATTTATGCTAAAAATTTAAAATGAGTCATTAGTCATACTTTAAAACCTTGAAAAGTTGGTGAACATGTAAAGTAGACAAAGAATTGTGATGTCTCACCTTTTTAACAGTGGTTTGCACTGCAACGTCGTAAAAAAAAAAAAAAAAGAATCAGTTTCCAATTTCCAATATTGTCTTCAATGTAATTGGCCCAAGCCAAATATCTTCTTTTTTACCTTTTACAGTTATTAATTTTAAGGTTTTTTCTCGAAAATTCGACGTGAAAGAGATGCTGGGTTATTTATAACTCACGTACAAAATAAATTTTTGTCATCCCAGGTTAATCAGTAGAGTAAAATTTTTCCTCCCTCCGCTTTCTCTGTAGTAGTAAAAGTTTTCACAGAGACGATTTAATTGAATTAATTAAACGAAATGAAATGCATGTTTCTGATGTACACAACAACTGCCACAAGCGGACAACAGTCTATTTCATGGTAGTAAGTGATTCTGTTATCACACAGGTATCGTGCTTTGGAAAGATAGTACATATATTCAGTACAGAGTGCTGAATGAGAATAATAATCATTTTCTTTTTAACCTTCGATTACAGTGGTACAGTGGGCATTGTGTCTAACTGGTATTGAAGATAGACAACGTCACTTATTAGAGACCAATGAGCAAATCATTCTCAACATAGCTTACACGAAATTTTGTGCAAGAAACAAAATTGTTCTTAAATGATAACAATAGAATAAATTACATACACACGTTTAATGCTCGTTTCTTTTTTTCTGACTGCTTTAATGCGGCCCTCCACGAATTTCTCTTCTGTCACAACTTATTCTTTTCAGCGCATCACTTACAAACCATGCGCTCAATTAATTGCTCGATGTATTCCAGTCTCTGTGTGTGAATTTCTAAGGGACCAAACTGCTGAGGTCATCGATATCTACACTTACACACTACTTACACTAACTTATGCTAAGAGCAACACCCACTCTCATGCCCGAGGGAGGACTCTAACTTTCGGCGGGAGGGGCCGCGTAGTCAGTGACATGGCGCCTCTAACCGCGGGGCCACTCCCGGCGCTCTCTTTCTTATTGAATAGTTTTTATCCTCTACAGCTCCCAGTGGCCCCATGGAAGTTATTCCCTGATGTCTTAACGTATAACCTGTCATCCTGCCATCTACCTGTCAGTGTTTTCCATATAATTACTGGACGTATATACAGCCACTTCGGTTGCAAAACATTTTGTCAGTTGACCACAATTTCGAAAGCACTAAGGCAATCTTCATCAGAATAAAAAGTTACACGGAAATCCGAAAAATATAATGACAAGGATTGGAGTAATATACACTTAATGTGATTACTTCCATAAATTACGTATAAACAGAATGTGGCTGCACCATGGTGTAAAACATCTGGACAAAAGTGCTATCGTCAGACTGAAATGTCCTAGGGAAAAAAACTAAAATTAAAAGTATAACATGATTGTCAACCAGATAAAATACTCCGTGGAAGATAACGGCAACCGCAAGGTTACAAGGCCCTCTGTAAATGAAGAAAGTGTCGTCTAAGTATCTAAGGCTAATGACGGCTTTTATACACTTTTCAAAATTTTCATCAAATGTCGCGAAAATATTTCTTGCCCTAGTGAACTTAAAATGAGTTCCGGCTGTTAAACTTCCCAGATATCACTTTGATGGTAGTAGACGACAAAATTAGTTCAATATCTTCAATAATGAAACAGATTTCATCAAATTATAGCTTTCACTTGAGTACACCTACATTCTCATAAGCATCTCTTTTTGCATTCAGCTATCCATAGACCCACCTCCATCCCCCTTTCTAGAGAAAATCTCAAATCTGAAATAAGTCTGATTAAAAAAAATTCTATCAAAAAAGTCTTTGACCTTTCCGTAGTAAAACCAATAAGATAATCAGCAACTAAGCGTTTCCAGTAATGAACCTAATGAATAGAAAGAATTTTTCTCTATAACATTTCGGGGTCCAGTTCCTTACAAAATACAACTTGTGCTTCAAAATAGGTGTACCTCTAGTGTAGCCTTTTCCACTAACTAATCTTTAAAAAATAACATCATACACAACGTGGAACCAATGCTACCCCCTTTGAAAACTTCTGCTGGCTATAAAATTATTTGCGACAATTGTCCCGCCTGTTACATAGGGCTACAGGCCGAGCCCTTTCGATAAGATTCCTGGAAAACCTTCTAGGGAAAAGAACTTTTGCCCATCATTTATTAATCACAGGACATAATCCTAAAGATGTAAAAGACGTCCAGATCTTACACACAAAGCAAAAAGGCTTTAGGCTTAACATTTTAGAAGAGCTAGAAATTTTTTAACAGCTAGGTCTTAGAGACTGTCTCATTCTTAACGAACAGTTGCAGTTACGCAACAATAACTTTTTCAAGGTACAGATCCACTGACTAAAACTCTCTGAATGGCGATAGTCTTCCCAGTGTAGTCTCCTAACCATCGGTTTTCCTTCCAACCTTATGTTTTCTCTGTATATTACCCGAATTGTATTTCCTTTTGTAAAAAGAACTGTTACGTTTTGTTGTAACTTTCATACACCAGTTCCTGTTTGTTACCAGTAGTGTTTAATATTGTTCTTGCAGTGCCTCAGTTGCTCTTAGTTGTCTGTATATCGATTTATTCGTGCTAGGTGGCTCGAATCTCTTTTCGTGTCCGTGGCTGCCTCGGCGCGTTAGCCGTTTAGTCTGACGGTATCAGTTGCGTTATGCCACTTTTGGTCCTAAGTGACCTTACGGTTGTCATTATATTCAATGGAATATATTGTCTGCTTAACAATCATGTTATAATTTAACTTTTTAGTTTTATTCCTATGACGTTTCTGTCTGACGAGAGCACTTTAGCACGGACGTTTTAAAGCATGGTGCGATTACATGTAAGAACATTCAGTTTGTATGTTATTTGTGGAAGTAATCCTATAAAGTGTACATTATTTCAAACCATGTCAATATATTTTAAAATATTCCATGTAACTTTTTATTCTGATGACGATTGCCCTAGTGCAATAGAAACCATGGTCAATCAACAAAATTTTTTGCACCCGAAGTGGCTGTATGTACTGCCTGTAAATAAATAGCGTACGGTTGCTGGATCATAGACAATCAAATGACTAAAACTTGTTTTCTGCATATTCCCTCCCTCATCGATTCTGCATATAATCTCTTCATTCCTTACCATATCTGTCCTCCTAATTTTCAACAATCTTCTGGTGCAATACATGTCAAATGCTTGTATTTTCTTTTTCGCTGTTACACAATGGTGTTTTCCAAATGTACATTCACAAAAATTTCTTCCACCAATTAACGCCTATGATTCACACTAGCAGACTTCTCTTGGCTACGAATGATCTTTTTGCCAGTGCTAGTCTACTAATTTTTCTTACTTCGGCAAACATCTGAAAATTTTTAAATTCAAATACATGTCACTGATATCTTTCATTGTACCACTGTATTTACACTATCGACTCTAGCGAAGTTTATGTTTATGTAATTGAAGAATGAATAAACACAGACGTACCCGAACTAGGAAATACCTCTACGATAACCAACATATCACTTCTGGTACCATTTCTCTCCAAATACACCAGTCAACGGTCGTGTAAATGTTGAAACAGAGAGATTTACAAGTAAATGTAATGGTACCATTTTATATCCAATAAATTAATGCTGTACACTTTCTGCATTCTTGCGCTAATGCCCCTTTGAAAATATGGCTTCAAATAAATAATAGTGATAACCTTTACATTATGAAATTTTTCAATCATTTTCACTAATATTTCTGGTCTATTGACCTGTGTAATGCTTATTTTGCATATTGCCTTTTACTCTCACTTATACTCATCAGCCCATTTTTATCATTACATCAACGACTGAACTACTATACTTGCTCTGTGATCTCTCAATGATATTGCTTTCTAAAATATACCTTATTTCCTTCCATACTGCGACCCAGTCTGGTATCGGTATTACATAAGGTTGCACTTTGAGAGGTCTATGTTGTCTACTTCAAACCGATAAACATAGTCCTTCCTCAGACCAGGTCTCACTATGAATACGTCGCATGTTTCCTTAACAACTTTCTCAGAGCTCCTTTTTCATCATATCAGGGACCTCCTGTTTGACACACATCATCAATAATTACTGCATTAATATTTTCCTGGGATACTACAAAATTTAACTTTCGTCACTACACTTCAAGCCCACTATCACCATCTACATCTCTCCAAAATCTAAACAAGGGGCAGTTAGATTTGTTACCAAAAGTTGTATCTGCAGTATTTGTATTTTCCATTATTCATCATCACTCTCTCAGATAAAGTCAGCAGGCATAACTGTTTATATGTATCCACACAACAGTCATAAGACCACTGTAGTGCAGAATAGGTTGTTTGAATGTGTAACAGTTGTCTGAGTCGTTGAAGCTTATGGTGATGTCTCCAACAATGGATGATGTCAGTACAGCAAATATCAGCAATAACATAAATACTGGTAATGAAAGTCATCATTCTACAGTTAATTCACTAACTTCTTTGCCTGTCACTATTCTTAAAAATTCTTTCACAAAAATCACAGAAGGGCAGCCTGCTATTAACCAATTCAGTCCCTTTTTGGCGAACACACGAAATCCTGGAATTATTACCAGATTAACATTAAGCATTCTACCTTAAATCTCTACCTCTAACATTGTTGTTGCTAAATCTCTATATCTAACTTTGTCATCAACTTATTTTTTGTATCAATAGCGCAATACCTTTTACTACCAGTACTGCAAAGTCCAGATTGTTCTTTCCCCCAATTACCTTTAATGAAAGCCCCTGATTCATCGAAAAGTTTCATTTGTTGAATCCAAAACATCTAAACTGTTTGTACTGTCTATAGCTATCCTCAAGGTGAGCAGATACTTCTCATCTACCTCCTGTTCACATTCAAATATTAAATCTTCCTTTATGGCATCGCAGCCATCGTATGTTAAATAATGAACATTAACTGGTTCAGTTCTAGATTGGACCTTATCAAAACCAGCAACTAGCGGTCTTAGTCAGGTCCCTCAATTTGTTTCATTTGTCCTCATTTATATCCTTCATTTCGTAACTCCCTTTCACGTAATCCCATAATTATTATGATGACTATCATGATTCCATTCACCTCTGTCTCCAGACAATGATCCCCTAAAATAGTCCCTGTGATCATCCCTTTGTCTATGTTCTTTACCTTTTATGCATACATTACCTCTCCATCCTTCTCTAGGCTGATGAATGCCAGACAGAGATTCCAGCTATTGAAGACCATGAAAAACCGCATTAATATTGTCTTTTTGGATTCCAGTTAACTTCTCTCAAAAACTTACAGCAAGTTCAATTAATATGATAAAAATTATATCCCTTCCCTTTAATGTATCATTCGATACAAATTCCTTTCCCAATTAATTTAATGAATAACTTTTATCTGTGTCTCCAATGTCAGTGAAAATTCTTCTCATGAATATTTCTGTTCATACTGTTTGCAGCTTTTGACCCATATTCATTAAGAAATAAGTTGGTAAATTCCTCATGTGTTTTATGACACAACCCCTATATCACTCTTCATGACTGTGCATCATCTTCTAATACACTACAGCCAATGTTCTTCCTATCATCTCACGAATTAGGCAAAAAACTATTAAACTGTTTCATAAAAGAAACAGGATGAACACAACCTCTTCATGAAAAGTGATAGAACTTGCACACCCACAGGAAGCTGTCACCTGGTTCTTCATAACAACATATTCCTATTCACTTACGTATTTGTCCGTACCGAACATTAATCGTTTTCTTAATTATATCTTCAGCTTCTACACTAAATTCATTTAATTCCTCGTTATTAACTTCAATATTCTCAGTTATGATACTGATTTTTGTATTTCTCTTATTTTTTCATGCCTTGTTACAACACTGAGCTTTACCATTACCTTGCAAGTAGTTTCAAATAACTTCTTGTTTACTACCTTACCTTCCATCTCAAAAAGTGCAGTTTTCTTGTGACAAATTTCATAAGTTTACTCTGATTGATTTATTATCCTCTTAACATAAGATGCTGGTATACCAAGATGAACATCATGTTCCCCAATATTAACTTTATTTCTCTAGAATCTATTTTAATTTTTACATACTCTTTTTGAGACGCTCTCTTCGTATTTTTCAATGATTTATTCAGCTGATCAGTTGTAGTGTATGCTTTTCCTTTTGTTTCAGCAATATACTTTTTATGATTGTCATCTCATAGTTATGGACAGTTTAACGTGTAATTCCTTACTCGAACCTTCACAAGATCTAGTCAGCTGACCAAATCCCACATTAACGGTTTTATTTATTTCTTCAATCATTCTACCCAAATCCTCATTTGATAATACACTAGTTCGTTTCACACATCTTTCAAATTATTTTTGTAGCCATCTACAGAAATACTCGTGTTCTACCACTGAGCATTTCTCGATATCTCTCTTAATGTATATAATGTTTTCATAAGATTAATCTTCTCTTCTGTTCTTACACTAACCTCATCATCACTGCTTGACAGCCCTTTTAATTGAACTGTATACATAATATACTGAAGATAAGGTGGATAGATCACGTAACTAATGAGGAGGTATTGAATAGGATTGGGGAGAAGAGAAGTTTGTGGCACAACTTGACTAGAAGAAGGGATCGGTTGGTAGGACATGTTTTGAGGCATCAAGGGATCACAAATTTAGCATTGGAGGGTAGCGTGGAGGGTAAAAATCGTAGAGGGAGACCGAGAGATGAGTACACTAAGCAGATTCAGAAGGATGTAGGTTGCAGTAGGTACTGGGAGATGAAGCAGCTTGCACAGGATAGAGTAGCAAGGAGAGCTGCATAAAACCAGTCTCAGGACTGAAGACAACAACAACAACAACATAATGTCTTTAACCTTTAGACTTGGTAACCTATCACTACCTCAGTAAACTTTGTTAAATATAGTTTATTTTAGTTATGCCCTGTGTAATCGTTGAAAATGCAATTTACTTTCTTAAGATGTTTTATGTTGCAAATCAAATTTTTAATTTATGAATTCTCTAATCTTATATCTGTAATGCATGTACAGGGGTCTTTTAGACTCTTTATCAAAGGAGACATCTTTCCAAAAGTTTATTATCTATGACCTAAAATGATGTTTTACTGTAAGATGTATATGATAACAATTATCAGTTCTCCACAGTAATACTCTTTGTATACTTTGTGTTGTGAGAAGTATTGTGTAAGACACAACAGAGTAGTCTTTTGAAGACTGTATTTCTCACTGCCAAAATAGTTTGAGATGAGCTAAATATAATTTCATAAACAGAGATATCATGTACGTTACTTTTATCCTTTACTTAGGATGTGGATACTACGCTGCCTCTAAGAGCCAAGAGAATACCATCTACAGTGAGCCTAAGTAAAAGAAATTTTCAGTAAACTGTTACTGACGGGCTTGAAAATGAACCTCACCGTGACCTAGAATATAACAGAAAATCTCACAATGATGGACCATAGGATAATGATCTCTCATCTTCTGGCATCCCAAGAAAATCAAGTAGTGGAAAGCTATATGATACAGACTGAAGAACTGCTGAGTTACTTCTTTGGCATGATGGAACTCAACAGATTAAAATCAGTGCCACTAGAGCGAAGAACACGAGTACACAATACCTGGTAAATATCTTCTGGTACTATTAGACGTAAATGAACAAAACAAAAAGTAAATTCCACAAGAAATAAAGACTTATGGCTCGAAAGTAATTTCACCATCGACATTTTTGTATGCAAAACAATTTGGGAATGTAGATTATGAATCCAAAAGTAACAAAAGTCTCGTATTGCTATGTTCTCCACACACTGTAGATGATGTAAAAACAAGTGAGGGAAAGCTTTATTCTGTAATGAATGTAAATTTAAGGTTGATTCTCTTGACAAGAAGGCACATGCATGCACCTGAAAGGGACAGTCAAGAAGATGATATTTTGTCTTATTACCTGTAGTGGCAATAAATACACTGGTGTCGAAAATTAAAGCAACAAACCGATATTTTAGCTAATTGGGTTTATTGTACCATAAAATAGTATAACCATTTGATAGTAAAGTAGAAATAATGTGAGAGTACAGTACTTAATCAACTGCAACATGCAAAACAGTTGACAAATACGTTCTTGGCTTTTCTCCAACTTAACAGATTTGCATAAACAATCTGACAACTGGTTAATGTGCTCAGTATGGGGTGTGCCCACCTCTGGCGCCAACACAGGCCTGAAAACGATGGGACATGCTGTGAATTATGTCATCAGTCTCATGTTCAGGCAATAGCGCCCATTCTACGTGCAGTGCTGCTCCAAAGACCTGAGGAGTGGTTGGTGGATGCAGACGTGGTGCAACTAAGGCATGATCTACGGGAATCAAATCAGGAGTACGAGCAGGGCACGCCATGTGTACAATATCTTCCATTTCCAAAACACAAATATCAACCACCCATTCTCTATGAAGTCGAGCACTATCGTCCATAAATACAACGTCTGGGCCCACAGGACCTCGCAACAGCCTTGTGAGATATCAAGATCTCCTCATGGTTCCTGACAACAGGTAAATCTTGCTTATCCACACGTTGTAATTTTATGAAGAAGTGTTCTAGTGTCAACATAATCCCTGCCCATACCATTACGGATCCTCCTTGATATTGGTCTCTTTCCACAATGCTGTAGTCGGAAATCATGTTCCACAAGCCCTCTTGATGCGGATCCGTTGGAATCAATCTACACAGCAAATCGAGTCTTATGTGGGTACGTAATAAAGTGGACCATACCACGTGTCGGATCTACATATTTCACAATCGTTCGTTCTCGGATGTTGGGGAAGAATGTGTGTACTCTGCGTCCTTTTTCTGTTGCGTCTCATTCGGTCGTCCAAGTTTCATTTTGCCATTGGTTAAACTTTTTCTTGATAGTTATTTGTTTTCCAGTAATTTTTTGTACTTCGTCCTGTTGTCCCTTTTCCATCCAGTACGCTGGAGTACTGAAACGTACTGTGTGATGGCTACTGGGCACCTGTGACGACGCTTAATGCTCGTGTAGATGTTGTCCCAAACGCTCCTGACATTCTTAATAGAATGCTTCTCTGTCCGCGCCGTACAATGGTTTTGTGTGGTGTGAGGCACAGATGATGCGCCCATGTGCTGGCTGCATAGCTCTGAATGGACTCAAACATGGCGATATGGTAGGTTCGTATCATCTATAGTGGTGGTCTAATCTATGCAACATTTGTATCCCAAGATTCACGCAAGCATGCTTTGATGGCAAGAGATTGAGTAGGCCAAAAACTAAACGTACAAAACCGAAACGGCTCTTGCTGCATTCGAAAAACAAGAAGAAGGGTCGTCCAGGAAACGCAATAAAAGAATAGCGAGAACGTAAAGCGCATTGAACAGATCGAGAATAAACTGGCAAAAGTACCAGAGGTCAAAGAAGCGCAGACCCAGACCACCTCACAGGAAAACGAGCTACACAAGAAGACGGCCAGCAAGCGCTTGAGTGGGTTGCGCAGTTAGAATCACAGTCCGGTACGGGAGGAGGCCCTCACGATGATGGTAGGACACAAGAACATGTACGAAGGTCAGTCAAATGAAAACCTTTAATTTGTAGTAATACATCCAAATTTCGCGCCGGTACCGTGTAAGTTGGTAAGCGTGCTTTAAACAGCATGCAGAATGGACTGTAGATGGTAGCATAGTCCAGATGCACACACACCGTCAGAGTATCAGTATAAAGATGGCCGCTCCACTTGCGACATTCACCAAGGAAGAACAGCGTTCTGTTATTCGGTTTTTGCGTAGTAAAGATGTGAAACCTCTTGAAATTCATCGACGAATGAAGGTTCAGTACGGTGATGCATGTTAGTCACAGCAACAAGTCTACGAGTGGAGTAGGAAGTTCGCAAGTGGTCCGACTTCAGTGGAAGATGCTCTTCGTGCACGTCAGGCACAACTAGTTGTGACTCCACAGAACATTGCAGCAGTTGAGCCATAGTGGGAAAACCGCCGAGTGACACTGAATGACATTGCAGCATATGTTACGTCTGCCACAGACGGCCCCTTCCACGCAGACTACATTCAAGACACCCCTGTGTACCATATAACATACACAAGCACTTCCAGGAGCAGCCAAGAGGAAAACAATTCTTCAAAACAAACAGAACTTGCTAGAGACTAATGTGAATCTTTTTCTGAATAGGTAGCTTTACAGACACAGGGAAGTTTGAGTACTCCGCCGGGCTCCACCGGCTTTATAAGGCCAACACAGCACCAGTACAGCCAGCCCCTAGTTGTGCTAGGAGGAGCTCCGGTGGACTTCACCGACGCTCTTGATGAATGGTCGTCTAGAAGTTATTTGTGTTGTGTGTATATAGTGATTATCGAGAAGTGTAGTTCAGTTTCAATAAACGAAATGATACTGAGTGCTCTACAATACTGAGTATACACCAGTGGCGACGAGTATAGTGAAACGAACCGACGAACATCATGGTTACAACAGTAGCACCTACGGAATGGCAATAATTTTTTCAAGGAATTCTGCACCAATTTTTGGAAATTCAGACATAACGGATCGCCGAAATCCGAAGCCTCCAACGCCCTGCGTCGCCACCGCCGTTCCCAGCATACAACGATGAAGTAGAAGAATGGGAAACATATGTACGACGTATCCGGCAACATTTTACGATTTATCAAGTCACCCAAGATGCCAGGCAGCGCGCTTTTTTCTTGTCATTGAACCAATCGAAGATGTACATCCAGCTCACGAAACTACAGCCGCTGGACCCCGACTCCCTTACCTTCACCGCCATCAGTGCGACGTTAAATGCCTACTACAAATGCCGATATCATGTACTCGCAGCCCACGTCGAGTTCTACCAAAGCCGGAAGAAACCTGAGCAGACCTATCGCCAGTGGGCCACCGAGATGCAACGTCTCAGCAGGAAATGTAAGTTTCACACACATCTTGCCAAGGAATCATACGCTGATGACATGGTGCGTGGCCAGTGCATTCAGGCAGCGCCAGACGCCGCTTTCCGCCACGACGCCCTCAAGTTAGAAGACCCGTCCCTGCTTCAGGTCATAGAACTAGCCTATAATTTCGAAATTTCTAGAGCCGCCGATCGTCGACTTGAATACTGGGCAGATGTAGCAGCAATCCGTGAGGCCGCCAAGACGGACACCGGAGACATCGCAGCAATCCAGGGCTCAACACTGCACTCCTATCGCCGCCGAGGTCGGAGAACGTCTCCACAACAAGACGCCGAGAAGCACCATCCCGGATGGAGCCAGAAGCCACTGCAGCATCAACACAACCAGCAACGTCGTCATGGGGATCGACTCCGCCTGCCCTCCTGTCCCACCTGCTATTCAACACATGATAGAGATATTTGCCCATACTGCTGGGCGCAATGCACACACTGTGCGAGGGAAGGCCATTTAGCGCCCGTTAGTCGCGCAAAAACCACCACCTCCAGCAACCGCCAGCCCAGGCCATATCCAGACGTCTTGAACAACACCCCAATGAACACCAACCAGGTAGAAAGTTTCTCGACACCAATACTTTTTACAAACGTCACTACCAGTGACAAGCCTCTGCATCTGCCAATGGACACTGGCGCAGCAGTATCATTGATTAATTACCCTTCATATGCCAACATTGGTTCATCACCCCTCTCTCCAGTCCCTAAGCGCCTACTGCCGTACAATAAGCAAGAGTTAGCTCTCACAGGACAATTCACACCTCAAGTCAAGTACAAATCTGTTCACCATCCAGTCAAATTTCTGGTTGTACACAATTCCTCCATAGCAGACTTATTCAGATAGAACGCCTTCCTCTTATTCAGGTTTTCCATTGTGGACGATGTTCACCTAGTGTCTCAGCGTGTTCTTTTTCCTGAAGTTGATGCACTCTGTACTGAATTCTAGGACATCTTTTCGCCAGGCATAGACTGCGCCAACGACTTTGAAGCCTCACTCCAACTCCGTCCTGCCGCCCGGCCCCGCTACTTCCGGGCGCACCAGGTACCAGTCGCTCTACAACAGCCGCTAGAAGAACTCTAACGTCTTCAAGATGAAGGGGTTCTCCAGCCCATGTGGTTCGGCTTGTGGTCAATGCCTTTAGTCATCGTACAGAAGCCAGGCCGCCGCCTTCGCCTCAGCGGTGGCTTTACAGTCAACCCACAGCTTCTCGTGGACGATTATCCCCTTCCACGACCGGAAGATCATTTTCGCAAATTGGCAGGGGGCTCCTACTTTACTAAGATCGACCTAGCACAAGCAAATCTGCAAATTCGTCTTTATCTTTCCTCCGGATAGTACAATGCTATAAATACTCCTTTCGGTCTCTTCCAACTAAACCGACTCATGTTCGGTTTAGCCAGTGCTCCCTGCAATCTTTCAACTTCTCACTGATATCCCCGCTGTATAAATTACTTAGATGACATAGTCGTCACGGGGTCCTCCTCAGAAGAGCAAATAGCCAACCTCTGCCTCCTCTTCCTCTGCCTGCGTGCTGCAGGTCTGAAATGTAATATTTCTAAATGTTCATTTTTCCAAAAATCTATTTCCTATCTGGGTCACATCATTTCTCAGAATATATTTCTCCGCCTTGCTCTTATATCGACACCATTAACAACCTGACCCATCCATGGGACCTTCATCAGTAGAAATCCTTCTTGAGCAAAATTTCGTATTACAAGAAATTCGTTCCTTCTGCAGCTCAAGTGGCAGCACCCCTGTATTACCTCTGCCGCAAAAATGTCCCATTCTGTTGGACCCCCGTCTGTAAGACCGCCTTCCATACCCTCAAACAGCAGTTCCAATTTGCTGCATGTCTCATGCCTTATAACCCAAATCTTCCTTTGATACTTCCTATTGATGTCTCCAAGTATGGTGTGGGAGCTGTCATGTCTCACAAATTGCCGGATGGCACAGAGCGCCCCATAGCATACATCTCAAAAGCTCTCACCACAGCACAAATCAAATATTCCCAAATCGAGAAAGAAGCACTTGCCATGATTTTGGCCTGTTCCAAGTTCTATTCCTTTCTCTATGGCAAGTCCTTTCACATTATTACTAACCACAAACTGCTCCTCTCTTTATTTGCGCCTTCCACACGATTACCGACGAAAACATCTCTATATCTCCAGCTTTGGGCTTTGTTCCTCTCCCAATTTCGCTATACCAAGCATTTCCGTACCACCTCCCGGCATGCCATTGCTACCACAAGGTCCGGACCCTGCTTGACCAGTTCACCCCTCTAGTTTTTCAGATTGATGATGACGTCCAAGAGGCCCTGGTGTTTCCCCTTACAGCTGTCAAAGTAGCTGCAGCCACCGTAGAAAATTCCCTCCTCTGAGTTGACCGACACCGCGTTCTGCATGTTTGGCCATCCTCGCTGCCTCCTCAGGATGAACGCCACTTCCAGATGTACTATTCCATACGACACTAGTTTTCAGTGGTGGATGCAGTTCTCCTTCACTTAGATTCAGCAGAACCAAGGTTCATCGTTCCGAGATCCCTGCAGCTGACGATCCTTCACATTCTTCACCAAGAGCATAATGTCTTCTCTGGAGACTAGAAATCTACTCTGTAGGAATCAGCATGGGTTTCGAAAAAGACGATCGTGTGAAACCCAGCTCGCGCTATTCGTCCACGAGACTCAGAGGGCCTTAGACACGGGTTCACAGGTAGATGCCGTGTTTCTTGACTTCCGCAAGACGTTTGACACAGTTCCCCATAGTCGTTTAATGAACAAAGTAAGAGCATACGGACTATCAGATCAATTGTGTGATTGGATTGAGGAGTTCCTAGATAACAGAACGCAGCCCGTCATTCTCAATGGAGAGAAGTCTTCCGAAGTAAGAGTGATTTCAGGTGTGCCGCAGGGGAGTGTCATAGGACCGTTGCTATTCACAATATACATAAATGACCTGGTGGATGACATCGGAAGTTCACTGAGGCTTTTTGCAGATGATGCTGTGGTGTATCGAGAGGTTGCAACAATGGAAAATTGTACTGAAATGCAGGAGGATCTGCAGCGAATTGACGCATGGTGCACGGAATGGCAATTGAATCTCAATGTAGCGAAGTGTAATGTGATGCGAATACATAGAAAGATAGGTCCCTTATCATTTAGCTACAAAATAGCAGGTCAGCAACTGGAAGCAGTTAATTCCATAAATTATCTGGGAGTACGCATTAGGAGTGATTTAAAATGGAATGATCATATAAAGTTGATCGTCGGTAAAGCAGATGCCAGACTGAGATTCATTGGAAGAATCCTAAGGAAATGCAATCCGACAACAAAGGAAGTAGGTTACAGTACGCTTGTTCGCCCAATGCTTGAATACTGCTCAGCAGTGTGGGATCCGCACCAGGTAGGGTTGATAGAAGAGATAGAGAAGATCCAACGGAGAGCAGCGCGCTTCGTTACAGGATCATTTAGTAATTGCGAAAGCGTTACGGAGATGATAGATAAACTCCAGTGGAAGACTCTGCAGGAGAGACGCTCAGTAGCTCGGTACGGGCTTTTGTTGAAGTTTCGAGAACATACCTTCACCGAAGAGTCAAGCAGTATATTGCTCCCTCCTACGTATATCTCGCGAAGAGACCATGAGGATAAAATCAGAGAGATTAGAGCCCACACAGAAGCATACCGACAGTCCTTCTTTCCACGTACAATACGAGACTGGAATAGAAGGGAGAACCGATAGAGGTACTCAGGGTACCCTCCGCCACACACCGTCAGGTGGCTTGCGGAGTACGGATGTAGATGTAGATGTAGAGCATTTGAGGATCGTTCACACCATATCCCTCGCAAGAAGGCGTTTTTGGATCAGCGTCACATCTGAATCGCAGAGATGGTGCAACGCTGTACTGTCAGTGACCAACAATTGCTCTGTCCCCCCCCCCCCCCCCTTCCCAAAAAATCCTTCCCTTTCCAATGCTGAACGGTCTCTGGGAAAGCATCCACCTTGACTTTGTGGCACCATTTCTGTGCACCAATGGCTCCTAGTCACAAATACATTTTCCTATTTCCCGTATGTCGTTTGATGTTGAGCAATCAACATGCACGTTACCTTATCCAAACTCGCAAAAATATTTTCCTTGGAAAGATTATCGAAGGCCATAGTCATCGACAATGAACCACAATTTCGAAGCCAGGAATTCCTCTCCTTTTGCACTAACGGCATCCAGCATCTTCTCAACCCGCCCCTCCATCCCCAAATCAAAGGGGAAGCGGAACACCGGGTGACAACTTTCAAGGCACAAATGCTCAAATATACCAAATGCCACACCCTTGAAGATGCTCTGGCGCTATTCCTCAGTTCCTATCGAGCCACTCCGGAAGGGGACAAAATCCCAGCAGAAGTACTCCATGGCCGCCACCTAGGATCCTCCTACATCTTCTCTTGCCCTCTCCAGGAATTCAGATTCCTCCTGGACAGTCTCGGTCCTTCCCTGGCTCCTTAGTCTGGACCTGAGGTTTGGGCACTAAAGCAGTTGGTTGCCTCCCCTCATTCAGTGTTCCCAGGGTCGCCACCTTTTTGATGTCATTGTTGAAGGACATATAGTCCGTCGCCATCGAAATCATTTGCGTCCTCGCTACCCTCCGACCCCTGCACCACACCCTACGACATGGACCACCACCACCTATACAACCCATTGTGGATCACCTCCACAGACCCTTTCACTCATTCCATCTAATCGTTGCATGGGTGACGTTTCTGGGCATCGGTAGCCGCCACCACCACCACCAACACAGTAGCCGCAACCAACGGACCAGTTGCCCGGCCCCTCTTCAGCGCCTCCCCAACAGCCGATGGCCACCGATGAAGATGAGCCGATGCCACTGGTCCCACCTATGCCGCCATCACAACCAGTACGCAGGTCAGCCAGCATTGCAGGACGTACAGCACCATATTCTACAAGAGACAGCGTCCACAGTCTCCTCCAGGAAGATGCAACCACAGATCTCCACAACGTAGCAGATATCGATGTTCCGCGCAGGTCCCCCCTCCCCCCCCCCCCCTTTGTTTTAAGTGTGTGTAGTTATTATCGAGAAGTGTAGCTTTGAACGAGACGGTGTTGACTTCCTTACAACAATCGTTACTGGGGACGAAACACGGATTCACTTCTACCAACCGGAAACGAAGAGAGCGACCAAGGAATGGCGCCATTCCTCATCATCAAAACCAAAGAAGTTTCGAAGAGAACCATCAGCAGGGAAGGTTATTCTGACTCTTTTGGGACGAAAAAGGCGTCGTTTTTTAGCACTGCATGCCGAGAGGGACCACTGTCACCAGCGCTTCATACACAGATCTCCTAAAAAATCATCTGCGGCCTGCAATTAAATCAAAGCGACGTGGATTGTGTCAGCATGTGTCCTTTTGAAGCATGACAATGCAAGGCCCCACATTGCCCGTACAACAGGTGCAACAATCACAGACAGGCAATTTTGAGTGTCTTCCTCATCCACCATACTCACCAGACCTTGCCCCAAGTGATACATATGTTTGGACCACTCAAAGACGCAATGGGAGGAAAGAAGTACCGTTCTGATGAAGAGGTACGCCACCCGGTGCATGACTGGTTACGCGGACTAACAAAGAATTTTTTTCTTAAAGAATTAATACACTTTATAAGCGATGGAGGAATTGCATTGAGCGTGGGGGAGATTAAATTAAAAAGTGATACAGCTTTGTACCACTTCTGCATAATAAATAATATTTAAAAAAATATTTAAGTTTTTCATTTGACTCAACCTCGTATTACGACATTTCAATACGTAATATGAGGCTACATCACGCGGGAACACACGTGGGTACACACCAGCTGCCACAGAGCGCACGCGCGACATCGGTGACGCAAAGTACGGCGGAAACCGAACCAGGACACCACTGTGTACGTCTTTGGCGGACGGAAACATTACTCCGTGAATCTGATGACACAACAGGAGACCCTACAGTGCACGAGGATCGTTTGGACATCGATTTGTGAAGACGTATGATGCAGAAACGATGGAGAAATCGTTCGCAGGAGCCGGCCGGTGTGGCCAAGCGGTTAAAGGCGCTTCAGCCTGGAACCGCGCGACTGTTACGGCGCAGGTTCTAATCGTGCCTCGGGCATGAATGTGTGTGATGTCCTTAGGTTAGTTAGGTTTAAGTAGTTGTAAGTTCTAGGGGACTGATGACCTTAGATGTTAAGTCCCATAGTGCTCAGAGCCATTTGAATCATCGTTCGCAGGAGATGTTGAGTAATTCGATCACAAATATTTCTGATCCTTTCAATTTGATCAATTTTTCATTTACTATTGCCTGCATTTCTTATGAATAGGTACACTTTTCTTCGTAAGTAAGATAGGTTCTTCGATAAATTTTGCACAGGATACGAACCATACTTACAGGTTATGGAACTGTAAAATTTTCCAAATCTACAATTTATTTATTTTATGAAAAAAATCAATGATCTGTTACATTTTGAACTTTATGTTTAAAAAAGAACTGTGGTAAAATTGAGATAATTAACAATAAAATTTGAGTCTTTTTTAAAGATAAAGTTTAAAATGTAACAGATCATTGATTTTTTTTCATAAATTAAATAGATTGTAGATTTTCGTACACCTGTAGCTATGTTCGTATGCTGGGCAAAATTCATCGAAGAATCTCTCTTACTTAATAAAATTTCACATATAAAAAAAAGTTGTATTTGGACTACCACTGCCATGAGCATGAATTCTGAATCCTTCCGGGTCATGCTGACAGAGTTTTATGAATTTATTTGTAAAAGTATAGACAGTGGAAATTAAAATGTCCTGTGGTGCCTGTCCTGCTCCAAATTGGCCCGTTTGACGTCCTACCCCTCTAACGGTATGATTCCTTGGGTGACTTGATCAAATGAGTTGCGTGGTTGTTACATGAAACTATCAACGCGTTCACTGCCTGCTTGAAAATCAGTGTCAGGATTGAACAGAAATTCGTTGTAAGTGACAGTTACTCATATAAACTGACAGTTTCTTTTGGCACGGCAACCCATGCACATTTATGAACTAAGCTCTCTGTCCGACAAGCACATTTACCTATGTGACGAATGGCTTTTATGTCTTCAGACCACACTGTCGTACAGTCCTTTTCTGTGGTGTCTTGTACACTGCCCAAGAGGCGAGTGTACTTTGCTCTCTACCGTTCATGAGTGACGAGATTGTGACCATGCCACTGGGCATGTTTGTCTCGATTTTGGGATGGTTATGACTGATTTAGCTGCTCACGATTTAGGTGTTTTGGGAAATTATTTCCGCTTTGATTCTGTGATATCGCCAGGCGTGCAATGAAGCCTTCCACGAGGTCTTTGCATTTTGTTAGTGCCATGAGAGTGCCATGGGCGAACTGTATATTATGAGGTGAGAGCACATACGGTTCGAATCATGGTGGTGTGTCATACCTCAGGCTCGAAAAAAGGACGGCTGTAGTATGAGGGGGACAAGTGGTGATGATGAACATCAGCCTACATCGGAGAACTAATTTACCATTTCGTATCTGATTACAGCAGCCATCAATGAAGAGGGAAACTGGTGGTATTTTTATAACATGTTAAGCAACAAATAGTAACATGGCTATTTTTGATTATGTTATTAGCTGCATCGATATTTGTAAAGGAAAATGATACATCTGAAGAATCGTGGTAAGAGATACAGTTGTTAGGCAGCAGTACCTGTGTCTGTGATGGCCGCACTATGGAGTAGTAGAATCTTTGACGTTCAATAGTGGACAGCTGGGATGTGCAGCAGGCACGGATTCGTTCAGTGTACAGTGTAATGCATCGAGGCACTTTTGGTACTACGGAAGTTGCAGATATATTACGAGGAGTGGTCGTGCAGTAGCGTTCTCGCTTCCCGCGACCGGGGTCCCGGGTTCGATTCCCGGTGGGGTCAGGGATTTTCTCTGCCTCGTGGTGACTGGGTGTTGTGTTCTGTCCTTAGGTTAGATAGGTTTAAGTAGTTCTAAGTTCTAGGGGACTGATGATCATAGATGTTAAGTCCCATAGTGCTCAGAGCTATTTAGTACGAGGAGTAATGATGACCCAGAACAACGGTTACATAGCATACTGACATAAAAAAGGTTTTGAAATGAGTAACAAGATATTATTAAGTGAGGTAAGGAAGTCCATTTTTAATTTTTATAGACTCGTATTGATGGTCCTCTTCATCTTCATCACAGTCGAGTTTTTTTTTATTTCATTCTATTGATTGATCTTCTGAGTTAATTTACTGTATCGTGGAAGTTATTAGATTAAGTTAATTTTCGTATTATTATTTATAATTGCTTTTAATAAGTTCCTTCCTAACTGAAGTTTCAGAACTTAAAGGTCGAGTCATTCCTTTCATTAGCATTCTGTATCAAGATTATGAACCGAATTTCCTTGAATCAGCTGTAGTTAGTTCTTAGCAGTATTTTTTTAGCTGTCGCGAAATCTTGCTCTGCTAGTGTTTCTACCAGTACTTCAATTTGTATGCCCTTATAGAGGACAACGTTACGTATTTTTATACGTTCATGTTCTTTTTCTAACAGCTCGCCTTAGCAGGTATACTGAGCGTGAAATTGTTGGTTCGCTTATTAATTTCCTATTGAATTTGATCGGTTTTCACACACACAGAATTCTATTCAGTTTCATATAAGTGATGTGGCTTTGAGCTCAATAGCACATCTTGGGTGTCAGTTCATGTTTCCAGGTTTGTATTTACGATAACATACAAACACACAAGTAAAGCCTAGTCAATTACAGCATACACGAGAAATAATTACATTATTAAGTTACGGATGTATGAATCTAGTTGAAGTGGTCATCAGACAGAGCATCTTTGACGAAGAACGAGAGTATGGTTTCTGACCTCGTTGGCTTTGGGTGACAACGCTGTTGCAAGTAGTAGGAATAAGAAGAGTATATGTAGCTTAGTGTAGACTGGTATTGATATCACAACGTTCCCTCAAGAGCCAGGCAGATGGCCTGCCGCAGAATAACTGACAGCTGACAGCTGACGAGCAGTTGTGAATGGGTCCTGTCAGACGTTAGGATAATGATCTATGTTACCCCCTTATATGGGTTTTGAGAATGAGTGTTGCTTAAATTACAATTATAGTCCATTTATGTATTATGGATGAGTGAAAGCTGGTGGATAATTGAAGAAAGATAAATCACTGATGCAGAGAACAATTCGAAGACCATGTAATCGTAATCTGATTAGAGACATTACATGTCTCTGACAACAGAAATTGTATGAGTGAGTAAAAAATACTACTGAAAGACTTTTCAATAATTGCTCATCGGATGGCTGTGGTGCAGCAACGACCTTAGGGTCCACATGAATCATACTATACACAGCAGTATTGATGATGATGATGGGTTCAGGGGTGCTCACATCCTGGTCATAAGCAGCCTGACGAAATGTTGGCATGCTAGCCTCACGGCTGGGGACGAAGGCTGTCAACACAGTTACGATGTATTGGTCTCACCAATTTAGGGTGGAGGCCTGACAGTTCACAAAATTTCACCACACATGTAACACTGGAATCGGTATCTTCGAGGATGGTGGGAAGATCTCCATCGAGACTGAGGGCTGGCCTAACATCAGCATGTAGGACACAATTAGCTACAATATACTGAAGTGCAAGTGGCACGCCACAAACTTCTCAGAGTCGTGGGGCCTCCCGCCGGAGGAGGAAGCCATGTGTTAAAGGGCTATGTCCGACGTCCAGTCTGGTAAGCAGGACCTCCTCCGAGTGGCAAGGTTGACATGAAGTCTGCCAAGCCTTTGTGATCAGAAAATGAAATGATGTCATGCGACAGGATGGGAAGATGATCTCCTTGATACGGCTTTGGAATCGCTATAATGAGGCATGGATGAGCTGAATCAGGGGGTCAGCTGGATACATTTGGTGAAGTGCTTGCAGTGCACTAAGAGAGTCGGAACAGACAAGAAACCTTGTACGCTGATGTCGGTGTACCTTTCCAGTGTCATCAGAATGCCATATAATTTCGCATCATAAATGGTAAATTGTTTCAGAAGATACAGCCGGCCGGTGTGGCCGTGCGGTTCTAGGTGCTTCAGTCTGGATCGGCGCGGCAGCTACAGTCGCTGGTTCGAATCCTGCCTCGGGCATGAATGTGTGTGATGTCCTTAGGTTAGTTAGGTTTAAGTAGATCTGAGTTCTAGGGGACTGATGACCACACATGTTGTGTACCATATTGCTCAGAGCCATTTGAACAATTTTGAACCAGAAGATACACTTTAAAAACCCTGTCAGAGAGAACATCAGAATAACCGAGAGCCTTCTCTTGCTGGGATCCATCTGTATAAATGACGATAAAACTGTGGTACGTATTTAAAGTGGACGAAAACAAAGTTCTAAAAGCGTAATCAGGAGTACAAGTTTTCTTGTGTGGTGTCAAACTTAAAATCACTTTAGGGATCAGAAGACGCCAAGGCGGCAATGCATTCCATCCCCGGCTGTGTATTTTGAAGCCTTAGAGATTCACATGCATGAGACAGTTTGCAGCATATGTATCAAATGCCTTAGTCGCATGGGGCCAATTCCTTAACAAACCGTTCAAAGGTGGTTTAGGCCACTGAACAAAAAGTCAATGACTAAGGTGAGATTGAGATTTTCAGTGCCTGTCGAGCTTAAAGGTTACGTCGCCGAATCCACGGTGGTGGTTCACCAGCCTCTGCACACACACACGTAACTGGACTGGTCGGAAACGCTCCAGTCGGTACCCGAATGCCCCTGTGGTGCTAACATCTTGAGGTAGGAAGGACAGGTCGATCCATAGACCACGGTGCAATAATCTAAACGTCACTGACCAAATGCCTACAAAACTGCAGGAGGCGAGACCTGTCAACTCCCCATGTTTCTCCGGTAAGGCATTTCAAAATACTCAATGACTGGAAACCCTTTTTTGGTATGAGCACTGGTTGGTTAAAACTTCGACGAGCACTGTCAAAATTGACACAATTAGTCTTATCGGATGAGAACCGAAAACCGGTTGTAGTAGCCCAGGTCTCCAGCCTCCTAGTTGTCAGCTGTAGCTACCTCGTCGTTATAAGATCAGAGGAAGAGTAGAAGATCGTAAAGTCATCCACAAACAAAGAGCATTTGACAGAACTCCTGACTGGCGAGTGAATGCCATTGACAGCGATGGCAAACTATGTGACGCTGAAGACACTGCCCTGGGAGGCCCCGTTCTCCTCAACATATCAGTCAGACATGGCATCGCCAACGCGATATCGAAAACACCAGCCCTCGAGAAAGGATTGGATAAGAAGCGGCAGGCATCCACGTAATCCTCTTTATGAAGTTGGCGAAGGATGTTGTACCTCCAAGTACTGTCATATGATTTTTTGAGGTCAGAAAATACACAAATCAAATGGTTTCGGCCTACGAAGGAATGCTGTATCGCCGTCTCCAACATAATTAAGTTGTCAAGGGTTGAACGGTAGCGCCTGTAACCGCACTGGGAGCGGCTCAGGTGACCACGGGATTCGAGCAGCCGGACGTTGCGACAGTTGACCATGCGCCCAAGTCTTAACCACACAACTGGTTAGTGATACACTCCAATAACGGTTAGGGGCACTACGATCCTTGCCTGGTTTCCAGAAAGAAATTAATATTGCCTCCTTACAAGTTGTAGGGTACTGTCTATCAACCACGATATGACTGAAACAAAAGAGGAGCTGTCGTTCCGTTTCAGGACACAGATGATGAAGCATCGCATAATGGATCTCATCAGGTCCTGGAGCAGTGTCTCTGGCAGCAGACAAAGCTGATTTCATTTCCCACATATAGAATGCAAGGTGGTAGGCTTGCTCATTATGCGAGAAGAAATAGAGTTTCCTCATCCCCGCAGTCCTATGGAACACCTGAAAAGCAGGAGCTTATCTGGATGACATAGTAACAGAAAAGAAGTGTTCAGCCGAAACCTGTGCGATGTCTTCAGGTGTGTCCACCAAGACACCATTACTTGACAAGTCCATAAGGGGAGGTGTACTACCCTTGCCTGAAATCTGCCTTATTGATTCTCGAACTGGAAGTGGACAGATTAATGGAAGTTGTGAATTGCCTCCAGGACGTCTTTTTCCGTTATTTTGTCACAAGCCTCGCATGTGCTATCTCAGATCTGCAGGCATTAAGATTTTCTGTAGTTGGACAGTGTTTGAAGTACAGCAGAACAGTTATCTCGCCCTGATGGCCAACCGACAATCATCATTGGTTCAAATGCCTCTGAGCACTATGGGACTCAACTTCTGAAGTCATCAGTCCCCTAGAACTTAGAACTACTTAAACCTAACTAAGGACATCACACACGTCCATGCCCGAGGCAGGATTCGAACTTGCGACCGTAGAGGTCGAGCGGTTCCAGACTCTAACGCCTAGAACCCCTCGGCCACTCCGGCAGGCGACAATCATCATTCCCCCAAGGTACAGGCCGTCGTCTGAGGTGACAGCTAGACCAGCGGATGGGCTCTGAGGCAGCCTGTCGGATCTCACAAGTGATATGGCCACTGTCTCTTGTGCACAGTCCTTTCGTTCATAAATAGCCTGTCTACTGGGCGGCTACCAATTTGCCATCTGCGTGGTCTCCTGTCAGCCATTGTCCTAGTCTGCAGACGGATCCACACTGGGAAGTGGACGCTAGAATGTAAATCTGGAGCTACTTACCACTGAATTGTGTCTGCAATAGCTCGGGAACAAAAATAAAGGTCAATGGCTGGAAACGACCCTGTAGCGTTTAGAAGGCAGGAAAGATCAGAATGCACCAGTCGATTGATCATCCCACCCCTGAATCAAGTGGTAGCAGAGCCCCACAGCAAGCTGTGTACATTGAATGGGCAGGGGAGTGCCCAGAAAAGTTCTGCCAGTGCATCTGCATCGAAACCATCATTAGAGGGAAGGTACAAAGATCAAACTGCGATATTGTGAAAACTTTCACAGCAATCGCTTACATGGTCGTGGTAAGAGGGACAGGAGAGTAGTGGCATCTGTCAACAATGAAAACCGCCATTTCACTTTTAGCCCTGTCTTCAGTAGTATCATCCTTCCTGTATCCGTGGTAGCCCCATAATGCAGGTGTGTCAGTGACTTTAGGTGCATTTCTTGTAAGCAAATGCAGAATGGTTTCTCCTGGACCACGAACTGCTATTTTGACAAATGTGAGCGATATCCATTGAAATTCCACTGCAACATAGAATTCCCTGTGGAAGTCATTACATAATGATGGTTGCTTATTCCTTGTTCTGTCGGAGGCGGTGATTTTAGCGGGGAGGTCAGGGGAACGATAACCATTTCCTTGCTCTCTGGTTCCTGCCATCGGAAGTCAATACCCTCAAGATCACAGCCCCCTTCAGTTAGGGAGAGAGCTCGCCGATCTGAGGGTTTAACTACCGTTTTCTTCGACTTAGAACTACTTTTCGAAGGACGTTTTCTTTAGTGATGCTAGGAGGTGGTTGCCTGGGTTACGGGTATGACTTAAGTGTCTTCAGATGGTAGGTAGTGATATGTGGTTTAGGTGATGAGGCTATTGCTGACAGCTTCCTAACGACTTCAGTTTCAAGTGGAGCGTCTCCCCCACAGGTACATCGACAAGTGCATACACTCGCTCTTCAGTCTGTAGAGTGGTCACACTTAGCGATGGTCGTCTTAAGAACTGATGCAAAAGAAGTAGCAAAAACCGGCGGCTGCCCAACTATGAAAGCTTTTTTAGCTTTACCATAGGACATGCGTATCTTGACTTTCAAATCCTGAATTTTCTTTTCCTCGTTGTAGACCTCATACTTTCATTCCCACACTGGGTGATACTCAGAGAGCAATTTACACATTTTGGAGGAAGTACACAGGAACTGCCTCATTCGTGAGCTGAGCCTCCACAACTGCCACATGTAACCTTACCATTACATTCCATGGTGGTACGGCCAAATCATTCACATTTGTAGCATTGCATTGGGTTAAGAGCTCACTGGCGACTCTGGAGACGGATATGGCATCAAGGATATGGTAATTCTAGAGTACTAAACGTCATAATAAGTGTTCCGATTTTTAAAATTTGCTGTTGACTCTCCTCATATAGTTTAGCACTTCCGTGGCGAGAAAATTTTTCCATTCTTCAAGCTACTCCGTAGGGTCTACCTCCATTCCATCAGAGCTGGTATCCACGGCCTTACTAAAGTTAAGGGTCTTATGCATCTCAGCCTCAAAAATGGTTCAAATGGCTCTGAGCACTATGGGACTCAACTGCTGTGGTAATTAGTCCCCTAGAACTTAGAACTACTTAAACCTAACTAACCTAAGGACATCACACACATCCATGCCCGAGGCAGGATTCGAACTGCGACCATAGCAGTCGTACGGTTCCGGACTGCGCGCCTAGAACCGCCAGACCACCGTGGCCGGCATCTCAGCCTCGACTGGGTTGTTACCTAAGGCCTTACATCCCAGAAGCTTAGATATTTGGTTTGAATTAGCAGTTTCAACCAGAAGTCTTCCATTACAAAGTGGTTTTACAATTTTTAGAGACCCAACAATATCTTCCAATGCCTTGTGGATATAGAAAGGGGAGACCTTCTCAAAGATTAGGGGCGGTTGTGTTGGTGCAGTTTGTACGACTACGCTGGACCTGCGGTATGATCTGAAAGGCTACAGAAGACTAACAGTGAATGCCCTGACAGCAATCACTTTAACTAGTTAGCCTTCCAATTAACTACCAGTCCAATACGTCTGATAAACTGATTTTGCCCTCTAACTGTGTTTGTTGTTGTTAACATGCGTAAGAGGTTATCACATTTATCAGAATATAAATGATCTTGAATGCTGAAATAGTATTAATGAAATAGTGGCCCTGTCATTATTGTTGTGCACTTGTAGACTGGGTATAAATATCAGGACGGTATTGATCTTGTATAAAAGTTGCGGCACACGTTTATTGATTAAGAAATAAGGCAAACAATACACTTTGAGCCGATGAAAATATTACACGAATAGTTGGCAACACAAACAGATGCAACAAATAGTTAATACTCCAGTGGGTGACAACTGGTTGGCAAAGATTGTGGTTTGTGTAACTGAACTATTTACTCCAGCTCGAAACATCGATAACACGACCTGATGTTATGTTACAGTGAAGAGACTTCGATGGATTTATTCTATTCGCAAGCTATAGTAAACTGCAGCACCTAAGAACAATGGTGTGATTGTGAATAAGTTTGCCCTAACAAGCCTGAGCAGTAATATTATACCCATTTGTCGATGTATATTGCTGTCTCAGGTGACGGCCATGGATCAACCATCTGCAGAGCAATAATGGTCTGCGCCTTTAATTCTTTATCCCAGGCACGAAGTTGGTAGAGTAGTGGCTGGCGATCTGTTAGATGGACTGCAATTACTCCCTATTGGAGCAGTGAAATCTCGCCAAATTCCAGTGAGTGACACTCCCGTTCGCCACTCATACCATGAACCAGTTTGACTCACTTATGCAGCAGTGCGCACGACGAAATCAAATGTGAAGGCAGCAGACCTGCCACGACTAAGACTGCCCTTGGTGGTAATTTTAAGATTGTTTCGAAGGCCTGAGGCTTCCCAAAAAGCTCTACAGGCCGAAGTATGACACCATTCGACAACTCCCTCATTTGCATCTGGTCCATGGTGGACATGGAATCACGAGGACTTTTATGGTCGCCACCCCTGTTCACAAAGGCCGTTTACCACACTGTCGTAATGCCCTAGCCAGGCGACTTAGATTTCTCTGATGCACCTACCCCTATAATGGCTAGACACAAGAGGTCCAGGTAGAAAGTTGTTCCACCTCTTTGGTTGAAAGCATTATCTGCACATCAGTGCTAGAAATCCTTGGGACCAGTCTTCTGTCCCTAGTAAGTGCTTTGAAAGGTTCCTTTCTGTAAGAGCTGACGGTGATCAGTATTGCCACCAAGACGAGCCTAAAGAGAAGATGGAAGTAGAAACAGAAATATTCCCCAATTCTGCCTTCCTAGCAATGGAGACCGCATCAGACGATTGCCGCTCGCGCTCTGACACAGAACAACAAGTCTGAAAGCAACGGTCCCCGCGACAGCGCGAGAATCGGCGCCATACGCCATCCGATGACTGCCTGCCTCCGATGTGTGATCAGGATGGCGTCGGATGGCACACAGAACTCTACCACCGCAACCAGCTCGTCCCGTCACGATGCTACGGCGAATACAGTTCCTGAGACTCAGACTGACCACACCACTTCTGCTGCTGAACATGCACGCGAGCTCTCTAATGACAAATCTAATCATCAGTTACCAATTACTACATGTGATTCTTGGGCGGATGATGTCGGGGATGAGCCCCAGCGCCCGGAGGATGCCGAAGGCAGAGGTGCTCCCTCGGCTGTTCCCAGCTGCGACCAGCCACAGTGACTACGGCTGTATTGTCAGCCTCTGTGGGGCAGCCCCTGTCGCCCACACCTGACCATCCAAACAACCCACTTGCCGACCTGCCTGACCAAACATACCGTCTTGCAACGATTAACATCAATAACGTACATGCCCGACACCACCTACACACGCTACAAGATCTGCTCAATGCAGCAGACATCGACACTGCGCTCCTTCAAGATGTGTTTGTCGAAGACTTCAAGGAACCCTATGGCTATACGACTTGGGTCTCACATGCATCGGCCAGTGGCAGTGGTGTGGCGATCCTCCTCCACGAAGGTATACTCGCAGAAGACGTCGAGTATCTCTCGTCGTCAGAGGTTGCACGTGGCTTCCATAGCCAAAACGTTTACTGTAAGATTTAATGTCAGATGACCAAACTGCCTGATTGATCTCAACTCGTCCTGTCTCAAAGTAAAACTTATTAATATCTATGCGCTTTCGGGATCTGGTGGACGTTGCGAACGTTCCACCTTTTTCGCTCATACAATCACATTCCTCTTTCTGGGCTGTCAAGACACCTTGATATTAGGAGGGGAATTCAACTCTATCCAAGCACCTAAGGATCCGTTACCACACCATTCTCCCTGCACAGAACTTGCGATTATTATAAATAATCTTCAAATGGTGGGCTCGTGGGCACATGTTCGTGGCGATCGGCCCGGATTCACGCACTACACCGGCCATTCTTCCAGCCACATTGACCGGATTTACGTCTCGCGCTCCATAGCCGTGCGGACGAGAGCTGACGAAGTTTGGACTACAGCGTTTTCTGCCCATGAGGCCTACATCAGCGCCGCCAGAAGGTATGAGACAAACGTGGTCCTTGGATGGTCGCCCTCCTACCCTCTAAGGAATGTTGGCCCCATATTCAGAACAAGTGGAATTTCTGTAGTCACCGGCGTGGCACCTACCGGTCTACTCTGACGTGGTGGTTACTCAGCGCCAAACCAGCCCTCCGGAAAACCTGGATAGGCTACGGTCGAGGTGTAGCAGCATGGAAAAGACATACCATGGGATTTTATTACAGCACCTTATTGGACTGTACAACATTGCCTTACTCACCTGCAAGGCAGGTGACGGTGAACGGTGTCAAGGCACAGATTATCAGATTTACACGTTGCCACCTTGAGGGTGCTATCGTAAGAGCACGCATTCAAGGCAGAGTAGCCCAAGAGTAACCGTCCACGTACCACGTCACTGCAGAACGTCGGCACCGACGCTGGACACTGGTCCAAGCTATCACGACGGAAGCTGGACTTCGCCTTGATGCCCAGCGCGATATACAGGTAGGAAACGCCCTTCATACTCACTACACTAAGCTGTACTCGAAACACCGACATCTCCCCATGGTCATCGCCGAAGTCTCTCAACACACATAACGGCACGATCTCTCCGACAACGGCAGCGGATTTGACTGCAGATGTAACGGAGGAGGAAATCGTTGAAGCAATACTGGCGGAGGCTTCTCCTAAGTCACCAGACTCTGATGAAAGCCTTACTGTGGAATTTTATCGGACATATCACCAATTGCTGGCACCAGCATGGACTGATATTTGCCGCCATCTTATGTCTCCCACGACGCAGATCCCTGGAGCGTTTCTAGAAGAACTGATTCTGCCCATACACAACCACGAGGAGGATCCAGGATCAGTTATTATCGCCCCTTGATTTTACCCTACAGTGACATGAAGATTTTCATCTGGCTTCTGGCAACAGGCCTAAAGCGATCGGTCCATTGTGTTGCAGCAGGACAAGGCATCATTAGGAGATGAACACAATATTCGCACTGCACTGTGCCGATATCGAGATATGATTGCCCTAGCAAAAGCTCGCCAAATGTCAGGAGTTTTTGCCTCATAGTCTTTAGCTGGCCTTTGACAGAGTTGACCACACATTTTTGATGGAGGTACTGCGACACATAGGATATCCGGACATCATAGTTGAAGTATTGATGCGTCTCCTACGCGCCGCGACGTCCAAGGTGTTATATAATGGGCGTCACACGCCACCGATACAGATCCAGCGCTCGGTGCGACAAGGATGCCCTCTTTCGACGATATTGTACGCCCTCGTTCTGGAACCACTACTCTGTGGCCTCCGACAACGCCTGACTGGGATGTCTCTTGGTGGACACACTTTTTGCTGCACTGCCTATGCTGATGAACTGGTACTCCTTCTTCACACTAATGACGATGTTCGTGCAGCACTGGGGTGGGTGGCGACCTACGGCGCGGCACTGGGGAGCAATCTGAATGTCCACAAATCGCGCGCCCTGTCTATAGGCAGAGGTCTATACGACGAAAGCGTCGCAACGCTACGAATCAGTGACACAATCCGCATTAATTTCACATCCGACATAAAACGCTCGACAGACCTTAACTACAGCCGTTTATTGAATCAGATGAGAGCAGGAAATCTAAGCCTACTGCATCGCTAACGTCTATTTGGCGTCATGCATCCCCCATTTTGCACAGATACTCCCGATACCACCTGCTCTGGCTCACCGCATGTTGGCGGTTTTGGGATCCTTTGTTAGTATGGGAATGTTATTTAAGATTCGTTACTACTCACCAACCCTCCTGAGGAGCAGAGGGGGTTTCGGCCTTTGTCATGTTTAGAACAGAGCGAAGGCCCTGTTCGTCTGCTGTCACCTGCACCTGTGACGACTAAGCCGACGTGCTTCACATTACTATTACTGGAGGCCTTATGACCAACCACACTCACACTCCCTGCGATGGTATCGGACGACCCAGCATATTTCTTCAACGTTAATCAATTCTTCCTTGAATTAAGCTACATCCACAGGTCACTAATACCCAAACGCTTGATAACGAGGAGGGTGATGTATACTGCCATGCAACTGAACAGTACACCGAATGTCATTCAAAGCAAATACCCCACTACAAAGTGGCGAGCTGTGTGGCAGGCAGTGAATGACACCACCCTTGATACTGAAGTGCAATCTGCATTGTACGTAACTGTTAATGGGAAAGAGTTATGCCAGTCCCGCCTACATCGCTTCCACCTCGCCGACTCAACCCTGTGTGCCACGTGCCAAGTAATTGACATGGAGAACATCGTTTCGAATGCGAATCGACAAAGGACGTTTGGTATTTGGTGCGTCAGATACTGACTTTTCTCACATGCACGTGTCCCAACAGAATAACTACACGATCACTTCTTTTCCCAGATGAGGTGTATTTCCGAAGAGCAAAAACTAACTCTGTGACGTGGATTAGCGACCACGCTGTTCACTACCTGATCAGTAATGGCGAAAAGACAGTGTCTGACTTATGGTATTATTTCAACGAACTACATTGTGCGATCGTCAAGAACCTAAAATACATACAATATTTTTCTAATTTTCTATGGAGCGCAGTCCATAACCGGCCTCGCAGCTTGATTATCCACGACATGAGAAGATAACTTTCGAACCTCTTTCCAGTTTCTTTTTCAATGCCATTGAAGAAACAACTGAAAGCGACGAGACAGTCGTCGAAAAAAATAAAATAAAATAAAATAAATGTGTCTACTTGCTGTCTCTAAACGCTAATTTGAAATACTGATTATTTTTTATACAAAAAAGAAAGAAAAACACGCGGAAGGTCTCGGGTTCGATCCTGGGACGAAACATAATTTTTAATCAATGGAAGATATGTCCTCGTTGGATAAGGGATTCGCCTATTGGCTTGCTGATCCCAGTTCCATTGTAGCTTTAGTTTCAGTTAGATAGGAAATATATTCTTCTTTTTAATTATTTATTGTCACAAAGCCAAAAATGTCGGGTAGTACAACAAATTACGACTGTTTTATGTAATGTTGATAATATGACAACCAGTAAAGAGTTGTACGCGAAAAGAAACACTTATCTCATTTTTGAAAAAAAGAAAGTGTTAATGTCTTGGATTCGTAAGCAAAACGTCATTGGCCACGACGTGTTCGAAACCTGCTATGCTATAAATTTTGATTACGAAAAAGTGGTCACCGAGATGGAATGTCATACCTAACGGCCTGGGTTCGATTCCCGGCTGGGTCGGAGATTTTCTCCGCTCAGGTATTGGGTGTTGTGTTGTCCATTTGATCGTCATTTCATCCCCATCGAACCGCAGATCCCCGAAGTGGAGTCAACTAACTTGTAAGAGTTGCACCAGGCGCGCGGTCTACCTGACGGGCGTCACTAGCCGCACGGCACTTCCATTTTACTTGTGTGAGGTCTACCGCTTCCTTGTCCACTCTGCCGGACGAGTGGGTCAAATTGGTCCATGCTACAACTGGTAAAGTGGAGTGCCACACGCTGAAATCTGCCATGATTTCACGTCTCGGTAAGAGAGTATTTGCGATCTGTCTGAAAGATCGCCTGCTTGTGACTTTGTATATTTTGTGCCAGTGATAACGAATTGCAGGTGCCGCACATCACCAATCTGCAGACGTTTGCTCCACAACCGTCACCTGAGATAGCGCTGAGCATCAAGAGAGGGGCACAGCATTGCCGGCCCGGGTTGTCAGGGCAAACAGAATCACAGTCTCGCCACTTGTTCTCAGCGGAGTCAACGTAGTGAAACTTTTCTGAAGAATAAATTCATCAAAGTTTATTCAGCGTTAGATAATTTCAGATTGTGTTTCCCATGTTCTAAGCCGTTGTAAATTCATTGGACAGATAGACCTAGGCATTTGTTGCTTATACATGTGCTGTCAATAATTCATGCTTTATTTCTCATTCCACTTAAATTGCTTGTCCTATTTTATGATTAAGAACTCTTGACATTTTTATAAAACAATCATTCATTTTAATAAATTACTCACTCAATACTAACTGACTGCAATAATGACACAGCCATCATTTCTTTAATTTCTTGCAGCATTCAAATTTTATTTAGGTTTCTGATAAACATAGTAACCTCCAATGCAGGCTAGCAATAACAACCACTGCCAGAGGGCAGAATCAATTTAGCAGACACATGGCCAGGTAGACAAGTAGAAGACTTACGAGTTACAGCAATTTCTATCAGGAGGTAAAATGTAGTCTTTCAAATCAAACCGCAAGACCTATGTGGCACCGAGCGAGGTGGTACTGTGGTTAACACACTGGACTCGCATTCGGGAGGACGATGGTTTAATCCCGCGCCTGGGCATCCCGATTTAGGTTTTCCTTGATTTTCCTAAATCGCTTCAAGCTATTGATGGGATGGTTCCTATGAAATCGCACTGACGACTTTCTTCCCGATCCTTCCCTAATGCGATGGGTTCGATGACCTCGCTGTTTGGTCCCCTTCCCCGATTCAACCAACCCCTTGTACTCTTGCAATTGCAACACCCATATTTTCATTAACAGACTCTTTTTGCCTTATTTACAGTGGCAATAAGTCAGAAGTCAAAAAATGATAAGTAATAAAGTTGCAGGTCTTCTCCTAAAACTGCTACAAAAGTCCTTTTCTTTAATATTATACTACATGTAACTTACTTTTACCACTACGAAGGCAGGAGCCACTCCTACGTTTGGCGCAAGACTGAAGTCAAGTGTTTCGAGATGCTCATCTTGCCACACCGCTGTCAGCCGTCCAGTAAATGCCTGTGCCAATTGCCACACTAAGAGTCGTTTACGCCTTTCGTCATGCGCACTGCCATGTGCACCAGGATAAGTTGCTGCTCGGACTCCTACCAATAGCTAGTATAATCCTCTTCTTCAACCTAAAACGTTCCTGCTTATTCACAATCTTTTCCAAGCTACCTTTTCTCGCACAGTAAATAACTTAGCGCCTCCTCCTTCTGCAGTCGTCTTCGGTTCACGTCACCCTTCACCTGGCCTCTCCATCTTGTTCGTGAACTCTCAATTCGTCTTCGTCCAGTTTCTGTTCATTATGGGGCTACTCTCGGAAGTCTTTCTGGTCCCATTCTTTTAATGTGGACAAACCATTTAAAGTGTGATACACTCCACAGTTTTTTGAGGTGCTTGATATGCAGGATGTCCCGTATTATTTCATTTCTTATCCTGTTCCTTCTCGTTTTACCTTAGATCCCTCGAAGAAAGCACATCTCGGTTGCTTGTATTTTGCTTGGACCCTTCTTTGTCCAAGTCCAACATTCTGGTTCATGGGTCAAAATTTGAAGATAGTGTGACTTGACCTCTGCTCAGTCAGACATTTTCCAATTTCCAATTACATCTGTACACAACAAAAAATTTTGAACTAGTTTCTGTTCTCTCCAAAATCTCGTCATTGATGTCTCCTTTCTTAGCTGATTTACTTTCTAGGTACTTCGGTAACTATTTTTCCATTGCATGTTAAAGTCGTGCATTGTTTTAGTTTTTCATGCTAACTTTCTTTATTTCACTTTTTGTTAAGCTTACTTTCATTCCTGCTTCTTCAGTTACTCTCTGCAGTAGTTACGTTTCTGGTCATTTTCTTCCCAAATCACTACATCATCTGTAAAACCTCTGATCTTCATGTCTTCTTCTATTGACCCTTTGCGGATTTCCCATTGATGTTGTCCATGACCATACTGAAAAACACCGATGAGGACACACTTCCTTGCTGAACCTCTCTATCCGTTATGAACCATTCAGATTTTCTGTCGTCTATCACACGAGTACTAAAGCATTTTTATACATGTCTCTCATTCTTAGTATCATTTCTTTTGATAGTTGCAGTCTGTTCACCCCTTGCCATATCTCTTTCCCTCTAACAGCGTCATAACCCTTTCTTGTATCCATCAATGCAACTACGACTTCTTTGCCAAATCCCTTTTTCTTTTCTAAAATCTCTCTGGTTGTAAATGTGACAGCTGTAGTCCGTCGTTATCCCTGTTGTTTCCCTCGTAATTGTAGTTCTGTCATATTCCTGATATTCTGTAAAATTATCTTTCCATAAATCTTCAAGCAGTGGCACCATAGTCTCATTCCTCTGTAATTTGCACAGAGCGCCTTGTCGCCCCAGTAGAGCGCCGCCTCCAATTGGCCCACTAAGTTCCGTTCGCGTACCATCCGATGTGCAAGACACCAGCATTTGTCCAATGTCCCTGTGTACGCTATCACCGCATCAACACATTGATGATTAACTTCCATTCACAGTTTGCAATAAGTCTCAATTTTCAACCAATGTTGCGTGAACATTATGCTGTCTACAATGCTAATACACCATATCATAATACTTTCGTACGATACGGCACTTCAGTGCATCACAAGTTTCTCATTCCATCTCTGCTCGTCTTTAATCAACATCTTGCTAGAGTCTCAGTTATAGGCCTTAGAACTTCACCTTCTGTAATGGTTTGTAATTACCATTCTCATTGCTTGCACTATGCAAGATCTCACCAAAGGCACTGAACGTCATTAGAAGTTTTCCCGTCTAGCCACGACTCTGTAGAAAGCGATAAAGGCAAGGTCCAGCAAAACTGGTCGTTGCTTTTCATACGAGTTTACAAAAGTTAAGTTAACCCTTTCCTCGAAGAACATTGTCAATTAATGCCTTTAACCATTACGTACCTTTCACCGATGAAGTTTAAGCAACTCCTGTATCACAATTGGATTCTTTCTGGTAACGAAGCAGTCTAGCTATGTGGATACAAGTGAAAGTATGGTTGGGTAATTAATTTAAATAAATTCTGGGATGCTATTACGGCGTATTTATGGACAAACAATATCAAACAGTAAACAGTCACACAGTCACACAGTAATACACAACTAACTTCGAAATTACTGGAGGGTGAGAGCTGGATTGTAGACATATATTGTTTCGTAACATCGATTAACTGGTCGATTATGCAATAGAAATCTTTAGTACTCTTCTTATAACTTCGGACCTACTAGTATATTGTCAGCAGATTTATATTTTTTATTTGTTTCCGATACAGAAAGTTCACTGCATGTTAGTATGGTATTAACAAACGTTCCAAATTTTCAAATGTGTGTGAACCCCTGCTGAGGTCATCGGTCCCTAGACTTACACACTACGCAAACTAACCTTTGCTAAGAACAACACACATGCCCGAGGGAACAGTCGAACCTCCGGCGGGGGCGGCCGTGGAATCTGTGACATGGTGCCTCAAACCGCGCGGCCGCACCGCGCGGCTGTACAGCTATAATGACATTTAGGCTACCCCTGACATTTAATATGCTCAACGTGGCTTTTAGTAATGAATATTCTATATACAAAACGTTTTAGTTAAGCGACTAGCTATAGGTGGGTCCATGGTGTTCGAAATCACCGAAAGGATTCCCTCCCACTGCTTACTCATAGTTCATCACACCACTGACATATAGCGCGGCCATTATCGTTTACTGTGTTCCGATCACGACAACAGCTATTTACTCGCCATTTTTATGATCAACATCGGTGGTTAACGAAACTAAATACGCTGTTAACTGCAGAGTCCCAAGAAAATTTTAAAATGCGGAAGTAAATTGTTGTCCGGGATAAGATCGAGGTTACAACTTCCTTTCTTCCCAAAATTAAGATTCCTTTCAGCAGAACCTTGTTCCTTGTAGCGAGCGATGTCGAGCTCGGATGAAGACGATGGCTCCCACACGTGAAAGGTTGATTTCAACCGCAAGTCTATCCATTAAAATTCAGTTTTTCTTTTTCTCGTTGAATTAGTTAATGCAGTAGACATCATTGTCCATTAACCAAGGATATAACCGAATTCGGGATCCACTCTATGAGAAAGCCGAGATCTCCATCCTGCCTTCTAAATTACGTTTTTATGCCTTGTATATTTATTTACATTCTTATGGACTGGATTTCTAAGTTCTTCGCCACTGTGCAATGCTGTTACGTTCTAGTAAATAAAGAAAACTGTTGTGTCCTCAAACAGGTTAATTTCTTCCTCTTCAGCAGACCTGTGCGCTGCCATCACTTACCAGTAGTAACAGAGCATGGTTGTGAGTTCACGGAAGCAGGGATACGAGTGGCACATTGACGGTAGCATAGCGACTAGTACATTTATTATACACTCCTGGAAATGGAAATAAGAACACCTTGAATTCATTGTCCCAGGAAGGGGAAACTTTATTGACACATTCCTGGGGTCAGATACATCACATGATCACACTGACAGGACCACAGGCACATAGACACAGGCAACAGAGCATGCACAATGTCGGCACTAGTACAGTGTATATCCACCTTTCGCAGCAATGCAGGCTGCTATTCTCCCATGGAGACGATCGTAGAGATGCTGGATGTAGTCCTGTGGAACGGCTTGCCATGCCATTTCCACCTGGCGCCTCAGTTGGACCAGCTGGACGTGCAGACCGCGTGAGACGACGCTTCATCCAGTCACAAACATGCTCAATGGGGGACAGATCCGGAGATCTTGCTGGCCAGGGTAGTTGACTTACACCTTCTAGAGAACGTTGGGTGGCACGGGATACATGCGGACGTGCATTGTCCTGTTGGAACAGCAAGTTCCCTTGCCAGTCTAGGAATGGTAGAACGATGGGTTCGATGACGGTTTGGATGTACCGTGCTCTATTCAGTGTCCCCTCGACGATCACCAGAGGTGTACGGCCAGTGTAGGAGATAGCTCCCCACACCATGATGCCGGGTGTTGGCCCTGTGTGCCTCGGTCGTATGCAGTCCTGATTGTGGCGCTCACCTGCACGGCGCCAAACACGCATACGACCATCATTGGCACTAAGGCAGAAGCGACTCTCATCGCTGAAGACGACACGTCTCCATTCGTCCCCCCATTCACGCCTGTCGCGACACCTCTGGAGGCGGGCTGCACGATGTGGGGGCGTGAGCGGAAGACGGCCTAACGGTGTGCGGGACCGTAGCCCAGTTTCAAGGAGACGGTTGCGAATGGTCCTCGCCGATACCCCAGGAGCAACAGTGTCCCTAATTTGCTGGGAAGTGGCGGTGCGGTCCCCTACGGCACTGCGTAGGATCCTACGGTCTTGGCGTGCATCTGTGCGTCGCTGCGGTCCGGTCCCAGGTCAACGGGCACGTGCAACTTCCGCCGAGCACTAGCGACAACATCGATGTACTGTGGAGACCTCACGCCCCACGTGTTGAGCAATTCGGCGGTACGTCCACCCGGCCTCCCGCATGCCCACTATACACCCTCGTTCAAAGTCCATCAACTGCACATACGGTTCACGTCCACGCTGTCGCGGCATGCTACCAGTGTTAAAGACTGCGAAGGAGGTCCGTATGCCACGGCAAACTGGCTGACACTGACGGCGGCGGTGCACAAATGCTGCGCAGCTAGCGCCATTCGACGACCAACACCGCGGTTCCTGGTGTGTCCGCTGTGTCGTGCGTGTGATCATTGCCTGTACAGCCCTCTCGCAGTGTCCGGAGCAAGTATGGTGGGTCTGACACACCCGTGTCAATGTGTTCATTTTTCCATTTCCAGGAGTGTATGTATGTTATTCTTAAAGTAAAATTACTTGTGGATACCATGCTGTGGTGGTTGTTATATGGATTCCCCTGGCGCCAGAGACATTAGCGGTGTTGCGAGTCTTACAAATCTGTCTGCGGTGTGAGATACGCAAACCTAAACGAAATGTGGGGGGCAGCGTTGCTGAACACGTTTTGTCAGTGTCCACGTGCAGCCTTGATTGTCCCAGTAAACAATTCCACCGAGACAGTGATGCTGTTGAATTGTGTAAAAGTTTAATAGGTAATCCTCAGGACGCTGTATCATCTCGTGAAGTTTAATCCCTATCTCGAAGTCAGTTTTGCCGAGTACAGGCCTTTTTGTAGCTAATAAATATCGTGACATGCCCTGTTGGTAAAGCTCCGTCGCCCCCAGTAGCTGAATAGTTTGCGCGACAGAATGTCAGTCCTAAGCGCCTGGTTTCAATTCTCGGCTGGGTCGAGGATTTTCTCCCCTCAGGGCTAGGTGTAGTGATGTCCTAATCATCATCATTTCATCCCTACAGACGCGCAAGTCACCGAAGTGGAGTCAAATCGAATACTTGCACCCGGCGAACGGTCTACCCGTCGGGAGGCCCTAGTCACATGACATTTACATTAGTAAAGCTCCCTCAGTGTTGTCCGAAGTACAAAGGTTGCAGGATGACGTTGTAGTCCTACGACAGCAAACGTTACTTTAAAATGCGAGATGATGAGCAGGGAATTGTAGTTGATATTGGTGAGGGCAGACACGAACAAAAAATTTGCAGTCCTTTCTGTAAGCTGCCGAACCCACTGATGGCCATTCTTTAAAAATGGCCGCTTGATTAGGATAATTGTGGAAGCATTGGAGGGTGGAGATACGTTGTGGCACCTCTGGAAGCCGCTGTTACGGGAATGCATGGGTACTCGTCGAAGGAAGGATTTGAGATATCAAGCACTATACCGGGTAAAAGTCAATGATGAGCCTTTGGTTTGCTATGTTAATGAAATGTGCCTCGGTATATTAGCATTGTGTGTACAGATCTCTGCAGAACAGATGATGGCAAATATTTTAGAAGGTATGGGAGCAGAGGAGGTCGTTGATATTGTTTAGTGAAAAACCCGGGTTATTTGCCGATTTAGACAAACGTTTCGTTGGAATCGAGAATATTTTTTAAAGTGAAACACAGGGAACTAGAGACGAGCAGTGTCCGGGAAATGGAAAATTACATGTGTGGAGTCAGAGCAAGTCACTCACATCCCGTTACTAGGTCTGTGTGCTACCGTTAAGGGAAGCCTGGACACATTGCCAAGAATTTTGCGTTATCTAAAGGTGGACAAATGAACAGATAACTCCAGAAGCAAGTGGCACGTTCTACGTTATCAGGAACCCCCGCCAGTCGTCCTAGAGTTTGTGTGCCGTGAGTGATAGGCGACTGCTCCCAACATGCGCAGTTTTAGGAAATTTGCCTGTAAGCGCTCCGCTGGATTCCGAAACAAACGGCTCCTGCTGGACTGCGCCTAGTACAAATGTTATAAATAGTTGGTTAACTTCTCGGAGCTACGTGTGATTAATCTGCCTTCTAAGGTGGCGAATTCACAACCCCTCAATATCGTTGACTAGGCTGGATTCAAATTGAGCATCCAGAGCTTCTTGTGGCTAATAATGAATTTTGTTGTTAAAAATTGGGCTGTGAAGCTTATTCTAGTTTGTGATTGACCCAGTGCTTGGTTGATTCTGTTGGTCGACGTTTTTATTTTAAATCTAGTACACAAGACTGTTTTGATTTTTGTGCCCATAACATTGACACGAAGGTATGTAGAGCTAGTGCGCAGGCAAGGATCAGTGTTAGACACTTACACGAAGGTCAGGCTGCACAATTAATGTTAGTGTAGGACCAATTTCTGGAAGTGTTAACTGAGGTCGGGAGTAACTAGTTACCTGGATCCAGCTTGCGGATGGGCACCCCGTGCGTCAGACTCCCTACCGGTCTTCACCTCCTAAAATGCAACAATTGCATAAAGTAATCGAACAATTGCTTGGTGATGATGTCATTCGTCCTTCTGCCGCACCTTGTGCTGCATGTACACTTGTAGATCCTAATCTTCATTTGGAGAGTTTAAATCTGTAGTTGATTAGAGGACGTTAAATCACTAGGTTGGGCTCCATTCTAGTCCACTTCCGCAGTTACACGACCGCTTTTCTTAGATTTCAAGTGACAAGGCTTTTATGTTTGTGGACTTAATCCAGGTCTACTATCAAGTCCCTTTAGTAGAAGAGTCTAAGCCTGTAAGGACGTTCAGTACCGACTGCCACCATATTGAATTTAATAGCGTCCGCTTCTGGTCAGCCATAGGGACAGGAGTCTTCTTGCCTCTATTGGATTCGACCTGGGGAGACTGTAAGTTCGTATTTGTTTACAATTACTTAGACGACGCTGTCATGTATAGCGCAAGTTTCGCGGAGCATCTTGGCCACATCTGCCACCTGTTCTGGCACCTGTGGGAAGTAAGTCTGCCCGTTAAATAAACTAATGTAACCTTAGTCAAAGACGAAATATCCATTTTGGGACACATCGTGTCTCGAAAAGGGATCGCCATTGACCACGGCCATCCCAGGGCATTTATTCGTTTCTGGTCCCAAAATATATGAAGGCAGTTGCCCTTTTACAGGCGTAGTGAATTTCTTCCCGAACTTCATACCGAATTTCCCGCAGACAGCCGCTCTTATTAACCTGTTGCCTAGCAATGGCTAATTATTTGTATAAGTTGTATGCGTCTGAGGCATTAAAATTGACAGTAAGCACAGTCCCAGTATTAGGGATCCCTGAATTTAGTTGCCTGTTTGACATTCAGAATTGACACTTACAATATTGTGGTGCGTGCCGTCCTCTTTCAGGCCTCACACATGTTGTCGCCAGATCAAATGCTCTGTGTACGAAGTAGATGCGTTGGTCGTGATTTTCGTGTTAGGGATACATAAGTTTTATGTCGCACTTTGTGAGTTTCGCTTGAAAACCGACAAACAGACTGGGTATTGACTGGGTATAGTCTCGACCACGCTAGCCTGGATAAATAGCACAATTTACAGTAAGGCTCTCCGCGTTCAGCAGGCCAGGGCGACCGAGCGGTTCTAGGCGCTACAGTCTGGAACCGAGCGACCTCTACGCACGTTCGACTCCTGCCTCGGGCAAGGGCGTGTGTGATGTCCTTAGGTTAGTTAGGTTTAAGTAGTTCTAAGTTCAATGGGACTGATAACCTCAGAAGTTAAGTCCCATTGTGCTCGCAGCCATTTGAGCCACTTTTTTCTTCATGTTCCAGTTAGATTTTTGCTGTATTTGGCAGAACATAATGTTACAGCTCAATTTTTCCAACTCGCTAATCAAGGGAAACACACATAAACAGAACGCACCAAAACACTACAGGCAACTCTTTCTCACAGATGTCCAATGTACCTTCAGTGGGCATTGACGCATGGATTGATACATGCCGTCATAGTGAATCTCGGATGGGCTGATATATCTTTGGAGTATTGCGTATGGTTTCCCAGGCTTCCATAATACGGGCACGGATGATGATGAAGATGATGATGATGATGATGATGTTTGGTTTGTGGGGCGCCCAACTGAGCGGTCATCAGCACCCGTCCTATCTAGCCACTGTCACGAACGATGATGATGACGATGAAATAATGAGGACAACACTATCACCCAGTCCCTGGTTAGAGATCATCCCCAACATGGCCGGGAATGAAACTCGAGACACCGTAATCCAGCGGCAGCAACGCGAGCCACTACAGCAGGAGCTGCGGACTACAGGCACGTAGACTTTAAACATATTGTATTGGGGTTCCATATACAAGAGCTTTCAAATGCCCCCACAAATAAGAGTCCAGACTGTTTATGTCAGTAGAGGTGGAGGCCAGACAATTGGTCCACCTCTACCAAACCATCTCTAGTGGAATCCGTTATTTAGAAGCAACTGGACATTAACACTAAAATGATGAGGTGCTCCACCGTACAGTAAGCGCATGTTTTATCTTGCTCCTAAATGCACATCTGTAACAGATGAGGGACAACTTTCTCTATAGAATTACGATAACGTTGTCCGTTAAGCATGGGTGGAATCAAGTGAAGCCCTGCCAAACATTTACTAACAATGCCGCCCCAAATATTGACACGAAATCTTTGTTGATGACTAGCTTCAGTAGTTTCGTAAGGATTGACGTCTGACCATACACCCTGATTGTGTGTTTCCCTTGATTAATTAGTTGGAGAAACTGAGTTGTAACATGGGAAGAAAGCGTTTTATGTAACATAAATTCTTCGTCTCTTGTGGGGAATGTTCTGCAATTTGAGCCGTTCATTTTTGTTACACCTCCTATAATCGTTTTAATATCATCAGCAAACGGAAATGAAATAGGGCTTGAGGAAAATAAGAGATGGAAACGTTTGGTGTGGTGTTACAGATGGATTTTGACATTTGGTGAATCGATAAAGTCAAAAATGTGCAGGCTCCAGCAGAATCAGTGAGGAAAGGAATGTTCGGAAAATACTGATTATAAGAAGGGACAGGAATGCAGGACATAGGTTAAGACAACAAATACTAACCTCCACCAAACTAGACGGAGCCATAGAAGCTAAAAACTACATGGGATTGTTATACATCTCACAAATAATAGAATAAGTCGTCATGAAGTGTTGGAACATGACAGAAAGTCATGACAGACAGCAGTGAAATCAGACAAAATGGGGATGGCTAAAATAAGACAGAGTATAGGGCATCGAACAGCTACAATGGTTTACATTTTATCATAATGCTTAACTTAACCGAAGTTAGAAATTTATCACAATACTAACACTTTCAGTGTTGTCCTGGTACCTACGTACGCATAGGCACCTTCAGAAACATATTTAAAAGTGTTATTTGTTTACCTGTTCTGCTTGTGGTATTCGAAGAAATGTGTTGTTAGACACATAAATGTATGTATCGATGTTCTCGCTTAAATTAGAATCGTAGTGAAAGTGCTAGTATAGTAAGTCTATATGTTATGAAGCGTAGTGCAGAAGATTATAAGAAGAAAATGACAGGAGAAGAAAGGATAGGGGTCATATGGTAATGGGAGAAAAATGAAAAGAGGCTTGTTTGCAAAGCTGACTATGAGTTGTGGAAGGTTCTGATCATAGTGATGGTAACCGTTTTCAGTATGGAATTAATTATTATGGGACTATTATAAATTACTATGGAGTTATTAACAATTTTACCAATAGCTCTTAGAGTATACTACTTACATATTACTGAAGCGCACATTCATCCTGCCGCACTATTCCGGCCAGTATACCTACAACAATAAAAGACTACACCTCACATCGCTTAAAGAAGAAGAAAGTTCTGGAAAATGCATCATAAGTCAAGGGTATGATTAGGACACTGAAAATAGATTTCGCACTGAGGACCCTCAAGTACGATATTAGATTACATGTTCAACCTATCCTAAAATTCTGTCCCAGGACAGCCATTATCGGTGACAAAAACAGTAATTCCATTGAACTGGTTGCATGCAGGTACCAAGATTTCCGCACATTCCTGTAGAGAAAAAAGGATTTCAGAATTTTACTGCAGGTTTCTACGAGTAATACTATATTTCATACGTTGATCCCACTATATTATGATGTGTCCATGTCATCTAATAGCAGTTTCATTAAACTGGTTGTGTGCAGGCAAAGAGATGTCAACTAGTTTCTGTAGAGCAAAGAGGAATGCAATATGTTACTGCAGACTTCTACGAATAACACCTACTTTGTTCGTAGATGCAATTATGCTGTGTATTGCTAACGTAACTTGCAGTAGCGCACGGTGAAGTTCATTCTTACCTTTGTGATACCTGCTAATTATTGCAAGCATGCCATCTATGTGCAAGCACAGCGAGAGGCTAGTAAATTCCAGCGTCTGTTCTGTCAACCACCTTAAGCTTCAATTAGCAGAAGACGGCGCTGCTCTCGAGGCAGTGCAGTACTATGCTAGTCAGTCATGCGAGACGAGAAGATATTATGAAACAGTGAGAGAGAATTTAATTTCTTCAACCGGTTTCAGGCCCTTACACCCCTTTACCAGAATGATGAGCGGAAAAACATACCACTCTTAAGAGAAGGTAGGTAAGAATACTAAGGTTAAGGACGAAAAGTTTAAAAAAAATTAAACGTAAGAAATGATACATACTTACAACTATCGCATTATATGCGGGTGTCAATAATAAGATGCACACAGCCTATTGCTGTTGTCCTAAAAATGCAATAGCAATAAGAAATTCAGTAATGAATCAACTAGCGCAACAAAATCTCGTAAATGCTTATATCGGGCCTACAGTGCCTGTTCAAAAACTATATAAAGTAACCGAAAAACAAGTGCAGACATCATGCCCGAATTAGAGCTAGGCGGCTAACGATATACATATCTCGAGGTTGGTCTCAGCGAGGGGATAAGAGTACAGTAATAAAATAAAATAAAACCTTACACTACTATAGTTGACATAAAGCATAAATAAATTTCTATGTATACAATTATAGTTGCTAAATATAGTTAAAATACTAAAATTAAAGGAGAATTCGGTATACAATTCAAAAAGGAAAAAGATGCATGATGTAACCCAGAAGATGCTGGATGACTGTTAGTTCGGACGTATATAAGCGAAAACAATGATATTTGAAAAGTTTACAAAAACCTTTGATGAAGTCAGAGGATAAAATCTGTAGAGGAAACCATAGACTGCCATATAGGTTGTCAGAAAAGACTTTCCCTGATTACATGAATTGATAACTCAGGCTAGAAGTAAGATACAAATATGAAACTGATGTCTAATTGTTTACAAACTATCAAAGGGTTTTTTACGAACGGTTATTGTTTCGTGTACACAAAGTGTAAATCGTTCAGGCCTTGTTACCCAATGACAGCACACGTCGATATGACTTTGCGGTCGAAATGCTATCATGTACTGAGTCCGATGATGGTTATCTCAGACGAATTGCCTTTTCCGACGAAGCGACCTTTTTGCCAGTGGAGTAGTGAATCGCCATAATGTGCGCATATGGGATTCACAACCCCCTGGCAAGGTCATGGAGTGCACCAGAGGCAGTCCAAAGGTGAATGTTTTGGTGCACGCTATTGAACGATCGAATTATCGGGTCATCTTCTTCGCTGAGGCTACCATCACTTCTACAGTGTATCTGGAAATGTTGCAACTCTATGCTGTTCCTCAGCTACAACAATATCACCCCGATATCTTGTTTCAGCAAGACGGTGCATCGCCTCATTGGGGTTTCGACGTCCTTGCCTATCTCGATATGAAAGGTCATATGGGCGATGGATTGGTCGTGATGGGCCTACGGTATGGGCGATGGATTGGTCGTGATGGGCCTACAGTTTGGCCTCCACGCTCTCCTGACATAACCACATTATACATCTTTTTATAGGGTTAAGTCAAGGACGAGGTCTACCGAACACGCGTACCAGATCTTGAAACCCTGCGGCAACGGAAAACCACAGTCGTTGAATCAATCCCTCCTGTAATGTTGGCTTATGTGGATGTGCTACGTGCTACCAAGGGTGCTCATGTGGAAGTTTACTGCTGTGAGAAAGAAACTTTGACAGTTTGTAAACAATTAGACACCAGTGACTACGAAGGCTTTCCCGGCGTAATAATTGATAATATTCTTCTCGGGTATGCAGCCGGATCATAACGTCTTCATGACACAATATTTCCGCGGTCCAACTGGCCGCCATCTTCAGGTGAGAGTGCTGGTGCAAGATCTCGCCGGAACTGACTTCCCAGCTCGCTCGCTCGCTGTAAAACGCTGGCTTCATATGCCAGGTGTAGGGGCAGGTTAAGCAGCGGGGCTGCTGTTCCTGCAGTGACATCTTCAGGGTGCTTTTATTCCTAACAGAGTGAGCTGTCCTCACTAGGCGTCAGTCATTGCGACGCCATATTTGTTTCCGACATCGTGCTGCGAGAGAAATTACTCTCGCAGCAGGTCTGGCCATCGAGTCGTTGGCCTGTGGTGGACCTGGCGGCCCAGACCACGAATCAGGCGACTGGCAGAGTGTTCTGCATCAATGTAGAACACCCTTTCGATTTGCCGGAAGCGATCCCGTAAGAAAGGGATGCCCGCTTCCTCATGGAGCAGCCTTGCTGGGTAGCGAGGCGGCTTGTGGAGCGCAAGTCGCAGCGCCCTATTTTGCACGCGTTGAAGCGTCGCAATGTGCGTCGCTGCCACGTTACCCCACACCACGGCCGCATATTCCAGTACCGGTCGGACGAGGGACAGATACATGGTGAGGCCGTGGCGTGGAGGAAGCGTCGATGAGGGATTGAGTAATGGGTAAAGCGCACGAAGGCGCCCCACCGCCCGCCCTCTGACGTCGCGGATGTGTGGCAGCCACGTCAGGTGTCTGTCCAATGTCACCCCGAGATATTTGCCGGTCCGCAACCATGGAACGGGGCCCCCCATGATCGTGACCGGCGGTAGGTCCGGTGGCATCATCCTTCTGCTAAAGATGACAGCCTGGCTCTTCGCAGCGTTAAACTTAAGGCGCCATTTCGTGGACCAGGCACCCAGGACTTCACATCCGAGCTGGAGGCGGCGGCGCATCTCGGCCGCGTTCATGCTGCGGGTGAACAGCGCCGTGTCGTCAGCATAAAGCGCCAACTCCACGCGTGCCACCCGCGGGGCGTCGGCGGTGTACAGGGAGTACAGCAGGGGACCGAGGACCGACCCCTGCGGCACTCCCGCCCGAATCTGCCGGTCGGTGGATATGCCCTCATCAGCTCGGACGTGGAAAGTGCGCCCCGAGAGATACGAGCGCAGCAGGACCACGTGCGACGACGGTACCCCGTGCACAAAAAGTTTGTACACGAGGCCGTCGTGCCACACGCAGTCGAAGGCTTTGGAGACGTCGAGAAGTACCGCCCCTAGGTACTCTCGCGTCTCCAGCGCACGCATCGCCTGCTCCACGAGGCGCAACAGCTACTGTGTGGTAGAGTGGCCCCGCCGGAAACCAAACTGCTCCTCGGGAAGGAGTTGCTGCTCTGTCACGATGCGCAGCAGCCGCTCCACGTACAACCTCTCAAACACTTTTGAGAGGGACGGGAGCAGACTGATCGGCCAATAGTGCGCTGCCTGTCGCGGATCCTTGCCGCTCTTGGGGATGTTTCCATGCGGAAGGGAAGGTCCCAGTGCGGAGGATACTGTTAAAGATGTCCGCCAGAGATTGGTGTACCTCCGGCGGTATCATCCTCAACAGGTGGTTGGTGACACCATCCGTGCCACCCGCCTTCCTCGGATTGAGGCGACGGAGCTGCAGGTCCACTTCCTCGGGTGTTATCTCCTCGATCACATCGTCAGCCTTCCTTGCAGCGAGGAAGACCGGCAGGCGATCCTCCACCAGACGAACATGATCGGGATCGAGCACACCATCAACAGGACGAAAATTTTCCGCGAACGTGTCCGCGAGGATGCTGGCTTTAGCATCCGGCTCGCAGACAACGTCCGCGCCCGCATGGAGAGGCGGGACTCGCTGGCGACGACGGAGGAAGCACTTGGCGGTCCGCCAAGCACTACCATCCGTCGTAGTTAGGGTGGCCACCAAGCCCGCCCAGTCCCCATTCCGATGTTCATCGATGGCTGCCCGAATCTCGCGTCGCGCCCTGTTGAGGCGGCGCTTCGTTTCTGGCTGCCGTGTGACCTGCCACTCCCGGAAGAGGCGATTCTTGTTTGTTATCGCCTCCAGGATAGGCGGTGGGAGTTGGCGCGACATGTCTCGCGGCCGGTCCGGCCGCCTGGGGGTGGCCGCCTCCGCCGCAGCTAGTGTGTGCCGCGTGAAGAAGGCTAACGCTTCTTCAGCCCCATGCACAGCGGGATCTGGCGCGCCCTCGAGTCGGGCAAGGACCTCGTCACGGAAGCGCGTCTCGTCGATGCCACGGAAGTTGCGGCGGACGGACGGCAGAGATGCACCGATGACGTCCATGTCGAAGACCACCGGGAGGTGATCGGACGACATGGCACATCGAACGGTGGCCGAAGTGAAGTGCCCAACACCTTTGAGCACGGCGATGTCGAGCACATCTGACTGGCCTCGATGGGGGAAGACAGTGTGATCATAAGGCCCCAGTACTATCGCGCCATGCCGCTGTGTGGCGCGGAGGAGTCGGCGGCCGCTGGCATTGGTAACGCGGGAGTTCCACTGCGTGTGCTTGGCATTCAAGTCACCCGCAATGAAGACTTTCCCGCGCAGAGCCAGCAGGGCGTCGATGTCGGCCTCCTGAAGCAGTCCCCTCGGCGGCCTGTAGGCCGCAACGAAGGTGATCACCCCTGCCGTCGTGGTGACAGCCACCCCAGTGGCCTCCACTGCAGTGAGGGGCGGAAGCGGGACGTCATGGTGCTTGAGGGACGCCTTGATATAAATAGCCGTCCCCCCGCCATGCGTCAACCTGTCGGTGCGGTAGCACCGATAGTTGGCCACCTTGACATGTGTCCCCGGCTTCAGAAAGGTCTCGCACACGAGGCAGATGTCAATTGCCTCGTCGCGCAAGAACTCCCTGAATTCCCCTTGTTGGGGGACCAAACTGTTTGCGTTGAAAGCGCAAACGGTGAGGCCATGGATGTGGCGATTATCCATGACGCGGCGGGGTTGCAACGCCGGCCAGAAGGGCCGACGTGACCGCGGTGACGAGCACCGGTAGCTGCTCTAGCAGCTGGCTCAACGACCGCAAGAGCGAACGGAGCTCGGCTGCATCGGTGGCCGAGGGGGCGGCGTTGGCCGCTGGGGCGGCCTCCGCCACTGGGGAGGCCGGTTGCGGCAACTCCGTAGTAGACGACTGCCGCGGAGCGTCGGCAGCCGGTTGCGGCGTAGCACGAGGTGCTGTCGTCTGTTGCGGCAGTGTGTCATCGGCATTCCGGCGTGCAGCGGCATGGGTGGCCCGGCCCGCACGCCGGCGACGCCTGCGCGGGCGGCAACCCGCGCGCTCTGCGTGGGTGTTGGGTTGGCCTCCCCCCCGGGCGAAGCCGGGGACGGCGCGGCCGGTTGCCTCGGCTCGCCCGCCGCCAGGTCCGAACGTCGGGCGGTGGCGGCTGATGGTCCGCCCTTGGTGGCGGCAGCAAAGCTGGTGGATGGGTGCACCTTACGAGAGGGAGCAGCCCCTCCGCTCCGGTGGTTTCGGCCCCTTTTAAAGGCCGAACAGCCTCTGTAGCTGGCAACGTGCGCGCCGCCGCAGTTGCAGCACGTCGGCTTCTCTTCCTTTGCAAGCCCGCAAGACTTGCTCTCTTGCTGTCCCGCGCATTTGACGCAGCGGGGCAACATAGAGCAGTAGCGGGAGACATGGTCGAGCCTCTGGCAGGAAAAGCACTGGGCCCTCTTGCCTTTGGCTCGGAGAGGTTCCACCGCGACCCTGACCCGGCCGACTCGCTGCACCTGGAAAATCTTCCGATTTTCCAGGTTGTCGACGAGGACAACCTGGTACAGTGGCATGTCGCGGTGCGTGCGCGGGGACTTCATCAGTCCGGTGGACCGGACGCCGAAGCCCATGTCTTCGAGTTCTTCTCTAAGATAGTCCGCCCCAAACTTGAGTGGAAGGTGGCGGAACACCACCTTCAGAAGTTTGAGCGGCTCAGAGGGGTGCGTGTAGCACGGGAGGCCATCTCTGGAGATGGTGTCCATCACCGCGCGGTACTCCTCGTTGGAGGACACCGTGACCTTGTAGAGGTCACGGCCAGCAGTCTTGACAGTGGCGGACGTGGCCGCCCTGTCTAGTTTTTGCTGGAACTCCTTGTACCCGCCCGCCCATTGGATGACGATGGGCGGGGGCTTCTTTTGGGCCGACACAGGAGGCGCGGCGCCATCTTCAGTCGCGTCCACACTGGCCCCCGCGAACGCGTTGGCGGTCGGCAGCGGCGTCGGTTGCTGCAGCGCAGCAGCCCTGGCAGTGCGCCGCCTGGGAGGGGCGACAAAACCATCCTCATCCGGGTGCCGGGAGGTGGCAGGTGGACGAGTGGGCCGCCGCGTCTTCGTCGGTCTCGGCGAGGCGGCGCTCGCGGAGGAGCCCGCGATAGTCGTCCCAGACTCCGTGGTGGAAGGGCGGGAAGCCCTCGAGGCCTTCTTCCGCGGCCTCGCTGTGTCGGACATCTGAGAGGGAGTGTCGGAGTCGTCATGCGTCATAGCCCGGCGCTTTCTGGGCGCACGGGCAGCGTCAGAGTCAGTGTCACGGCGCTCTGACTCGGCAATGGCCTCAGCCAAATTTGCGTCAGGCAGGTCGATATCCTGCATCTCGGCGGCCGCAGCTAGCGTAGCCACGGGCTCTTCTCGTGTCTTGGGGACCAGGGGTTCAGCCGGGGGCACATCGACCTCTTCAGTGGTCGAGGCCAGCGGCGCAACTCCCGCCGAGGCCGCCACCGCCGGGACCGCAGACTCGCGCGATTCAACCGGCGGGGCTCTCGGTGGCACACCCGACACTTGCTGCCTCGTGTACGGCAGAGTGGCACCCTTCCGAATGTGACAGAAGGCGAGTTTAGTCGCCTCGTCGTCCTTTCGACCCGGGTAGGAACCCCCGTGAGCGAGTTTGTTCATAAGAATGAACACTCGATCACGAGAGAGCACATCAGAATCCGAAGAGTCATTCCTGTCGTGGTCAGTTGTCGTAAGCCGGTTCGTCATAAGTGGGGGGCTGGATGGGGCCGCCACCGGGATCAGCTCAGTCGCCTGAGCTGGCCCCGACGGGCGGCGATCCGCCACACCCTTCGCAGGTAAAGCAACCTCTCTCAACGACATCTCGAACAGCACTCCGTGCGTATTCTCGTTGACTTCCCAGCGCAAGCGGCGGCCCCTATATAGGCCGCCGAAGTCCCACAACGCGTGCGCGAGAAGGTGCCGTAACCGCCCTCTAGCGCCGTAGACATACCCCGCCGCCAGTGATGGAAAGAGGCGAAATGGGGACTTAGGTTGAAGTTAATATTATGAGATGGAAAGGTCGCCACAGAAGAGGAATTCATGGCGGGCCACATCACACCATTCAGTAGACCGACGGTTAAAAAAAAAAATGATTGCGACGTAAATTTGATAAGGTAAAGCGGCTTTACTACGATAGAATGAGACTCAAACAGTACGAAAGTAAACAAGAGTAAACTAACGCTAAAAAGTAAGTGACGCAGAGTATAATTCATATTCACCACCATTATTGTTTGATAAGAAGACAAAGAGCAATGAAGAAACATCTAAAGAGTGTGAGAGAAATGCAAAGGTAGAAACAAATTCTGTGCGAAGTTGTATGTGACCAGATCAGTGTGCCCTCCTCAATAAAGAATGGAAGATCATGCGTTGCGTGTTTTATTTAATATTACCTCTGACATATGGAGAAGACGGACAAAAGCTTAACAGACTTGTGAAGAGGAATACATTTGGAACTGAGGATTATGTAGTAAATGCACCATATAAATTACAAGATCGTTTAGCTAACGTAACTGGGGTATCGCCTACAAAAATAACCAGAGATATTATACCGTCATAGAATATCTCAATAGTGAGAGTGAGCACAACTTAGTACAATATGGAAAAGGCAATGAAATGGCCTTCTGTACATGTATAGCAAGGGAACAGGTGAGAGGAAAAATGAAGCAGGAAATCAGGAAGAATTCTCTCATCATTAAACGAAAGATTTTTAGTTTGAATGACGGTAAATGACTTATCATGCAAATAAAATATGACATTAAATCTTCTAACTGTGAGCATGCGGCACCTTTACATTCTTTATTTCAGTTTCAGCACCTTTTCCGCATATCATCCCACATCGGAAGTCTTAGCAGCAGGATTTCCCCACTGCCACATATTTACATTTTTGATGTCAGGCTTCGTTTACCACATTTTTGAGACACACTTTTGGCTGTTCGGGTTTTGACTAGAAGGAAATCCTCCATTCAGAAGTTTGCCCACAATTTAGGTTTCTTTCTTAAACTTAGTAAGAGATGAAGCTAGGTGTCTATGAATCTAAAACGGATTGACATGCGATATAGGTATTCTCAAGATTCGTGTTACGTTATCAAAAACAAATTCTTTTCATCGTCGCTAATAAGCTGCAAATAATAGGGAAGTTTTATTGACAAACGTTAATCCTTTGTTTACAGTAGTTTAAGTAGAATATTATAAAACACCCACTTATTGTTGAAGCTGCTTTCCACGGTAGTACATTTCTATTTCGTTACAACCTAACAGTAAGAGAAACCATGCCTCCAAGCAAACTCAGTGATGCAGGAATATACCAGTGCTTGTGGAACATCCTACCAAAACTTCTTCGTAGCAAAATCGTGCAGGATTATCAGAACCATGAACCCATAACAACTCTTAACAGTGTAGAGTAAAGCTCATGCTTCACTATCGCAAAATATTTAATAATCTCTACGGAATAAAGTTTGAAAGTGATGTATATACTCCGAAACAGAGCACTACTGTTCACCGAAATTAATACAACAAGAATTAAGCTGATGGAAAAACACTGATAAAGTACCACACATTACGTTTCAGCTATCCTTTATCCACAACAAATGATGTAATGAAACAAAAAATAGGACAAAGCCAACATACGCACTACACAGGAGCCAACACAGAGCAGTCAACGATAGTAGAGACCACATAGTTAGCTTACATATCCACCTTTTACGCCAGTTCACTACGCTCATCAAAGAGGTAATTGAGGCAGACAAATATAGAGGGCAGCTAGGATAGTAAATCATGGAAGAGATGAAACTCTGGTGGAAGCGGAGTGCACATCAAGAGGCTACTTTCAAGAAACAAATCAACCCTACAACTGAATATGGTTCCAGGCTCCAATACCAATCATTTCATATGCTGTCATGGTATGATAGGTGACTATGTTTGCTGAAGTTCGAGTGTATGGACTTCGTCGATCTTACAAGCTATCTGAAGAACCAAAGAAATGCCAGCAAATATTAATGTAGCCACAAAATATTGACGCCCTTTCCACGAGATCATATAAGTATAGTCTTATTACAGCAGACATAATGTCAATAGAGATAGGCCGAAATTGTTGGAAATTTAGAGCTGATTATTGATATAATCTACAGATGATACTTAATAATCGCAGTTGTCAATAGTGGTGACGTTCCGCAAACAGCAGTAAACTAGACTGGACTGTAGCATGAAATGTTCTGAACGTGCTCCCCATATTCAGTGCTCTAGATGAACAGGACTGTTCTAAATGTTAACTGGTACGACAGACTATCTTTGGTAGCGCCCCATGACTCGACGAATCCTTCGCCTACAGTCCGTGCGCCCTCATAACAAGTAGTTACTCCGCCGGCGTTGTGCACTCGGATAAGCGCCAAGGCCAAGGCAACATCTCGACACTCTGCCGAGCATGTTGTGTTACGAAAGCGGCATGTGGGAGAGTGTTACCAGCTGGAAACCACCCCTTAAAAGCTGTTCGTGAATGGCGGCACAATGGGTCGAATCACCAGACTGATGTCAAATTTCCAATCAGGGTGCATGGGATAACCACGAGACTGCTAAAGCTGTCAGAAGAAGTCGTGTCCCGGACCATAACTCCGGCTGTAGGTCCAGTGTGTCTGGCATGCAAACAGGTTGGTTGCAAGCCCTCAACTGGCCTCCTTACCAGCACACAGGCATCACTGTCACAAACGTATAACCAGCTTTCATCAGAAAACACAACAGATCTCCATCCTGACCTCGAATGAGCTCTCGCTTGACGCAACTGAAATCGCAAATAGCGGTGGTTTGGGGTTACTGCAACGTACGTGACATGGCGCCTGGCTCGGAGGTGTCCTTGAAGTAAACGATTCGTAACAGTTCATCGTGTCACTGTGGTGCCCACTGCTACTCAAATTGCTGCTTCAGCTGCAACGCGATGCGCCAGAGCCATACTCTGCCAGGTCGTCATGATACCGTACACTGTCGTGACAACCACTCCCAGCAATCACGTACACTGGCTACACTTCTGCCAATTAATTCTGCAATATCGCAGCTTCTCGCAGTCCTGTTACACGATCCCGTTCAAACTCGGTGAGGTGTTGACAATGAAGTCATTGTCACCTCACAGGCATTCTTGCCTAACATCAACTTACCACGTCCCATCTCAAAGGTAACTTACACTCACGACCATTACAGCGTGTATTTAAAGCACACCTCATTTCCATCCCCTTACTGGCGGTACTAGAGCCATTCTTAAGAGACTGGCGCAAAATTTTAATAGACATCATCTTTCTGATGTATAAACACACCCATCAACTGTAATTTATATTTCATAATTCTTTCTCGACGCTACGGTTCTTTTCCCTTCAGTGTATTCCTTTCTTAAGGAATATGATAACTGTATTGCCAAATGAATTATGATTCTAACATAATTCATTACTTCTTTGTTATCAAAACACACCTGAGTCTTATAATATAAGGTTCACTGTCATCTTCCCGAATGCCGAATTGACGTTCTAAGGGCGCAGCTACCCTTACCGCATGGATAGAATTTAAGTCGTTTCAAACAAATCGATGTCATTGCAAGAGGCAGTCTCATGGTTTTCTCGTGCATGTTTGTATATTAGGATCTTATTGCAAGTAAAATCATGCATATTGCATCTATTGACTTTTTACGCCTAATCTGATATATTTTACGCATTAATCCAGCACATTAATGACTTTTTCCTACCTTTAGTGCATAATATTACACTATTTTGCATAGTACTGCATTTTGTCAGTCGTACTCCATAAAATATAGAATTTCTGTAAGGAACAATTAACCATATTTTTCTACAATAACCTCGGTGTTCTCTCCAACCACATACATAATCTCGTTACTAAGGAGTGCTTTAAACTACAAACCACAAAAGAGCAGTCATGTTCTAATTTCACTTCACCCACCAAACGTATGTTATCCATTTCGTCTTTAAGAATCGATCTGACCTTAGGAAATAATCATGAATCAACGACACTGAATTTTTTCAATCGCCGTGGTTATTATTGGCAGGGTTGTTGGATTAAAGAGATCTAATACTATTCTGTTCGACAGATGAGCTACAACAATTTTTCCTGGTGAAAATGCTAAGAATCTGCAATTATTCAACCTTACACTTTCGTAAATTTCCTCATGAAATTATTCATCTGTCATTTCTAGCAGTTGAGAATGATCATTTTCTGCTGGTAAAGGCTTCAGCGTAAATGAAGAGAATTTGGTGAATTAATTACCAGCGGAAAAATTCTTCAATCGGAGCGCATGAAGGGTGAATATGTTTATGTTCGTTAAAAGGCTCTTGACTAAAAAGTGGGGAACCAGTTGCCTCATTCAAATTTCCGCAGCACCTTTAAAATATTTCCCAAACGTTTTGGCACTCGAAGATATTCGCGTTCTTTTTTTAACATACAACTCACCCCTCACTCCCACAAGCCTCCCAAACTATAATCTACTCACAGTCGCCCATACCAGTCCACTTCCACTTTTCATTCTCAATCACTCATTCAGCCCAGATCATCGTCATTATCTCTTTATGTCGGTCTGACTGTCACTGTCTCCCGTCTCACAGCCATGCGCTTTCGTTCCGCCCTACTGTATCCTCTCATTGCCACTATCTCTCACTTATCCTCTCTTACAGTAATATCTTATCCATTGCTTCTCACTGATATTGTCTGTTCTTACTGTCAGTATCTCTCACTTCTTCGTTGTATTTGATACAGACTCCGTCTCTCGCTGTCAACACTATCTCACTTCCTTCGTTTCTTTATTGCTCTCACACAAGCACCGTCTCCTTCACAATTTTCCTGTACTGTCCTGATACTGTGAACTACGTTCCACTGCCAGTCTGTCTCTCTATTTCTCTCACACTTTCGTCTCCTTCGTTCTTTCTGTATCGCAACTACCGTCTGCTGTCGCTCAAAATTTATTACTTTTCCGTCTCTCTCCCACTACCAACGTCTCCTTTTCTCTCAGCATGAAAAAGCTCGAATATGTTCTCATACGAAACGTTTGGGTCAAATTTTAAACGTGCTGACGAAGGTAACCCAACATTTCAGTCAAACCTGAGCATATTAACCTTTCTGTGCTCCAATAGGAGCATTTTTCCCCTGGTTTCCTTGTTTTCCCTGCTACAACAGGGCATGTCACTCATATGAAAAGAAATATGTAAGGCAGTAAAATTTTGATAGTTTACTCAAAGCGAAATTGAAGTATGGTCAAAATAATTTTAGAGTTCATACCGCATTTTACGTGAAAGGGGGAAAGAAATTGGATGTTCTTCAGTACTGTAACATGTCCTTATCTGATCCATTCGTGCTACATCAGTTTATAAACTAGGTTTTCGCCACGCACCGGATCTTACGCATTTATCTTACGTCTACAAGTATGATGACTTTGGACTCCTGTGCCTCGGAAACGGATAAAGACAAAAAGAGACTTTTCAAGGTTGTTAAACATCAGGGTTTTATGAATACAACTTAAAAATTTCGTCCATTTGCTCAGAATAGCCATCTTCGAATGAGCGGCTCACGTTTGGTACAAATAAATGGTAAAAATGCCTTTTGTAGGTTCCTCTAGGGAACGGCTTCATGAATTAATGGCGTCTCCATAAGCATCTTAAAAACCACGTTAATTACGAAAAGAACCAATCGATGTGCTCCCTTTGCCTAAGCAGGTGTGTGTAATTATTGATATTTTGACCTTATAGTGTAGGATAGTAACTTTAAGACGTTCCTGTCTGTGGGTATACAAATGGTTCGTAGCCCAAGGTTATTCCTAATCATTTGAGCCTATCACTCTAACGCTAATACAACCCGAGGTATGATCCACGGAAAATTCCGTTTTTATTCGTCGAGTTTACGTAGCGCATGGTGTCGCATGTTTACCAGTTTATCGTGTGGCCTTTAGTGTTGGAAGTCACTGAAGGGATATTCTGTTCGCCTTCGATGCAGCTCTTTTCACTCAAGCAGTGAGGCAGAATCTTAAAGAGAACTGAAATCTTTCTGGAAAGAAAGGGGGAGGGGGAATGTAGCGATGCATTTAGTATGGAACCAACATCGGCATTCGCCTAAAATGAAAATGGGAAACCATGGAAAACTAATGACTTGGTTGCCTCTGGAGTCGGGAGCCAGGTTGGTACGAATTAACATCGCCTCCCGTGTCCTCGGGTAGCTATCTCAGAGCCTCAGCACGCTAATCCACCCCGCTCGTTGGAGAATTTGGAAAAAAACTGCTTGGGGCACATTATTTAGAAATAAAATATAATCGATCACAACAATAGAAGCAATTTTGATATAGCATGTTTTTCCTTTAACTGTGCGGGTGTAGTCATTTGATAATGCACGAATGCATGCGAACTGTAAGATTCTTGGCTGCAATTAATAAAGCATTACAAGAACGTAAATATCTTTTATAGGGAGTGGGGATGCAGGCAATAGTCGGTTAGGACGAATCCAAGCTGCCCTTTTAAAAAAAATCTTTTACCTACGATCGAATTGTGGAATATGCTATCATCACATACCTCTTCCACTTTTCACAAATCCCACCCCAGTCTTCCGTACCGTAATGGTTTTAATAACAGAGTACCGTACGAGCCAATAGACTGGGAGATATTGGCCATTTGGGCTACGAGTGATACAATTTTGAGCAGCTTTTTTAAACAAATGTAACAATCAACGTTTGGGCGAAATTTCTGTTGATCAATGTGATATTTGGGCGACACATCCAAATTCAAGTGCATTTTGTGCACTGATTTTTATGTAATGTTATTTCTAATGCTGTTTATCGCTCCGCTGCCTTGTGAAGCACTGAATTATGGCGACCTCAAAGTTCTACCACTCTCCGAATAACGACTGCTGTGCTCACATTAAACAGCTAAAGATAGGTTGTAACCTCCAACAGTTAAAAATTAAGTATAACATTCACGTTTAGTGTAACCTCCCAACAGTAAAGATAATTATATATCATTGACATCCAGTGTAACCTCGCTTCAGAAAAAATATGTATAACACTCCATAACCTCGCAATAGTTTATTATTCCGTAACCTCGCAATAATAACGTAATTAATCTGTCAATAAAATTGTGGCTCACATATAATCTTTCAAAAATTAACTGATTGTGAATCTAAACTGGTAACTTTGGACGTCAGTAGTGCTGGGTCATGGCCCTGAAAGGTCATTCCGAATAAATTAAAAATTCTTACCTCAATGAAGCCGTCAGATGGCGCGTATATATCTGCTCCTATAAGAATTTTTTTGGCACAGCCCAGTGCAATGCTGGCCGCTAGATTTATCATGTATAAAGAGGAACAACTGATTTTTCTTCACGATAATCGGGATGACCATGGATTGGGGAAATTAGCCAATTCCTTAAATTCAGATGAATGATTGTCAAAAAGTCAATGATATTAGAAAGATTATTACTTAAAGATTTTTTTTTGAAACATTTACATGGGAGTTGATATGACAATAGCACAAATTTAGTTTAACAAACTACATATGCGTGCGGCTGATTTTACCTTATACTTCATCGCTCAGGCAGCGCCATCGCTCTCTACGACCAGACCAGCCAACTACATACACACAACTGCTAGCTATTACTTACACTTACTGCAACTGCTCTTACTGCAGCCAACGCTGCTCTCTGGTCTGATATCCTGTTATAGCTTACATATCGCAGGTAGCACGTGAGCAATCCATCGAAATTACTTTTGCTCGAGTGCGCTAACACTTAATTACTTAGTCATGGACCTCGTACATAAACCTCCTTTCGGGAGGGGAGGGAGGGGGGCAAAAATTTTGCAGCGATGGTGCAGAGTGCACACGCACTGAGTTCAGAACATAGTAAGAAATGACAGTGTGTATACGCAATGAGTTCAGAACATTTTAAGGAATGACACAAAGTGCACAAACAGAGAATAGAGAACATGTTAAGAAATGACAAAGTGTATATGCGATGAGTACCGAACATACTAAGATATGTACAAAACTTTATTCATAATCCATCTTATTGCGGTAATTATTGTCACTCGTTGGCTAGTTACAAAGCATTTACGTAGTATGTATGAAGTATTACATAACATCATTTATAAGCCATCTCATTGCAGTAATCATTGGCATAGCATTTATAGAGTATAACAAAACATTATTAAGAAGTCCTGTCATTGCAGTAATTATTGGCACTCAGTGGCCAGTTACAAAACATTTATGTAGTATATGTATGGAGTATGTGTACAGAAACCAGATGACAGCTATAAGAGTCGAGGGACATGAAAGGGAAGCAGTGGTTGGGAAGGGAGTGAGACATGTTTGTAGCCTCTAACCGATGTTATTCAATTTGCATATTGAGCACGCAGTAAGGGAAACAAAAGAAAAATTCAGAGTAGGTATTAAAATCCATGGAGAAGAAATAATAACTTTGAAGTTCGCCGAAGGCATTGTAATTCTGTCAGAGACAGCAAAGGACTTGGAAGAGGAGTTGAACGGAATGGACAGTGTCTTGAAAGGAGGATATAAGATGAACAATAACAAAAGCAAAACGAGGATAATGGAATGTAGTCAAATTAAATCGTGTGATGCTGAGGGAATTAGATTATGAAACGAGACACTTGAAGTAATAAAAGAGTTTTGCTATTTGGGGAGTAAAATAACTGATGACGGTCGAAGTAGGGACGATATAAAGTGTAGACTGGCAATGGCAAGGAAATCATTTGTAAAGAAGAGAAATTTGTTTACATCGAGTATAGAAGTCGTTTCTGAAAATATTTGTACGGAGTGTAGCCATGTATGTAAGTGAAACGTGGACGATAAATAGTTTGGACACGAAGAGAATAGAAGCACTCGAAATGTGGTGCTACAGAATAATGATGAAGATTAGATGGGTAGATCATATAACGAATGAGGAGGTATTCAATAGAATTGGGGAGAAGAGTAGTTTGTGGCACAACTTGACAAGAAGAACGGACCGGTTACTAGGACATGTTCTGATGCATCAAGGGATTACAAATTTAGCATTGGAGGGCAGCATGGAGGGTGAAAACCGTAGAGGGAGACGAAGAGAAGAATACATCCTGCAGATAGGAAGGATGTAGGTTGCAGTAAGTACTGGCAGATGAAGATGCTTGCACACGATAGAGGAGCATGGAGAGCTGCATCAAACCAGCGTCAGGACTGATGAGCACAACAACAACAACAACAATGGAATATTACAATAACATCATTCATAAGTCATCTCATTACAGTAATTGTTGGCATAGCATTTTTGCTGTATTACAAAACATTATTCACAAGTCATTTCATTACAGTAATTATTAGCTTCATAAATCATCTCATTACAGAAATTATTTGCACCATAAGTCACCTCATTACAGTAATTTTTGGCACTCATTGGCCAGTTACTAAACATTTTTGTAGTAACACAAAACATTATTCAGTATTATTCAGAAGTCATCATTCAAAACAGGAGTTATTGCATGTAGCTTTAAGCTGCTAGTGTTTATATATGATATCATGCAAGAGACATAATACATATTTAAAATGTAAGACATTTGAACTAGTACTCATGGTCTGTAGTCCAATAATACGTAGATATAGCGGAATCAATACATCAGAAAAATTTGCATTATATTTCGGACTAGAAATATATGTTAAACTGGTAGAGTTATTTAGTTGTATACTGGTAATACTTGGCACTGGAAATAATATTTTTTTCTGTGCTAGCAATGAATTGTGTTGGGATCTATACTCAATTGCTGGGGCATGAAAATATTTGCTTTTGACTTATTGGTGGAAATAAGGATTTATAATGTCATTCGTCATGAGTCAGCTGTAGCAAGGCTATGAAGCAAGTACAATATATGTGATCACATTTATGAATGATACACACAACTGGGTAAAAAGACCAGATCAGATTTAATAACTAAGTGCTTATAGCGTATTAATATCATGAAAGGCTTCTCCTGGAAAAAAACGAAGTGGGTTATTGAGCTGAGAGAACAAATGTATATTATGCTGAAAAGTAGTAAACTTCGTATTAACAGGTAATGAAATGTGTACTCAATATGTATGTAGTCTAGCTGTCTTTCCCAAAACATTATACTATGTAACATACGGCATACTGTCAAAAAGAACTGCCACAAATACTTAAATAACTACATACCATCTCTTAACTAATAGTAAATATACAGGCGTTATCATTATCCTCATCTGCCAAGAAAAACTTCATTATTCATATTACTATATTCTTCATACAGCTATTCATCATCATTTATTATAATCTGCAAAAAACAGACACTTCATTATTCATATTAATATTACCATTTTCCTCATACAACTATCCATTATCATTCATTATTTCGTATATTATATAATGTCTTAGTTCTAGCATATTTCATATCTAAAATTAACGTGTGTAGTTCTGTCTGAGAGCCTGCAATAATCGCCTTGCACTCTGAAAGGAAAATAATTACTTAAGACTGCTATCATACAGTGCATATAGTATATTCTTGTTAATGCTTGTTAATTCTAATCAATTTACTCTTAATGACGAGGTATAGCATTTTCTTTCGTTCATTCAAAAGGTGAAATTTACATTTTATACTAAACCACTGTAATTTGTTTCATTTATTTCATTTACACGTTATTGCTTTCTGAAAATGATCAATATGGATTAATATCTTGCATTTATATCATATACCCAATGAATGCAAACTTGTTTCTAGCGATGTGACTAAGCATATAGCATAGCATGACAGAAAACGTATTAGGTCAAAACCATAGACAATTTTCAAGTGCAACAATTTACACGCTATATCCTAATGTAGCAGCAAAAAATGTAGAATAGTCAAGATTTTGGGATATCGTAAGGAAATATGTCAAAATCAACTGGTGTGTGTTATATCTTAAAGATTTCATAGTGCATAAATTGTACTTCTAATAGGAAAACCATCATATATACAAAAAAATTCAATATTTCCACAGCCTGACATATGACAACAAGTGCGGATGTGCTCTCTGCAGAAGTGCTACTTGCCCTTGGCGACGATGACAGTGCTTATTTATCGTTAAGAACTTTATAAAATGCTCGCTGAAATCGGTTAGCTGCTGGATCAGTATGGTCACCCAGGAGGTACACCGCTGTCACGTTATGAAGAAAAGTTTCCTTTTTTCGAAACAATTATTCTTTTCGACGAGAAAGAATGGCCGGTGGCTGAGCATTAATTTTTAGAGAATTCGCATTTTACTAAGTTTCTCAAGCAGACGTCGTAGAGTAGGAGTGTCTATGAAATGAACACAGTGTACCGCGCATGTCCGCAACATCAACCATCACGTGACGTCGATAGGACGTTACTGCGAGCTAAAATAGAAATTTTAATATTGGCTGTAAATGCCCTGTACTCCCACATTTATTTACTTGTAACGGGAATGGCGACGAATTGCTGTTGCTACGGATGAAGATCGAAAACCTTACCTTGCCGGGCACTTGCCAAGGAAAAATATTATCACCACCAGTAAGTAGTCACATAGATATAAGTCATAAGTTGTCACCAAATATGTAAGTTTATCTGGAAAAATGTACTCGGTCTATGGTATGACGGCAAGAATAGCGACCTGCTAAACTTACACTGCCGGGCACTTGCCAAGAAAAAAAGATCATCATCAATAAGTGTCCATATAAGTATCGGCAATTGGCATTACAGTGTGATAAATCATAAAGTATGTTTATTCAATAAAGGGTTTATTACTGAAAATATGGTGATTCCCCTTGCTTTTTTTGGTTCTCAAAGTTTCGACATGTGCTACACTGGGGCGACGAATGCTGAGAATTCTATATGGACCAGCGTATAGAGGCTCAAATTTACTGTATCTACTCTTTCCTCTGTTGGATAAAAAATGTATATGTACTAATATCTTCTGTCCAAAGTGAAAGTCACGGCAAGTGCAAAACTGTTTTTGCTGTCTTCTTCGGCACGTTTGATGTTGTTGACCGCAATGTCAATTATTTCATGGTGGCGTAATGGACGAGATGTAGGAAAAGATACTAATTCTTTAGTTTTGTTGGGTGGTTCAAAATTTTTCAATATAAAAGTCGGAGATAGCATAGTAAATTCATTTGGTATGGAGTTAATGACACCCTGGAATGAGAGTATGTGTGTATCCTAATCAATACATCTTTTATGGCAGTATATTGTACATAGTTTACCAGTTTCTTTCATGAGTCGTTCTGAAGGGTTCGAAGAAGCGTGATAACTGGTGAAATGTTTCTTGCTCGTAACATACGTGTCCATATCGCAGATCTAAATAGTGGCCCATTGTCTGAAATTACTTTCAATACATGCCCTACATGAAATAAAAAATGTTTCACAAATGCTTTCGAAATAGATTTAGCAGTAGCTCTGCGTAATGCAGTGAAGGTAACAAATTTCGAAGTGAGTTCAGCAGCCACAAAAATGTAAAAACAACTTCTTTAGACTTGGGAATCGGACCAAAAATGTCTACAGCGGCCATATGTCTCAATTTAATTGGTACAATGGGATGTAACGGAGGAAAATGTGAAGTCGTGCCTGATTTAACTTTCTGGCAGATTTTACATGACGCTAAAACTCGTCGAATACGTCTCTCCATGTTGGCAAAATAACAGTTCTGTCTCAGTACAAGAAAATATTTTCTGGCTCCACAATGTGCGTATCTTAAATGAGTATACTAAATTAATCTGTTAACAAGTTCGTCAGAAATACGTAATATCCGGTTGTTGCTGTCACGGTGAGAGCGGTGGAAAAGAATGTTCTTGCGTACAGTATAATGGTTTCTAATGGTAACGTTATTCCTGCCTTGCCAAAGGTGTTTAATTTCTTTCCATACGTTGTCTTTGCTCTGACTTGTGCTATGTCTCGTAATGACGACGAAATGAAAATTTCAAACGAAACTTGTTGAATATACATGACGCTAAATTTGCTTGGCAGAAGTTGGTTGCGATGTCTTGCTGATTGTTGCTAAGAGAACGGGATAGTGCGTCTGCCACAATATTTTGTGTACCGGGAATGTGAACAATTGTGAAATTAAATTCCTGTAAATAAAGTTTCAATCTCTTTAACCTGTCATGTGGAAATTTAGCGGAAAGTAAAAACTGTATAGCTGTATCATCTGTATATACGGTAGTATGTCTCCCACTAAAAAAATGCCTAAAACTAGTAAATGCCCATACAACACATAATGTTTCAAGTTCTGTAACAGAATAATTGCGTTCAGCAGGTGACAGAATTCGACTTGCAAATGCGATGTTTTTAATTACTGCAGTACTGTCTTCTTCAATTTCCTGAAAAATGTGTACGCCTAAAGCTGTGTTAAAAATGTCGGTGGCAATGGAAAAATTTCTAATAGGATCTGGGTGTGATAAAAGTGGTGCATTTAACAAGACATGTTTCAGATTATCAAATTCAGACTGGACTTGGCTATCCCAGGACCAAATAGAGTTTTTACCCCTCAACTGGCATAATCTAGAGGTGTCTAAAGCAGAGTAATGAATAAATTTATGGAAAAAAATAAATCCCAGAAAGCTGCGTAGTTGTTTCTGTAATGTCACGTAAAGCATTAAGTTTTTCCGGGTCACGGGCAATACCCTCTGCTGAAATTACATGTTCCAGAAATGTTATAGAACTTTTGCCAAAGTGTGATTTGCTAAGATTAAATGTGAGTCCTTGCGCACGAAAAGCTTGTAACAGTTGTTCAGGAATCAGATTGTGTTCAGAGCAGTTAGCTTCTGTGATAAGGATGTCGTCTACCTACGTTGTGATTCTGTCGGAAGTATAGTATTCAAACCGTGAATAAATGCTGCTGAAAAAATTGTTAAACAGAACGGTAAATTGCAAAAACGATAACAATCGCCAAAAGAGAGGAATACTGTGTACTTTCTGTAGTTCGGATGGAGCTGAATTTGGTAAAATCCCAATTTGAAAACTAATGTGGAATAAATAGCAGTATAATGAAGTTTCTGTAGAAGTTCTGCTAGTGTCTGTGGGCGATCTGTTTCATTAATAATAATGTCGTTCACGTGACACGAATCAAGTACGAGGCGAAGTGATCCACCCTTTTTTTTAACACTATGGAGCAGGTTTATGTACGAACTAACTGCTGCTTCAATAATTCCTTAGTCTAGCATAGCTTGTAATTCTTTCTTAACTTGTTCTCTGGGGATATAAGGAATGGGATAATATTTGGCTTTAAATGTGTCGTGCTGCTTAAATTGAAATTCATACACGACACTGGACCAAGTACCAGGGATACAGCCAAAAAGTGGAGCTTGCTGTAGAAGAATTTTGCGCAGTTGAGTACGTTCGTCATCTGTATTTGCACTGCTCTGTTTTACGTTCTCAGAAATCATTTGCATAACGTCATAGTCGGCTTCGTCTGGTGTATTGTAGTTGTGTACACACATTATCTGTGAACTATGTGGAATGACAGTCTCTGTTACGCGATGTAGAAATGACCTCTGTCCGATTAATTGCTTGTTCTTCTACAGAAAAAGCGTGCTGAAATTATAATTCCAGTTGTACTTTTTCATCATTTAACATTAAATAGGAATTTTGAAAGTCAATAATTGCGTTGTGTTGTACCAAATAATTCGTACCTAAAATAACGTCTGTTGTCAATGAGGGAACAATCCAAAAATTTGAGTGGAATGTATGACCTGCAATACAAAATGATAAGTGTGTTTGTAATTTTACATCTACTCCTTTACCAGATGCTGCTCCTTTTACTTTAGTTTTACCTAATGGCAACGTAGGATAGGTATTTTCCTTGTTATATTCGTTGAAAGTTTCTTCATTTGTAACTGACATAAGTGGTCCAGAATCGATTACTGCCGAAAATGTGTATGATCCAATCTTTACTTCAATACCAGGGTGGGAAACGGATTTTTGTATTACTGGTTTCTCATGCAAAAGTGTGTCTCGGATGTCGTCAAAAGTATGAATAAAAGTATCTGAACAGCCCCATGCTTTGCGGGGTTGACACTAGATGTTACGACAGGGCAGGCCTCCAGTATAAAACGAGGCGGAGAATAACACGTTGTCGGTAGAGCAGCAGTAACAGCTGAATGGGTCAGTCAGTATAGCTCACTGACTTCGAACATGGAGTGGCCATAGGATGACAGCTGAGTAACAAATCCATCAGCAACCTTTTATTCCTTGTAAAGCTATGCAAGTCGAATGCAAGTGATGTGAGAGCGAAGTGGAAACAAGGAACAACAGCGTCTGAAGCAAAATCAGGCAAACGTCATGTACTGATGCACAAGGACGTCGGTATTCGCGGAGCGTGGCCGTAAAACGTTTCAGAGAGCTACCACCAACCAGCTAGCACAATTACTTGGCTGCACGTAAGAAGTTAAACGAATGGGGTACAAAGATCGAGTAGCTCAGCATATCCCACAACTTTCTGTGGTCAGTGCAAAGCAGTGCTAGAGGTGGAGTAAAGAGGGATGCCGTTGGACTGTGGATGGATGTAAAGGAGTGATTTGTATGAATAAATCACTCTTTATCATACGACAGTGCAATGCATGGGTTTGTGTTTGGCGAATGACTGGAGAACGTTACCTGCCGCCATATGTAGCGCCAGAAGTGACATACAGAGTACGTGGTGCAACAATATGGGGAGCGGGGTGTTATCATATTTAGGCTATAGCCTCCTTGTTGCATTTCGAAAATGCAAAACAGGTATAACGTTACGCATATGTAGGCGAGCGATTTGGCCACCCACTCCTGGCAGGCGGTAAGATGAATTCGTTGTACGGCTAAAAACTACCGGTCGAGGGCTCGGAGTGCGCCATGGCAGGTCCCGCTAGAAGAGTGGTATGTGCTAGACCAGGTATATAGACGACCATCGACGCCAGAAATGGGTTATTCCGAAAGGAGGGAATTTGGGCGGCTGTTGTTCCGATTGCCTTTTTGCAGGAGATACACAATAAAATGGCGGGCTATTCGACAAGGTGAAACATCGTTTCTTACTGCTCTTTGGGAAGTTACAGACAGGCATTAAATCAAATATGAATACATTTGCGATCTCAGGTAAATGGAGCCGCGCTGGGTAGTCTGAGGCGCCTTGCTATGGTTGGCGTGGGTCCCCCACTTCCCCCTTACCCCCCCCTGCCCCCTCAGCTCCCCCCCCCCTCCCACGTTGGAGGTTTGAGTCCTCTCTCAGACATGGGTATGTGTGTCATACTTAGCGTAAGTTTGTTTAAGTTATATTGAGTAGTGTGTAAGTCTAGGGACCGATGACCTCAGCAGTTTGGTCCCATACGAACTTACCACAAATTTACAAAATTCAGGAAAATGACGAGCATGCAGTGACACAACCATGTTTTCAATTTACAACTACAGAAGTTAATTCCAGTCCCGAAACATTTTCATAATGAACCATTGCATTAAACACTTCATGTGAATAAAACAAACGATACCTCAGATAAAAGTACTGCATATTCCATTCATCCCAGAGAGTCACTCATCTTTGTCTATTTTATTTATTAGCTTTGATGCCTATCCCAAACTTTTAATATGCAAGTGCTTGCCAAAACATCGTATTCTCCAGAATTACACAGCACATGAATGCCTCATATGTTGACATACTTGTGTAGTTATTTAATAAACAGTTAATTATTTTGATAGTAACTTGATTTAAACGTTGATTACAAGTGCTATTAAAAAAACTGTGCTAATTTAAAAGTGGTCAGTCACATGTATTTGCGGACACCACAACTGGATAGAGAACCAAAAGATGATTCTGTCAAGAAGGCATAAATATTTGTTTAAACGATATTTAATGACAGTTTATTGTCATTTAAAGTGAGCGCACCTGTGCAAACATACTAGCGTATTTGCCTATGAACACATGTTTGTTTGTAATTACTGTGAATGATCTGAGTGTACCGAATATTTATAACGCTTCTTTATTTAAAAATTGTTGCAATTTTTGGGCCGGGTTGAAGTTGAGTTAAATCGTATCGGTGGAACATAAGAATGAAGTATGTTCACTGTGGACCGCCTTCAGCCAATGGAACATCACAGTAACAGCGGGCTACGGGAGTCGAGTGGAGACTGGTACTTTTCGAGTGAAGAGCTCAAGCGAGCGATTCTGGACTGTTTGATGTTCGTTCTGGAAGTAGGCAGACCTTCATGTGGTACCGGGTGATATAAGATGGAGTGAGTGATAAAATTTATCTGTGCCGTGAAAGGCCGCTATGAAAGACTGGCTAGTGAATGCTCTCTGTAATACTTCTCCCGAGTTTACATTTCGGGAGGTTTTAATCCAGGGTAGGAAACTATCTTCCTCAGCTTGTATAATGGAACTGTGGATAGACCGATCATGAGTTTCTATTCGTCATCTCGAATGAGTTAATTTGTAAATCGGCCTATTGAAATCCTAACTGTGTTTAGTTGGTGAATATTTCGAGTATTGTGATTACGAAATGACTCCTTAATTTTATCTTTGTGATTATTTAGTTAGGGGATTTTGCTACCGTTCTTGTAACGCTCTCCAAGTAACGTCACTGCAATTGGTAAAGGTATATTCGTCTGTATTTTAGCAGAATACCCACTTCCCGTTTACTTGAGATGTAATCTCTTCAATAAACACTATTTTCATAATTTTATATCGTCTACATCATTTATAGACGTTAAGATAGAACCTTTGTTATTAAATTATTCATTTAAGTTTCATTTTGTGTTTCTGTGTGTTTTATTAATTAGAAAATTTTAGTCAATTCTAGCACTATTTGACTGCAGGATCTCAGGTACGGGTTATTACCCGAATATACAGCGAGTCAGCTGCGAGGCATGAAAGCAGATGTGCACAGCTCGTCCCACTGACTACGTCGAACGATTTCTTTTTTATAAAGAGTCATGCATAGCCGAAGGACCTGAACTACGAGTCGTAACAGGCAGAGACGTATCTGATTTGCTTGTGTCGTATGCTGTTTGGAAGAGGAACTACATTAGCGGCAACGATTAGGTAGCGCCGCATGCGGACGGATATGACCACATTTTGCAGCATTGTGTATTGCATAGTCGAGAAGACGAGTTAAGAGTCATAGAGTAGGATCTCTGAGGTAATGGTTTGTGCACAATAATATTCCTGAAGTAGTCTGGCCTGCCCTGAAGTCCAGAATGGGACCAAACAGAACAGCTTTGAAGGGGATTAGGAAGTCGAATTCGCTCCATACACAGCAAACATCATCACTACGTACACAGACTTCAATTCTTGAAGAAAACCGGGCTACCTATGCTCCATTGACATTCAGATACTTCACTGAAAGCGTCCACAGCATAATTAAAGTCGTGATATAGGGGGAGGGCGGATAAATCTCATCTTGATGTCCACTAATAGTAGTACCGATACATTTTGCTCATATTATGTGCTGTTTTATGGATGGTTATCGAGACCTGCAGGGCAGCAGATCATTTGCTGAATATCTGAGAGTAATGATGTTTCGGAGGCCAGACTGATAATACGCTGTTTGTCGACAGGGTTCGGATAAATGGCTGAAATCTCCGAAAGTGACACCAGAGTAAGGGGTAGGGTGTTTCTGTTCGGACACGTCTCAGATCGGCTGACCACACAAATGCATGACTGGGGAACTCAGATGTCACACATACGTTGTACGACTTCTTCGGGTGTGTAATGCATATGCAAAAAAATTAAATAAATTCTGTTGAAAAATCTTGTTCGCCGTATTCGTGAGTTTCGTCTGGAACTCTTGCCCAACAAGACAAACGCACTTGACGGAAAAGAAGAAACAGATGGAACAGCTGCACGACTGGTCATGGATTCGAGTAGTCGGAAGTATTTCGTTAAAGTTCCTAAATATGTCACAATTAAACGGTTATTATGTGTAAAAACATTAGACCAAAAAAAATTTGAAACCCCACAATATAGAACGAAACACCTATACATGAACTATCACACTACAATTATAGAAAATTGGTCCAATGCTGAGGGCATGCTCGTTCTTCTTATCATACGTTATCCTAGAATGGAACAGAGAAGATGGAAATAATGGCGTAGCGCTTGTATGGTACAGGTGTTTTAAATGTCAACCTGTCACTATCAATATAGATCCCTGTAAAGTAAGATATGAAAATCTTTCCGTTTCGTGTTTAGATCTTACTTTCCGTCTTCAATCGTTCGAGTCAGGTACCCCTGCCGCTATACACTGAGGTAGGAAAAGCCATCGGATACCTCGTAATACCATGTCGGACCTCCTATTTCCCGGCGTAGTGCAGCAACTCGGAGTGGCATGGACTCAACAAGTTGTTGAAATTCCCTTGTAGAAATATCGAACGATGCTGCCTCTATAGCATTCCATTAACTGCGAAAATGTTGTCGGTGCAGCATTTTGTGCACAAACTTACCTCTAGATAATGTCCCATAAATGTTCGGTGGGGTTCATGTCGGGGGATGAGGCAGCGAAACCATACGCTAGGACTGTCGAAAATATTCTTCAAATCAATCAAAACCAATTGTGACCCAGCGATATGGAGCATTGTCACCCACAACAATTCCACCGCTGTTTGGGAATACGACGTCCATGAATGGCTGCAAATGGTCTACAAGTAGGTGACAATCCAGAGGACCCAGTGCATTCCTTATAAACACAGAACACGCCGTTATCGAGCTACCGCCACAGTCCCTTGTTGATGCTGTGGCCTTGTGTGTTCTGCACCACACTCAACGCTACCATCAGCTTTCATCAACTAAAATAGGAACACACCTCACAAGGCCATACTTTTGCAGTTGTATAGGGTCCTACAGATATAGTCAATAACCCAGAAGAGACGTTGCAGGAAGTGTTATGCTTTAGCAAAAGCGATCCAGCCGGTTCTCTGCTATCATAGCTCTTTAGCGCCAAATTTCGCCGCACTGTTCTAACGGATACGTTCGTCGCATGTCCCACGTAGATTTCTGTAGTTATTTCACGCAGTGTTGCTTGTCTGTTAGCACTGACAACTCAACTGCCACTGCCTTGTCCGTGGTGAGAGGAAATGCCAGAAATTTGGTATTCTCGGAAACCTGCTGACACCGTGGATCGCGGAGCAATGCATTCCCTAACGATTTACCAAAATGGAATATCCAATGCGTCTAGCTCCAACTACCACTCGGCTTTCAAAGTCTGTTAATTCCCATCGTGCTACCATCATGATGTTGGCAACCTTTTCACATGAATCACTTGAGTACAAATGACAGGTCTACCAATGCTCTGCCCTTTTATACCTTTTGCACGCGATACTACCATCATCTGTATACAAGCATATCTCCATCCCACGACTTTTTCCACCTCAGTGTACGAGAGTTTAAGACATGTTCTAAGGTCCAAGGGTATTAAATATTCATAACGAAGACACAATACAGCCATGTGCTCCTTCAATAACCAATCAAGAGATTTGGAAGAAAGACCACGTGACTGGCTCCGTCTCTATCTGCAGACAGTCACTCGTCTATATCGCCCTGTTGTACATGGCCTCAAGTACGAGGCAAACAGCTTTGCGCTGCCGGCCCTGTTTTCTTGTAACTTGCATCTGCCTCTGGCTCTCCTGTAACTTTGCTCTGCCTCTGTCCCTTTCTGTTGTTTCACTTTTGCCAATGAGGCATCATTTTTACTATTGAATATCTTTTATTCTAGCTTCCATTCCTCGTTGCCAATGAGACTGGCATACAGAATAAACCCAAACTTCGTGGAGGATTTCATCGCAGACTGGGACGGCAATAAACGATAACACAGTTTGTCTTGTCTCTCACTTGTTTCTAACACAAACACTTCTTCCATGCTAATCAGCGTCTGTGGACATGAAGATGTAAATAGCGCTCGATAGTTGTTACTTTGACTCCTCCTCAGTTGTGGAATAAAAGCCGGCCGCTGTGGCAGAGCGGTTCTAGGCGCGTCAGTCCAGGAGCGCGCTGCTGCTTCGGTCGCAGGTTTGAATCCTGCCTCGGGAATGAGTGTGTGTTATGTCCTTATGTTAACTTAAGATTAAGAAGTTCTACGTCTAGGGGACTGATGACTTCAGATGTTGAGTCCCATAGTGCTTAGAGCCATTTCAACCATTTTTGTGGCGTAAAAGCAAACTTATTACATACTTGACGATTGAATCTTGTAGGCTGATTTTCAAGCTTTCTGGAAGCAAAGGTAGCAGAAAAAATGTGAAAATAGAAAAATGAGAATGATTATAAATACTAACGATGCTCTAAGAAGTGATAGAAGAAGAGCACAGGGACGGGAAATGAAAGCGGTAGACTTCAGGAGACGAACACCATGCCCTATGTGAGGAAAGTGAGGGCTCATAATTTTTCAGCCACTTTAGTCGATAGTCGCGAGAATACAGAAAATCGCGTCGTGGGAAAGCTAGGAGTGTTTACGTATTGCTTACCGGTATCACAACCTCCCGAGAAACTTTCCTCCGCTTTGGAGTTTGTTTGCTGAAGCACCGTAAATAAACTTCAAACCCGACTCGTAATATTGACAACTGCAATATGGTCTGTGCGATAGTGTAAATAAAGCTTCGTCTTGCCACAAGATACGACGACTTTCAGAAGCGATCACGGTAACTTTTGGAAATACCTCATAGGCTATTTAGACATTCTTTTGTTTCTCGATGAGCAGTGGAAGGAAGGCGATATTTCTCAGGAGAGGGCAGCAGAAGGTGCTTGTTAATCACGGTATTAAAAGTCTTCTGTAGGTACGAGCGGATACGTTGCAATATTAAGAGGAATTTAAATAACTGCTACTTTAATTTGCCTATAGATTGTGTTTACACGATTCGCAGGCACCAAATGCAAAAACACGGAGATGTGGACTCTCATTATATGCGACGGACAGCTCAGTATACTGAAAAAGCTTTCTTGTTAAGTGATGGAACAAAACGGGAGAAGTATTGCCCATAGGGATTTAATGAGCGGTCCTTTAAACGGAAAGTGGTAGTACTTTTAACGGCATACGATTGTTGTTAAAAGAGCGACTATGGGACAGTCTTTTAGTATATAATATTAAAAATATCGCCAAATTATTGAGGAATCATGTCAAATGTCATACACGTTCATTACTTAAATTATCTTAAATTCAAATGGCAGAATATTTAAAAACACAATAATGAAATACCAATAGCATTAATTCTTGTAAATCGACTGAGTTACTCTAGAGAAGGACAAGTTGCTGAAGGTAAATTTTTTTCCAGTGTTCTATCTGGGTATATTAATCACGTCATACAGCCTGCTTTCTAGTCGTATACAGCTACGTGTTCCGTACGTGGTTCAAAGTACTGTCTACTTGCGATCGATGACGGTGAACCCGTCATCAGAGGCCTTCCATCTCATGTGTGATGAAACTTGACACATTCCTCTAAACGCACTTTGATTTACGCCAGCCCAACCCTGTCGTATCCTTGGTGTAAAATCGAGACTTCGGGGTCATAACTAAGTTAGCTATGGGTGCTTGCGATTCGCTGCAATCCTTGTGCACACATTTATCCTACAGATGGGTTGTTTAGAGAGTTGGTGACGGAATGACTTGTAATTTTCAGATGTTGGACGCATCTGTTTCCTTGTAGGATGTACCGCCCGCTAATAACTATCACTTTATATATACGTGATGGGGTAATCGTATAATTTCTGACTCGTGATCGGATGTGATCAGTGGAACTACACGTGTCCGCAGGGCTACATCGCGCTCGTATTATACAAAGCAAATGTGTTACGATTGGGGAAAGATAGCTCAACGTAGGGAAACCAGGAAGAAGGATGTATTTTTTGTATGTCTGATAGGACGGAAAAGTAATCGATCTAAGATTATCCCCCCGTTTTTAAGTGCAGAACGTTCTAGTCTTGGGTGTGCACCTTTTTATGTTCTCTCTCTTACCAGAACCTTCGAGGCACCGATCCCAGGATCTAGAATAATACTTTACACATGATAGATTGGATGATTTACGTAAAATGTGTCGAACTACGTCGCGTATAAATATCACTATGTTCTTGTTTTACTTATCTGTATTCTATTTCATTAAGGCATTTTGAAATCTGTTACTATAGATCGATATCGTGTGCTAATCTCCAGGACATGGTCACATCTCGAGATATGTGGTGCACTTGGAGGGTTTAGGACTAGGAAAGGTCAATTCAGTCGAGTGTAGCTGTACTCGTCTGCTCGGTTGAGGATTAATTGGGTAGCGATGTTGCAGGGTAGGTTGGTCAATGCCCAGGTTAGTATGGTCTCTTAACGTAAGACGGCGAGATTGCTATGTGACCACCATACACATAGAGATTGACCAAGTACTATGCGCGAGGTCTTAGAAACATGTAGTGTTGTCTGGTATACGTTGATTGTTTTTATGTGTCCGAGAATGAAGTGTGAATGGACGTACTGAGCAGTCATCAATCAATGCTCGCAATGATACTTGCAAAGTAGAGGAGGTACGGTTTAGCTATGATACTGAAATTAGGAAAACAAGCTGTCACGTGATTGGCCAGTGTTGGACCTACTGTAAAATTTTTCGCTATATCAGCTGTGAGGGATAATACTACAGTAGTTCGGTGGTGTCTTCTCCATCCCATCCGTGCATTGGGTACCACATAATGATTGAGTGGCAATGCTTGTTTGAGTTGAGGAACATATTTTGGTTGATGGACCGCAACTTCTGGGGTTGCTAGCATCGAAAACGGTCATCCGGTACTTGCGTGCAAAATGAGGAATTACTAGAACTGTAACACTGAGTTAGCAACTGTTTGGTCACTGTAACATATGAGTTTAAATGTAGAGGCCGTCAGTCACTTTCGGGGGGTAGTTTGGAAAGTCGCCACAGCGCCGCCCGGCTCTTCTGGTTTCCTTGTGTTGTAGCTGTCCTTTATTTTAAAACATTCAGTGTTATGCTATCGACTGTAAGAATAAGATTTACAAGGTGCAACGTGTACTTTCATGTGAGAGGCCGTGCGTCAGTCTGTGTTAATGTCTGTTTAGAATCAGACACACACTTAAAAGTAGCGGCAGATAGACGAAATGTTCGGCAGTGTGCAAAGGCGTGTTTGAACAAGGGTCAGAGGTATCTTCTCGTTCGCTTAGTGTATGGTCTCTGCAGAGTCTGAATATTTAATATGATCTTTCCACATAGGCAGCTGCAATTTAAGGTGTCGGACTTGGTGAGCTGTTAGGAATTCTAGGATGTACGCACTCTGAGTTATTCGGGGAGAGTATTGTGATTTCCGTTTGTCCGTGCTGGAGGTGGATCGGATTGGTGCCTTCGTGACTTGTAAATTGGAAGAGATTTTATAGATGGTAATTGTTTTCACGTTTTGATGGTACAGAATAAATATGATAGGATGTTGAGTATCTGTTGTACTTGTGTCTAGTTTGGGACGTATAGCTTTGAGCTCATTTCCGGCGAATGGACAAAACAAGGTCCTGTTGTAGCATCGGAGGTCGTTCTGTTTCTAGACAGGCTGCAGAAGATAATGGATATATCTTTCTCCGACTTAAATTGCAGAGATCAGATGCGCAAATATCTAGAAATGGGATCAAATGAAACAGGTGAAGGTTGTGACTAAAGCCTAGATGGAATTTTACTGTAGCATGCACGTTCGTTTAAGGTGACACGTTTCGCACTGGGAGCAGCCATTTTGAATAACTGTAACTTGTAACTGCGTAATCAACCGATGTGATGACAGAGCGCTCTGGTGGTTGTGATTGGAGCTAAGCACAGTTGAATTTGGAGCCATTTTTTTAGATAAATGAATTGTATTATCTTCCGCCAAAATTCAAACTCCCCACCAAAATCAGACATCTTCAATGACGCCCTCTGCTGGTGAACTAACCCAGTTGGACTCCGGACCTCGTGGTGAACACACGTGCATGATATAAATAATAATAAATAATAAATGATAATATATAATGATAAATGATCATAAATGATAATAAAAAATAATAAATTACTGGAGTAGCTGTCCCAATGCAGAGACCTGTTGGAGTGTAGCGATCTGTGACAGTTAACTTTTGTGTTTTCTAGACGACTGAATAGTGAAGTTATAGTATGTGATGGGCGGCTTTGGTGATGAAGTCAGAATTTGAGAAGATGATCGATCTGGGTTGGAGTGTTATTCGATGTGATGTAGATTGTTCGGATGACTACTTCTGCACATTTGCTGCCTTTATTTAGTTGAGTGATGATCGATTGTGGTGAACTGGATACACGCTTGTCTGTTCTCTAGGTCTTGGACAGACGTTTATTGACGTGTCGATTATAGCGAGGATCTCGAATATGTTACATGACTGAGAACGATATTTGAGAGTGAAAATATCACTTTCCGTATGTTTCTTCCTAGTTAGTCTGTGGTTTACAGCATGCTGCACATAGATAAAGTTCGGCATTTGTAGCGAATTAATTTGAAGTCAATACCTTGGGAATTATGATGAACTAGTGATACTAATTCTGATTTCATCACCAAAGCCGCCGATCACATACTATTACTTCACTATTCGGTCGTCTAAAAAACACAAAAGTTAACTGTCACAGATCGTTACACTCCAACAGGTCTCTGCATTGGGACAGCTACTCCTCCCCCCCCCCCCCCCCCCCCCCCCCATGAACCATGGACCTAGCCCTTGGTGGGGAGGCTTGCGTGCCTCAGCGATACAGATGGCCGTACCGTAGGTGAACCACAACGGAGGGGGATCTGTTGAGAGGCCAGACCAACGTGTGGTTCCTGAAGAGGGGCAGCACCCTTTTCAGCAGTTGCAGGGGCAACAGTCTGGCTGATTGACTGATCTGGCCTTGTAACATTAACCAAAACGGCCTTGCTGTGCTGGTACTGCGAACGGCTGAAAGCAAGGAGAAACTACAGCCGTAATTTTTCCCTAGGGCATGCAGCTTTCCTGTACGATTAAATGATGATGGCGTCCTCTTGGATAAAATATTGCGGAGGTAAAATAGTCCCCCATTCGGATCTCCATGGGGGACTACTCAAGAGAACGTCGTTATCAGGAGAAAGAAAACTGGCGTTCTACAGATCGGAGTGTGGAATGTCAGAGCCCTTAATCGGGCAGGTAGGTTAGAATATATAAAAAGGGAAATGGATAGGTTAAAGTTAGACATAGTGGGAATTAGTGAAGATCGGTGGCAGAAGGAACACGACTTTTGGTCAGGTGAATAGAGGATTATAAATACATACTCAAATAGGAGTAATGCAAGAGTAGATTTAATAATGAATAAAAAAAATTAAAGTGCGGGTAAGCTACTACAAACAGCATAGGGAACGCATTATTGTGGCCAAGATAGACACAAAGCCCACACTTACTACAGTAGTACAAGTTTATATGCCAACTAGCTCTGCAGATGATTAAGAAATTGATGAAATGTATGATGAGACAAAATAATTTATTCAGGTAGTGAAGGAAGACGAAAATTTAATATTCATGGTTGACAGGTATTCGATAGCCGGTAAAAGGAGAGAAGGAAAAATACACTCCTGGACATGGAAAAAAGAACACATTGACACCGGTGTGTCAGACCCACCATACTTGCTCCGGACACTGCGAGAGGGCTGTACAAGCAATGATCACACACACGGCACAGCGGACACACCAGGAACCGCAGTGTTGGCCGTCGAATGGCGCTAGCTGCGCAGCATTTGTGCACCGCCGCCGTCAGTGTCAGCCAGTTTGACGTGGCATACGGAGCTCCATCGCTGTCTTTAACACTGGTAGCATGCCGCGACAACGTGGACGTGAACCGTATGTGCAGTTGACGGACACTGAGCGAGGGCGTATAGAGGGCATGCGGGAGGCCGCGTGGACGTACCACCGAATTGCTCAACACGTGGGGCGTGAGGTCTCCACAGTACATAGATGTTGCCGCCAGTGGTCGGCGGAAGGTGCACGTGCCCGTCGACCTGGGACCGGACCGCAGCGACGCACGGATGCACGCCAAGACCGTAGCATCCTACGCAGTGCCGTACGGGACCGCACCGCCACTTCCCAGCAAATTAGGGACACTGTTGCTCCTGGGGTATTGGCGAGGACCATTCGCAACCGTCTCCATGAAGCTGGGCTACAGTCCCGTACACCTACTACACTCCTGGAAATTGAAATAACAACACCGTGAATTCATTGTCCCAGGAAGGGGAAACTTTATTGACACATTCCTGGGGTCAGATACATCACATGATCACACTGACAGAACCACAGACACATAGACACAGGCAACAGAGCATTCACAATGTCGGCACTAGTACAGTGTATATCCACCTTTCGCAGCAATGCTGGCTGCTATTCTCAAATGGAGACGATCGTAGAGATGCTGGATGTAGTCCTGTGGAACGGCTTGCCATGCCATTTTGACCTGGCGCCTCAGTTGGACCAGCGTTCGTTCTGGACGTGCAAACCGCGTGAGACGACGCTTCATCCAGTCACAAACATGGTTAATGGGGGACAGATCCGGAGATCTTGCTGGCCAGGGTAGTTGACTTACACCTTCTAGAGCACGTTGGGTGGCACGGGATACATGCGGACGTGCATTGTCCTGTTGGAACAGCAATTTCCCTTGCCGGTCTAGGAATGGTAGATCGATCGGTTCGATGACGTTTTGGATGTACCGTGCACTATTCAGTGTCCCCTCGACGATCACCAGAGGTGTACGGCCAGTGTAGGAGATCGCTCCCCACACCATGATGCCGGGTGTTGGCCCTGTGTGCCTCGGTCGTATGCAGTCCTGATTGTGGCGCTCACCTGCACGGCGCCAAACACGCATACGACCATCATTGGCACCAAGGCAGAAGCGACTCTCATCGCTGAAGACGACACGTCTCCATTCGTCCCTCCATTCACGCCTGTCGCGACACCACTGGAGGCGGGCTGCACAATGTCGAGGCGTGGGCGGAAGACGGCCTAACGGTGTGCGGGACCGTAGCCCAGCTTCATGGAGACTGTTGCGAATGGTCCTCGCCGATACCCCAGGAGCAACAGTGTCCCTAATTTGCTGGGAAGTGGCGGTGCGGTCCCCTACGGCACTGCGTAGGATCCTACGGTCTTGGCGTGCATTCGTGCGTCGCTGCGGTCCGGTCCCAGGTCGACGGGCACGTGCACCTTCCGCCGACCACTGGCGACAACATCGATGTACTGTGGAGACCTCACGCCCCACGTGTTGAGCAATTCGGCGGTACGTCCACCCGGCCTCCCGCATGCCCACTATACGCCCTCGCTCAAAGTCCGTCAACTGCACATACGATTCACGTCCACGCTGTCGCGTCATGCTACCAGTGTTAAAGACTGCGATGGAGCTCCGTATGCCACGGCAAACTGGCTGACACTGACGGCGGCGGTGCACAAATGCTGCGCAGCTAGCGCCATTCGACGGCCAACACTGCGGTTCCTGGTGTGTCCGCTGTGCCGTGCGTGTGATCATTGCTTGTACAGCCCTCTCGCAGTGTCCGGAGCAAGTATGGTGGGTCTGACACACCGGTGTCAATGTGTTCTTTTTTCCATTTCCAGGAGTGTAGTTTGGACAAGAAGAGATTAGAAGGTTTCGAAATGTGGTGCTACAGAGGAATGCTGAAGATTAGATGTTTAGATATCATAACTAATGAGAAGGTATTGAATAGAATTGGGGAGAAGATGAGTTTGTGGCACAACTTGAGAAAAAGAAGGGACCGGTAGGTAGGACACTTTTTGATGCATCATGGGATCACAAATTTATCATTTGAGGGCAGTGTGGAGGGTAAAAATCGTAGAGGGAGACCAAGAGATGAATACACTAAGCAGATTCAGAAGGATGTAGGTTGCAGTAAGTACTGGGAGATTGAGAAGTTTGCATAGGATAGAGCAGCATGGAGAGCTGCATCAAACCAGTGTCACGACTGAAGACCACAACAACAGTGATCGGTCGGGTGTAGCCTAGTGCATGATATTGAGAAGTACAGATAAAATGGTGTGATATTATGGAGAAAGTACATGTGTTCTTGCAGTCTATGAGTCTGAGAATGTTTGTAGAAAAGCGAACGGACAAGGAAGTAGAGACAGTAAAGCGTTTGTGCTGAGGGGAGACGATACTGAGTTTATAAAAAGAGTTCTGAGGGTGACTTAGGTTCGCTGATGTACGAGGAAAGATTAGCTCTGAGTGTCGGGTCTGTAGATAGAAAGAGCAGGTTGACGGGCTTTCCTAGGATTGGAGAGCATTGTAGAGTATAGATGCTGTAGAAATAGGATATTTTTTTCGCATGCAGTAGAGATATACCGGATAAGCGCAATCTTTTTTGTCAAATGTGTATATACTGTATTGTAAACCTACTGTGATTTACATTGTGTAGCGTTTGTATATATTGGATTGCAAACTAACTATTTTTTATGTTATGTGATGAGTAGAGAGGAAGTCGTAAGGACGGTAGAGATAGTTCCAGAGTAACAGCGGTCAAGAGAGCGTAATTCTGATACTTAGCTCATTGTCGAATGCCAGTCAATTGAGACCGCGAACGTAACATTTAACTGCAAGTATAATGAAATCAACGATTTCAGTATTCCAGAGTGCGAATCTAATTTTTTGGTCTGTTTGTTTCTAGGTGCTCAGTGGTTTACATGGTGCTGTACTTCGAAAAATTTTACTGTTTTTTTCAATTCTATGGGTCTGGAGATGTTTGTAGAAAAGGCGAGCAAGTAATGAAGAAGAGACAGTAACGCATTTGTGTTGAGGGGAAGCGATCGTCGAGTTTGTGGAACAGTTCTGAGAGGGACATCAGTCCGTTGATGTAGAAGGACTGATTACCGTTAAGTGTGGCATGTGTAGAAAGAAGGAGCAGGTTCACAGTGCTTCCTTAGGAATGGAGAGCATTGGGGCATATAGTCGGTATTGTAAAGTAACTGTGGCATACATTGTGTAGGCTTTGTATATAATGGGTTTTAACGTTACTGCTGCTTGTGTTATGGGATGAGTAGAGAGGATGACCTTGTGTGTGTGTGTGTTTGTGTGTGCGTGTGTGTGTGTGTGTAGATTGAGGTTGCCTTGGAGGTAATTTAGCGATCTCCGTAAAAGTAAGCACAGAAAGCTTCAGGAAGAAAAGCAGGATCGTACTTCGATAACGGGGCCTTAGGAAATTAGGATGGTAAATTCCATAAGAAGGAATAAGAATGATTAATCGGTTGTCCTGGGATATAGTAGGGTTGAGAACATTTGCATATGTTGAGAGCTGAAAGGGTAGGAGGTTAGTAGCGCATTCGGTATTATTTTCGTGAACAAGTTCTGTTAGGGTAAGAATCTGAATTCACACATAAGCTGAGAAAACACGGAATTCAACATTAACTATTTCTGGGGACACTATACAGTTTCGGGGAGGTTGATTGGGCTCTTATTTTGTTTCATAGTCCGATGATCGTATTAGATTGTGAGGGGAGGGCAGCACTGGGATGTGTGTGGGCGGTGTGTGTGATCTCGCTCTCCACTATTCTGATAACAGACATGAAGGTGGAGATGTGCCACAAATAGGCCGGCAAGCAATGGAATGCGGCCTTAAACCGTGTGTTAGACCGCACTGAGTTAGGAGGGTGACAGAGGGCGCGCGCGGCCTGGCTTGTATAGCCATGTTCGGCTTCTAGGTGATATGAATTTCTCAGGTGTTAGGTGTGAATGTGGCTGTATTCAAGTCATTTTTTGAGGGGTCTAACAGAGAACTTTGAGCGAAATGAGAGCTGTCAGGCATGTGACTTAGTGTGGGTCAGGTTGATTGCTAGGGTCTGTTGAGTTACACTCCTGGAAATGGAAAAAAGAACACATTGACACCGGTGTGTCAGACCCACCATACTTGCTCCGGACACTGCGAGAGGGCTGTACAAGCAATGATCGCACGCACGGCACAGCGGACACACCAGGAACCGCGGTGTTGGCCGTCGAATGGCGCTAGCTGCGCAGCATTTGTGCTCCGCCGCCGTCAGTGTCATCCAGTTTGCCGTGACATACGGAGCTCCATCGCAGTCTTTAACACTGGTAGCATGCCGCGACAGCGTGGACGTGAACCGTATGTGCAGTTGACGGACTTTGAGCGAGGGCGTATAATGGGCTTGCGGGAGGCTGGGTGGACGTACCGCCGAATTGCTCAACACGTGGGGCGTGAGGTCTCCACAGTACATCGATGTTGTCGCCAGTGGTAGGCGGAAGGTGCACGTGCCCGTCGACCAGGGACGGGACCGCAGCGACGCACGGATGCACGCCAAGACCGTAGGATCCTACGCAGTGCCGTAGGGGACCGCACCGCCACTTCCCAGCAAATTAGGGACACTGTCGTATGCGTGTTTGGCGCCGTGCAGGTGAGCGCCACAATCAGGACTGCATACGACCGAGGCACACAGGGCCAACACCCAGCATCATGGTGTGGGGAGCGATCTCCTACACTGGCCCGTACACCTCTGATGATCGTCGAGGGGATACTGAATAGTGCACGGTACATCCAAACCGTCATCGAACCCATCGTTCTACCATTCCTAGACCGGCAAGGGAACTTGCTGTTCCAACAGGACAATGCACGTCCGCATGTATCCCGTGCCACCCAACGTTCTCTAGAAGGTGTAAGTCAACTACCCTGGCCAGCAAGATCTCCGGATCTGTCCCCCATTGAGCATGTTTGGGACTGGATGAAGCGTCGTCTCACGCGGTCTGCACGTCCAGCACAAACGCTGGTCCAACTGAGGCGCCAGGTCAAAATGGCATGGCAAGCCGTTCCACAGGACTACATCCAGCATCTCTACGATCGTCTCCATGGGAGAATAGCAGCCTGCATTGCTGCGAAAGGTGGATATACACTGTACTAGTGCCGACATTGTGCATGCTCTGTTGTCTGTGTCTATGTGCCTTTGGTTCTGTCAGTGTGATCATGTGAAGTATCTGACCCCAGGAATGTGTCAATGAAGTTTCCCCTTCCTGGGACAATGAATTCACGGTGTTCTTATTTCAATTTCCAGGAGTGTATTTTGCTAGGCGTTATTTCAACAGATTCGAGTACTGAGGCTGTTTACAGTTATGTGTACTGCATTATGTAGGAGCAGTTGATATTGTGCACTGAAATTAGGAGCTGTTTGTATGTCTGCTGATTGTGCAACATGAGCCCAGGTACATCAGGGCGAGTGGTTTTTTGTATTAGAGTGATAGATACGCTCGATGCCTAAATAAAATGTACGGTAAGTATTTGTGGGACGACATAGAATATGAGAGAATTCGAATTGGTTCTTATTTTTTCTACTTGATGGTTTTGTTAGATCGAATTGCGGAGGCAAGTAGCTACAAGCGCGCGAGGGATGGGATTGCAGCATATCTCAATCTCTCAGCGGTTAACTACAGGTGGGGCGTGCGAAGTTCCCGGCTTCGGTACTGGGGCTGTGCTCTGGCGAATGTCCTAGACCGTGTGGATTGAACAACAGGATTGGGGTCATAGTTTAGTTAGAATATTTACTGAGGAGTATGTCCGATGCGAGTATAAACGTCCAGTCTATGTCGTGTGGGGAGCAGCGCTCGTGGTGTGTGGGAGAGGCAAAGCCGATGATTTAGAGTCATCACAGGTGACTTAGGTTAGTGGCTTTGTTTGTCGCAATTTTCTTGTGTCAGTAGCGCAACACGAACTAACCATCAGAATTCAAACTTGGCTTATTTGTATAGACAAAATGCGATATAAGTTAATGTAGGTTAGTACATGTTGGTGCACGTTAGTAAACGGCAGTACACATTAGTACATTTTAGCCAGCAAACATGGTTGGTAAGGGGACGTGGAGGTCGGTAGGGACTTTAACATTTTTATTTCAAGTCCAGGTGGGCGTGGCACTGGCGAAAATTAATTCCATGTCTAGGTGCACCAGCACCTGTTTGCATCAGAAAGGTTAATTAATTGATCAATTTAATTAAGTAGTCATGCGAACTTCGTTACATTCATTTGCGGAGATACTGAGCTAGACACACACAATGGCTCACGTGTAAGGGCGTGTGTTTTCGCGACGATCTTGGATTAGGTAAGCACAGAATGTGGATTGAATAACGAGAGTCGGGTCATCAATTAACTTAATGAGGGACGTCGTAGCGAGCACATGTGCTTGACCACCTGTTCTGACGTCATGACAGACTCCACTCACGAGCAAACTTTTGCACCAAACCTGCGTCAGGGCGTTCTTTGTCAACCAGGAGCTGTATCTACTGACCGACCGTTATGAAGTCCGCATCGACAAGTTCCAACCTGTCCAGCGAACAGCTCTGGCGCCAACTGGTCGATGGGGGCGGACCCACTGTCCACGAAAACATGTTTACATTGCTGGACCAGCGAGGGCCTGCGAAGCGAGTTGGCGCCAGTAGGCTGTGATGTGAGCTGCTGCTGGACCGGCAGTGTTCCCGATCGGAGCCTACGGCCATCACGTGAGGCAACCGCCCGGTAGCCGGTGGCGCGCGGACCGGCACAAGTCGGCGGCGACTATTTGAACTAATTCAGTTGGACTTTAGGCCTCGTGGCGACTGGACTGCGATCTGTTAGATGTGTACTATCTCTGTTGGAGAACAAGTGATGACGGTACTGTTCGAAAATAAGACTTTTGTCCTTTTCCTATGTATTCACAGGAGGTGACTTACATTAGTAAGTTATTATTCGGCAAGGTTTTCATAGGTCAGGAGTGGAAGTATGAGTGACCTCGAAAAATTCAAACTTCGTAGAATGAGGTGGACTTAGGTTAGTGCGCATGGCCCAATGGGTCTTCTTTTTCCTAGGTGTGACAGATTATCGTCTTTGAAACTGAATTTGTGACAGATTTTTTGTTATGGATGTAAGGGAATTGACTTTCTTGCCGCAAAAATTGGCCGTCTTGAATAAATAATAATAAATGATAATACATGCTAATAAATAATAGTAAATGATAATAATAATAAATAGAAGTACGGTTTTCAAGACATTATGGCGTGTGAATTTGAACATGGCGCCATTTTCTATGCTAGTGGAAGTAGACCAATAATAATAATAAATGATAATAAATAATAATAAACAATAAATGATAATAAACAATAATAAATAATAATGAATGATGAATGATAATGAATAATAATAAAGACAAGTATGGCCCTGCAGCCATTATCATGTTGGAATTCGAATTTGGCGCCAATTTGTTCTGGAGGATCAAGTTAGTGGTCGTAGCCTAATTGGACTATTTTCTCGCCAAAATTAAAATTTCCTGCCATTTTCGGCTCACCTCCAACTGTGCAACGCTACTCGCTGTTCGTATCCAACTGCCCAACACTACACAAGCGGATATTCCAACAATGAGTCCAACCAGGCACATACTGCACACAGAACAGTCCGTGTTTGTCATACAGAGCGCGGCGTGGCATTACCAACATAAAAAGCTAAACAGCCTACTTACAATACTATGGTAAAATATTATCTTCTACTAAAATATGTGTTCCATCTTCTGCTAATCATGCTAACTTAACCATGACACAATGAATCGTACATGACAATTTGCTCTTTATACACCATCATTCCACATAGAAATGTATGAAATTTCCCATAAGCAAAATTTGTATCAGATTGTCACATACATCGGCATGTTGGCGGAAAGTTCTATCAAACTGCTCAATTCATTAAAATATTGCAGTAAAATTGTAACAAATTGCTCCATAGAGTGTAAGTTTACAACAAATTGCCCCTCAAAAAATGGTTCAAATGGCTCTGAGCACTATGGGACTCAACTGCTGTGGTCATAAGTCCCCTAGAACTTAGAACTACTTAAACCTAACTAACCTAAGGACATCCCACACATCCATGCCCGAGGCAGGATTCGAACCTGCGACCGTAGCAGTCGCACGGTTCCGGACTGCGCGCCTAGAACCGCGAGACCACCGCGGCTGGCAATTGCCCCTCAATATTTCACCATTGCTACACATAATAATAGCGAATAGCTCCCAATATGGCATCAGGTTACCGATATGCATTGAACGCCGTACCCCACACCCACGGGTAATATCTCCCCGGCATGCCACTGGGCGGATAGTGGATAGTGGTGGTCAATGAGTATCATTACCCCTGGGAATAGTAAGGCAATAATGCTCAGTTAAGATAGGCTGTCTGCCATTACTTCACAATCATTGTTTCGTTTAACAGTTGGTACATAACGGGTGCTAGAAACAGTCGGTAACAGCAGCTGTAGCAGTAGGTCAGATTTTTATTAGAATCAAATAAATATACTCTACCTCCATGAAGAACATCCAGAGCATAAGTTGTACAGAGGCAGCAATTGATTGCAATGGTTCACTGAACAGATGCATGTAACTGCTGACAGTCTGATGGCTTTTTACTGCAAAGTAAAAAGATGGGCGTAAGTCCTGAAGAAGAATTAACGGTACACTGAGCAGAGGTATCTCATATTTGCTGAGAATTATTTAAGGACCGTTTAAGATAATTTTACTCCAGTCAAGGACATTCCAGACCATTTCTTTTAATAGCATTGGCCCCTGTGATTGGTGGTGGTTTTAAAAAAAAAGCGAAACTCGTATGGTCCGAAAAAACTTGAATCACAGTCAGAGAAGACGGTGTTAACCTGGTCAGGGTGCCCATGGAAGAATGTTCAGTATCCAGAAATATGACAGGAACGACCACCCGAAGCAGAATAACCAAGTAAGCACGGACTTTAAAATCCATGCCTTAAGAACTATGAACACTTGTTCATCTTCGCTGTCGTTAAATTCATCTCTCATACACAACAGCTGCTCATAGCTGTTAAAGTGTGAACGCTAGAGCCCATGTTTAGTAAGCATTTTTTCCTTTTTTCCCCATTCTCCTTCCTCCCAAAATACGGAAAACAAGGAAGAGATTTGTTTCACAGTAGAAGAAGAAGTGTTCGTATCTGTCAAGGTAGGTATTTTACGCATGTTTACTTGACTACTCCTCTTGCAACATCCTGTACAAGTTGTACGTTGGAGCGTCTAAGCTAACCGGTGCTTTTTAAACATTTCTGATCAGCTAGTTAGTTGCCAGATCTCATACGTGGAACTGCCTGTAAGTGTGTGGTTCTAATTTCATAAAGTAAACAATGCACAGAAACGACGTATACATTTTCTGAATATCGTACCGTCTGAAATTGTAAATTAGTAGACCCAGGAGAAGGCCGTTGTAACCCTGGACGAAATGGTGGTTTCTCCAGTATAATTTTTTACATAATGATGCCGTACGATACTCAGAAACTTTTACAACTGACTCTGGCCAAGGAAGCCTGCGCAGTTATAATACAGAGAGAAATGAAATTAACTGATGAGACAGTACATGGTTTCACATGAATATTTTCTCAATACACTGTAAACACGAGAGACGAAATGTACTGAAGAGGCAATACAGTATTTTAAATAAACTTTTTAACTATGTATGAAATGAGAGGAATGAAATTTACTGATGGGAGATAATATTTTTAAGTAGTTAAAACTATTACTTATTTTTTGAGGATGTGTGAGCATACGGAAATTGAAAGTTAATGATAAAGCACTGTTGTATTTGACATAAAGTCTGTTTTTGAACAGGTATGCAATGTACTCATGAAATGTAACAACGAAGCAATACAAGATTCGACATAAACATTTTTTTAGCGGAGTATAGACAGAGAGAATGAAAGATTTACGAACGAGGTAGTAAAGAGATTGGCAGTCAGCTTATTTTTAAAAGATGAAATGCATGGTGACCCACTACAGCATATGACATAACATTTTAGTGGATTATAAAACAACCATTTCTGAATGTTTGTGTTTATGCCTGTGTGTGTGAGTGTGTGTGTGTGTGTGTGTGTGTGTGTGTGTGTGTGTGTGTGTGTGTGTGTGTGTTTGTGTGTGTGTCTACGTGTTTGTGTCTACGTGTTTGTGTGTGCTTAGCTATTTTAAACGAGAAAATACCGTTGAGCTACAACCTCTGGACGGTTTTGTTGTATAATGCAGGTTTAGGGTACCGTCGAACGTAGCACCTATTTATGAACATTGATTCCCTTTACGTCTTTTTGAAAAATAATAAAGTTGGTTTAAATAGTTTCGAATATGGCACAAAAACTAAAGCTACTGATCTTCTTAGGACATGGCCAACATGGCGCCTGCATGCTGACTAAGAGTTTCGTTTTAATGAGTAGCAGAGTACTGCGCTGTGATTGGCTGTTTCTTAGAGGCGTGACATTATATTGTCAGAGAAAGTGCGAATGGCTGAAGATGTCATGATGTTGATGTCATAGAAATGGGTGTGTCTTTTGATGTCATGGGTCAGTCACTGACAAATGCAAGTGACGTCACCTATGTAAAGGAAGCGCGTCAGCTTGCTCATAGCAATATTGCTTTGGAATCTACTAATCGTCTAGGCAGTACTATCGTAACTAAATCTCCCTAAAGTACTGTCCATTTGTTTTGAAACGCTGAATGTCACAAAAACAAAAAGGGGACCATTTCTCACTCTCCCTGCACACGTTGACGTCGGAGACAAAAAGAAATATTTCATTTGTGGGGAAATATTGCTTTGGCATGAATAGCGCTGCGGTGACGCTAGTGGTTCTGTGTGTCGTTGTGAAATATGAGAGACAACACGAACAAATGAATACCTGAACGCATTTTTGTAAGAAATGCGAGGACCATTTATTTTTAAATGAAACATGACAATGTACCAGATAAATCGATACGAAAGCGCAATCCCTCGACACCTTCCAGCTGTGGTTAACGCATGTCTACGAGTGAAACCACGCATTTTGATTACCTGAATTTCAAATTTCCACCTGGCACGGACAATGTCAACTTCACCTCCTCTGCCAAACATCTTGGCCACCTCTGATGAACTTATTTGTAGCCGTCACACACACACACACACACACACACACACACACACACTAGCGGTTATCATAATATTGATATTCTTGAGTAGTTGACAGTGACTAGTTGACGTTCATATTGGTTTCTTTCTTATCTCAGGACGTGTTAAGTGTTAATTTCCTTTGCGAGTAGACGCCAATGTTTACTGTACATAAAATTAGTAGTAAAAAAGTGTTACCAGTGGAAATGAATATTTCGTAGTATCTTTGCCTTTTTATCTTTCTTGGATTAATCGATTAGTGAAGACGATAATCTAAGTTCTGTACAAATTACACTCCGGCAGGTAAGTTACAGTCACGTAAAAACTTTTTCTTGTGAGTTATTATAAAGTCAGTGTTCATTAATGCTCGCAGTCAAAGATCAAGTGCCTATATTAACTTCCGTTCAATTTAATGAAAAAAATTTAATCTCTGCACTGCGTAATCTAGGTATCAAAATTAAATAAAGCTATCACAGTTTCCGCTTTGAATTAGCTTCTGTCCATTGAAACTCCCTACCTTACCTATCTGAATTCGCTTAAAAAATTTATCATCAGATCATTTTGATAATAAAACATTTCACTCTCACAAAGATCGTTACATTCAGAAGAGATGCAAGGTACTTCTGAAATTATAGTTTCCTATACTTTCACTCTATATTTTGACAGTTAAAAGGCATAAGTGCTCGCAAGGAGCTAACACAATACAGAAAACGTGAGACTAGATGAAATGAGACAGAATGACGAAATGAGGACGAGACACTATTGACTCAGTTATTTATAGACTTACACGTAACAAAAGTTGACGTAACTATAAATTGTTTCACTGTCATCAGTCCGAAAGAAGCCACGATATCATACCTCTTAAATTTAGGTTAAGCGCTCGTAGTTACTGTGAGCCTAACAACTTCCTTTCTTCAAAATTTTCATCCTTAGTTATGACAACTTCTAACTGAATGACCCTAACAGACTTAACTATAAACTTCAATTGTTTCGTTCCTTAAGCTAGGCAACGTAAAACTAGACGAGCCTAAGAGGTTACTCACCATAAATTTCAATTATTTTAAGTTTTAAAAATATTTTTAAATTTTTTTAATGTCTCTTCCTTTGTAGCTAGGTTGACGCTCTCAGGAACTTGGAGTGCACAGATGTGCCAGCCCAGTAGGTCTGTGTCCGGCGGTTTCTGAACCGAGACCAGTGGGATCATTTCCTCAACGGCTTCTGCACGCGCACGCCGCTACCGGTTTTGTAATCGGCAGTTTGTGGGTCCGCAGCTTTCGGTACTCCAGTATGTGAAAGTGAGGACATAGCATTAGACAGTTACCAGCACTCACGACACAAGAAAACACGTAGATTCATGGATTGGTCTCTGTTATTCCGGATGTGATCTAGTTCCTTCTCACAGCATTTATCACGGCGAAATAACATCTAGATACAGTTCGTACACTGCTGTATTATTCCTGAATACACATTTCCCTTACATTGGTGGTGAACACTGTTATTTTAAGTCACTTCACTTTATGTCGAGATTTGCTTTTGCTTTTGTCGTGCGCTACATCTGGTCAGCATCTCAAACATTGTTGTGGTTTCTATCAGTACATTCCTTTATACGAGTAGTGATGTCGAGCGTATAAACGAATCTTTTGGTTGTTTCATTTTTGCATTTTGTTACAGTTAATCACTTTACGACGTCACAAGTTTCTGACAATTAATAGAAGTCGTGCAATGTGTAATGACAGTTTAAATGGTTCGTGGAGAGCTTAGCAGACGCTGGTATTTTCAATTAGCCTTTATCAGTACATGCTGCGAGAAAAAATACTAGCCTCGATCAGAATAAGAAAGAAATATCTAATCTCAACACGAGTGACATCCCTTCATTTTAGTTCCGGACTTTGATCGTGATAAGTAAACAGTCAATTTGTCAATGACATTTCAAAACACAATAATATTTTCTAGCGCAACAAGCCCAATTCTGTAAATCACTACACGTGCGTTTTTGTTTCACAAATATGCACCTCAGAAATATCACGTTTTAATTCATATCTGTTTGATCTAATGATGATCAGTTTATTAATGCTATCTGACTTTAATAAGAGCAGAAAACAATGTAACACGAAATCCTTACTAAGTTTATGGTAAGTAAAAGGCTCTTTTAAGAGAAGTCGTGTTTGCTTAAAGTTTTAAGTAAGAGCAGGTAAATATTCCAACTGTGAAAGAACAGTTAATTAACATCGACACCTTGAACACGAGCTGAAGGCTCAAACTTCATGGAAGCTTCACTTAACATAGAACAGGAAAAACAGATACCTATATCTAGACACCAAACGACAAAGAAACATTTTCCGCCAAAACATCCGTTTCTGAAAATCACTACATCCGTAACACAGGAAAATGAAAATCTTATTCATAATATTTTTGATATCATTATCAGAATCTAAAATTTTATCTTTTTATTTTCTAGATAACAAAGTGAGTAGCTCCCCTCATGAGGGATATCTACAAAAATGTGTTGCTCAGAATAAACAGCCTGGCATTTTACATTCTGTTTATTCTATAAAGACGCTTTAGGGTGCGTTCTGAGGAGAATCTGGTCTCCAGTTTCATAATGTGTTATTTGTCTTAGACTTTTATCAAGCTGGGACTTTCTCTTTTGAGCATTACGTCGCAATTCTTGTAAAACTCGCCGTATCTGCTTGTCTTTGTTGGCTGGCAGAAGTAAATCTGTGAGTACCGGTGCTTCGGTAGCTCAGTTGGTAGAGCACTTGCCCGCGAAAGGCAAAGGTCCCGAGTTCTAGTCTCGGTCGGGCACACAGTTTTAATCTGCCAGGAAGTTTCATATCAGCGCACACTCCGCTGCAAAGTGAAAATCTCATTCAAGAAACTTATTGATTATTTGTTTTCCCTCACAATAATAATTAAATTTCTCTTATTTTAGAGATAGTACTTGTAACTCAGTTACAGTGTGACCTCTTTCACATTTGGACAGAATCTGACTGCAAAATCGGTCATTCAAAATTTTTGCTGGTTGTCTATCTTTACTACATCGAAGAGACAACACCTATTCCCACTTGTGATGTACCAGCAGCTAAACAAAAATCTTCGTTCATGCTCATATGGACCAAAGTATTTGACTGTACCAAAGCAGTTTTTATTTGCTCGTAAACCTGTGTGCACTGGGGATATGTTTTTATTCCTACCAGGATGATAATGTGACACAAAAACTTAATTTGCATTCTGACAAACTTTGATTTCATCCGATTTGCAGTAACTTGCAATACTGAGCGACGTTTCCAGCATTCTTTCTAATAATTTAATATGCTCAGCCCACGTCTTGTGGCTGACTGCAAGTCGTCTACATAGAAGGTGACTATGTCAAGCAGCTCTGGCCCTAATACTGAATCCAGTGCTTCTACGAAAACGCCTCTGCTCACATTCAAACCAAGTGGGATCACTTGAAACTGACAACTTCGCCCAGAGAGAATGAAGGCTGTGTACTTCCTGGTTTATTTGTCTAATTTTATTTGCTAGTATGATGATCTTAAAATAAAGAGATTAAATACTTCACTGCATAGAATTTGAGCAACAATTCTTCTAAGTCTCTGGTTGCGTACAGACAAAAACAACTACATTATTAGTGCCCAGCACGTCCAGAACTACGCAGAAAGTTCTGCTTGGCCTGGCTGTAGCGAGCAGTGGACTACTGTAGGCAGAACTGGATGGTTCAGTTATCTGTCAGTGCCACATCTTACGAGTTTCTTTAGTCACTGCTTCTTTTCTTGACCAAGGTACTGAATAACACTATTGAGAAAATATTTATGACGCTGCATATCCATGTGATACACATAGTCACTAATAAGGCCAAGATTTTCATCAAATACCTTAATTTAATTTCTTAACAGGTTGGACAGCTATCTTCATTGTTCATCATCACATACATTGATTTAGCTACTTTAATTATGATGAGATCTATTATGATGAGATCTATTATCTCTACTTTCTTGCTTAGGTTTGAATCATTCAAAGTGTTTTTAGTTGTTGTGTGCAATACCATTGTATTAACGCAGCTAATATTAAGTATGTGACAATATTAACTGTGAAGTTCTGTCAGCTTGGCTAGGTCCCGTCTCCCACTGTTACCGTTACTTTCTAATGGCAATATTCCTGCCTCGAGGTACACTACACGCAAAGAACTAAACAAATATTGTTATTCGGTATCCAACTTACAGGTCTGAAATATTGCTGCAGTGAGAAAATATTTATTTTTAAAATTAAGAATACCAGATTATGTTTATGTATGTATAATAACAGTTTTGTACAGTGTGTAATTCTGTAAATGTTCTGTTCCTTCTACTTACAACAGCTACGGTCTATTACTGAGCACGGAAAATAAATACCCCGAGCTGCTGGGATGGGAGAGACTGCAGCTACCATAATATTATTGTACAAAATAGAATTCGCAATCTTGATATGGGGTGACGAGTAACAGAGATTGCTTACCAAGATATGGATCTTATTTCATGAGGTCCCAAGTTCAGTATTAGAATGATTAGGTAACTGGGGGACATGTAGAGTGGTTACTGATTCAATAAAGAGTGATATTCAGCACTTTGATTAAAACAACCGGCTATGTAGGTTCTAAAATGGTGTTTGTTTTATTACAGTGCTGAAGTTCAAGTGCAGCCACATTCTTTCAATCTTCATATATATGTTGCGTGATAAGCTACACAATCAGCTGTGTGGCTACAAATCGTTTAAAAGTTCATTTCAAGAGTAATTTAAATTTTTGTGCCAAGATGTTACGAGTGAGTTTTTCAGCGTGAGTTTGTTAGAATAAAGTGTATTATTGTGTGTACAGTGTATTTGTTTGTGTTGGACTAAGTGGTGTATATTGCTGTCTTTTGGGGGTAACAGTGTAATTACAAGTATGATTAAGACCCCAAAAGAGAGAAAACTAGGCATGGACGATACAGCAGAGATCGATGACTGACCTGTTTCAGCAATCCGCTATTTGGAAACTGAAACGAGGAATCAGGAGGAAATATTGCCTGCTGCTAGCGGTCAGGCGTGCGCTCAGCAGACGACTCAAATAAAACAATATCACAGATGATGTGCTACCACAGCCAGCACCGGCGAATGGTTTTCTAGCCGTTTTGCTGGCAAACCTCGAGTTGAGAGAACGGGAAAGAGGGAAACACGATAAGGAGGAAAATTTAGAAAGAGAGAAAACCGAAAAGAGGAGCGTCTCGAAAAAGAAAAGGATCTAATTGCTCCAGTGAAGAGTATATTAGAAGTAGAGCGTGTGGAATCAAGTTAAAAATGTTGTAACCGCAGATTCTTAGAAATAGAGAGGAAAGAGAAAAAGCAGAACATTTAGAAAGGGAAAACGCAGGACGCTTGGAAAGGGAAAGAAAAGAAGTGGAACGTGATGAACGTTTAGTCGTCCAACTAAACCAGATTTTAGATGAACGATATAAAGTCATCGTCCAATATCTTAAGAGAAAAATAGATGGCATGCGTTACCAAGTTTCCGGATTCGTTGTACAAAGCTGAGGTATTCCAACGAAAGTCCAGGAACTTGACGACAACTTAACAGAACTCGACACAGCACAACAAGCACTGAAGAGTCAGGTGAAATCGCTAGCTAAAAATCTAGATCAAATAGCTGACAGTGTAGAAACAAAATTAGAACAAGAAGTGATGCATGTATTGCAAAGAATAATATAGGTGTTCAGGGTGAGAGCCAGGATTCGAACACGCAATTTAAAACCTGAACTACGTGAAATGCAGCAGCCCACTTCCGCTTTTGAAAGAGAAAGTGGTCGTAGGGAACATGACAGCCCACTACACGTTAGTAACTCGTACCGAAGCGTACCTGCGAATATTGCAAAAGGTGAGTGTTTGGCTTGCGATAATGTCAAGCAGTATACCCTGAGCAGTTCTGAGAGTAATGTTGGTGCTACAACTGGGGGTGCAGTGGCAACTGTCGCACAGGTAAAACATGAGGAGTCGCTCACTAAGCATAGGCAGTGCCAGATATTCACTGAGGAACGAAATTCAATCCAACCAATTTTATTTATCAAGAGTTTCAGAAATGTTTCATCTCCTTCGTGGACGGAGTAACAGAAAATAAAATTTGTGATTTCTTTCATAATTGGAGAGGCAGCGCTCTGGGCAATGGAGGCTGCAGAGAATTTTCTGGTATTCTCAGGTTTTGAGAAAATGTTTTTAGCTCGCTTGTGGCCGTCATGTGACAAAAATTACTCAGAAATCACGTGTATAACCACTAGCCTTTCAATCCCCCGCAACGCCATCTTCGAAAATACTTCGAATGCTGTATAAAGAAGATACGATACTGGTATGAACCCATGCTTCCGAGAGATATATTGTGTATATTAAAGGGCACGTTACCAAATTCACTCTGGGAAAAGCTTGTTTATGTGACCGTTACGGACCTCGAATAATTTATGGCCACCGTAGATTCATTGGATCTAGTACAAGAAGACGTCAGGCAAAACGAATTTGGTAATGGTGGGCCAGGATGCAACAGTTGTAACAATAACCAAAGAAATCCGAACAGAAACAGTCCCAGAACAGGTGGACAGAATAGAGAATGTGATTACCACGTCGACTACAGCAGCAACAAACAAAATAGCCAGAGTGGTTCGGCTGGCTACCAATACAATGGAAGCAGCAATCGTTCGCCGAATAAAAATGGAAACGGAAATTTTTATAGAAAACGCAAGAACGAATAAAGTTTTAACACTTCCTTTGCTAACAAAAATATGCGAAATGCAAATGAGCAATGGCACAGATCTGGTCCTGCGAATTGGCAGACACAGCACGCTTCCGCTGACCGGGACGTGCCAGTGAATAACATAAATGTTACACTAATGGCGCCGCCAACTACGCAGCAGCACTGGACACCACAGTCGCAATATGTGGCAATACAGCAACAAAATGACGCAATACGCATTGTGGAAGTGGTTGAGGAGCCGAAACCCGTAGTCCAACCGACCTATGTAAGCCCTCCACATTGGGTCGGTATGGCACAGGACTAAGGCAGGCAAAGCGTGCAAGCATTCATGTTGAGAAATAATGAAGGTGAAAAACTCAGGGAGGAATTGAATGCTGAACCGAGACAGACACAGCTACAAACGGTTGAGTTAGTAAAAGCTGCTTTTAATGCTCAGATAAACGCAATACCCGTAACAGTCATTATTGATGCAGGAGCAAGTTATGGATCATGAATTTTATAACTGCGTTGAGTTGGTTAAGTGATGCCAATTTTATCATTCAAAACTGTAACATTGTGGGTGCTGTACGTGTCCTGGCGCAGATCAGGTACAGGTCCTCCTAGACATAGAAAAAGAAGAAATGGAATGCTAATTCTTGGTCATTATGAACTTACTGGTATCCTATATCCTGGGTTGGGATATGTTACGTGAGAGAAACGTAAAGATAGACCTCTCTCGTGCGACATGCACACTAAAAAACCGCAATAAGGTTATTGAACTGGCACTGATCACGACTGGTGCCACATATTATAATTACTGTAGGCAGGTTCAGGTGGATATCTCTGACCAGAAGGTACAGAATGTAGGAAGTGACTTCTACAGGGGGACTTAGAATAAGGTAGTCCATGACACCGAATCTGAAACAAAAGAAATAAGACAAGGTATTGAATCAGAGGTGTCGGAATCGAGCTACCTTGCCCGCAACAAAAAAATTAACACAATCACCTGCTGAACAGGTTTAGTCAAGTTTTCTCCGTGAAACCTTGTATAATAAGTGGATACACTTATGACATGATATGTTTTGCCGCGCCACGTATTCCGTGCCAGAAACGGTGAAACAAAGTACACAGGTACCACGAAGGAGATTTAGTATTACTGAGGACACATCCAAAACGCCTAAAGTATAAAAAAAGGTTAAAAAAAGTGGCAGCTGTTATATACAGTCGACTTGGATTATTAACATACCACACGAGGGACGTTATATTTTCGCAAATCCTGAGACACGAAAGGTGCGTGGTCTCTACCCGCCAAAGACTTGAAATCTTTTGTGTCAAAGGCATGAATAAGACTATTCATCGTAAAATGAAGATCACGAAGGAAATGTAGTTACATTAGCGTAAGGCTATTTCACTAGTTTTAGGTTCATTCTTGTATTTTTCTTTTGTGTGTGTTGTAAATATGTGTCTAAATTTTGTAAATAATAGATTTCAGCTATCTCTCGTCATTTTTAAATTTTATTGGCATGTCTAGATTTCAGCTAGAACCTAGCCATTCTCAATGCATTATCATTTTTGAGCAATGCATGGAATAAGCCAACAATACATGTCGGCATTCATCCACAGTTCATTGAATTTAATTTAAAAATGACGACTGATAACTGAAGTCTATTATGTACAAGTCAATTAACAGTCGCTGTGTGCAGCAGCCTTCGGAGTGGAAGGTAACCTGATGTGTCTTTATATATATATATATATATATATATATATATATATATATATATATATATATATTTCTGTGTCTATGCATGAAAGCAGGATGTCTGCATTAATACATGAGAGAGCATATGAACAATTGCAACGAAAAGTGAATTACTTACTAATTATGACAGTTCACTAATTAACGTAATTTTCATAAAATCACAAAGCGCGTAAGAAAATGTACGCAATTTTCATGGTCCATAAGTGACTAATGTGCGCTGGCAGTTCATAAATAAATTATTAAAGAATTTTAGAATAACCATCATGACAGAATTGTCAAACTTAAGTATTGGTATTAAACTTCTATCACTGTGGAAGGTATAAATCCTTCACACGTTACACACTTCGGAGTAGTGTACTCGGATCCTGTTGTCAGAAAGGAACATAAACACCAGAGAATGAATCAGTGTTGAGATCAACTATGAGCGTAAAATATAGTGAACTGAATAGTCCAAGGGACACTGGCTACATGAATGTGAAACTGGTATCGGTACAGGTACTATTGGTGATTTTACAGCCCTCGAAGAATGAAATTATAATGAAATCCGAACCTTTAGTTGCTTACAGGCGTTGATGAATATCAACGTGGACAGCTGAAAAATGTGTGCCCCGACTGCGACTCGAACCCGGGACCTCCTGCTTGCATGGCAGGTTTACCAACCAATAATATTCTTCAGTGCGGATGCACTCACATTGCTCACACTCTTACGGGAATTTGTAGGTTGACTGCCGCGAGTAATGAGAATGGTGGGCAGGGGCACTACAAACGTAGTGTGAGGACAGAAAGTAGGAAGCTGTGGGTCTCACGGGGAGCGTGCCAGAGACAGGACCCTGCAGTCGCCCTATCGTCTATGTCCTCGGTGGCTCAATCCAGTCTGCCTTTTGCAAGGCAACAGAGCGGACGCGTCCGTGTCTACCGCGTGCGGAGCGCGATCTCGGCTTGTTTACAATTTGACGGCGTTTGCGTAAGTGCCGGCTTACAGTATACGATCCATGGCGAACCGTTACCGTAAATCTACACTCAGATTTACTTTCTTCGTTGGTTATGCCCGACCCAAAGCGTTTTCTGCGAGAGGAAATGAAGATCCCGGCGACCGATATTATTGGCACACATTTGTCGATCGTGAGCACAAGATCCATGTTAAAATCATTAACGACGTGGCATGCGAACGCATCCTACATGAGACCAAATAAGGTCTCCGCTTCTGTCATGTTGATGGCAGTGAGGGGCGATAGCCGTCGACCACGCGGGCTTAGGTATGCACACGATACGCATTTTCGAATTGCCATTCGAGCGTCGTGCTTAGGAAGTCGTCGAGGCACTCCGACTATACGGCACAGTAAATGGCACACTGCGGGGCAGTGTACACAGTTTCGGATATATCCTGTCCTAAACGGGATCTGACGGGTCACCATTGATCTCCGAAGCCACATCCCGTCCTACTTACAGATCGGCAGATGCCGTGCAATAATTATATATAATTATATTCGACGGACATGTTCCGGGTGCGGCAAAGAAGGTCACTTAAGATCTGAATGCCTACAACGGAGTACTACGCAACTCACAGCTGCCGAAGGATCAACCACGTCATAACCTATCGTGCTACCGGTGACCTACGCCGCTGCTGTAGTTTCTCCCATCGCTTCGTAACGCCACCCGGGTGCCACCAACGATGCCAACGAGCCCGACCAGACACCGACGAAGAAATCCTGAGAAGGCTGGCCGCCTTGGTCGGACGGACATCGACGACTCTCCGACGATGCCGACGTAACCGGACGCTGACCCTACCCTCGCCAACACTATGGATATCGACTTTCTCGTTGACCCTACGGCGGCCTTCTTGCCAGAGCGGCGCGACTCATTTCCGTCGTCGAACAAGGAGGGTCGCACAAGGGAACAACGTTTCTGAAACGTTGCGAGAAAAGGCGCCGCAGCGTTTCCGGCCAAGAGCACGCGTTGCAAGTCGATGTTGGCGCAACCGTCGACCAGCACGACGCCCCAGAACCCGCTACTGCTGACGAAGACGTTATGAGTGCGGAGACATCCACCGCCGTGCCTGCGCCCGCCTCCCCGGCGCCTCATGTGAACTCTAAACTAATTCATGGACATATTTTACAGGCGACACTACACAAGGCACCATTACATCACCTTCTGCAGACAAAATGGACGATACACCGGTGCCTGCATCCACGGCGTAGCACGAGGAGGAGGTCGAAGAGCAGGACCCATTACGGGACCCTGCGCCGTCGGGGACGAACCACTTATCATACTCTCCCCAGAATCCTTGCGGGCGAGCTCGTTGCGCTGACGGCAGAGTGGACCAGCCTCCATCAGTCCGCCACCAGGCCTATTGGATAGCAACCATCAGCAGCAACAACATCCATTCCAGAGTGAAAATCCGCCTTACGCAGGAGATGTTCTGGGCTTCTGATATTGATTTCGTCCTTCTGCAGGACGTTCACTTGGCCAATCTCCCGGATATCAATGGCTATACCACCCACACCTTTGCGAGTGATCATATGGGTCGCAGAGTGCCATCTACGTCGGCCACGGGATTTCTGTGATGGACGTCACCTTCCTTTTCTCAGCTCGGGGCATGACACTCACTGCTATCTGGACACGAATCATTAATGTCTGCTCTCCCTCAGGCCCCGACCGACGACATCAAAGGACCCACTTTTATTCCGAGGAAATCCCCCCCCCCCCCCCACCGCTGTTTTTAGGACGATATGACCACACTGAGTACTAGGAGGTGATTTTAACTGCGTTCTGCGCCCCACAGGTCAGATTCCCCACTATACTACATGCCAGGAACTACGTATAGTGGTGCGGGACCTCCTGCTTCACGATACCCGGGAAGTTCAACACGGCAACCGTTCTGGTCATACCTTCCTTACCAGTTACTCTGCAACCCGACTAGACAGGATATATGCCTCACAAACTCTTATCTCCGCTATACGGGGCGCAGAAACCTGACCACTGGCCTTCTCCGACAATCGCGCTTACATCTGTGCGGTCCTCCTTCCGCCGCAATCTGTATGGTACAGACGTGCGCCATGGAAGCTAAATACTTCTCATCTGCATGACCTGTCTTGTCGCCAACAAGTAACTGAGACGTGGACAGCCTGCGAACGACGCCTTCCCTGCTACCGCTCGACATTGCATGGTGGATGGACTGCGCCAAACCAGCGATATGGTGGACACTCATGAGATACGGGAAGGAAATGGCTGACTGGCATCGCAACACTGTTTACTTCTGTTATGCGATTCTCAGAGATCTGGACAATCAGCCGCCAACCCCAGACAATCGGTGGGAATGGCGAGGATAAATGTGCTGGCACGCCGGAAATCGCAAGCAGTAATGATACGGACGAGGCGCCACGATCACGTGGGTTTAGAAATTCCATCCATGCATCATATAGTGTCCGACCAACGACGGCGTCGTCGGCAGATCATCAACTCTCTGACCACGCCTCGCACCCAGGTGACCAATCAGAATGACATCGTCCACGCATTCGACGAACACTAAGGTCGTACTTATAGTGAAGAAGATGCTGTACTGAATCAGATTACTCCATTTTGCATTCCCTCCCCCACATTGAGGCGGATGCTTTGACAGTGGAGGTTACGCGAGACGAAGTCGACGACGCAGTCGACAAGGGTGCAGTCAATAGATGGCCCGTCATTGATGGCTTACCGGTTGAGTTTTACCGTACCGTCCGGGACCTCACGGCACCGCCGCGGACGACTATGTATCGAGATCTGATGACATCTGACCAAACAATCCGACCCGCCTTTCCTGGCGGGCATCATCGTTCCGGTCCAGAAACCAGTCCGTGGTTCGATGGTCACGAGTTCGCTTACCCTACTCAATGCCGACTACCAGATTTTCGCTCGCTTAATGGCAATGCGGCTCCGACCAATATTCCCTCATATCTTCTCCCCAGAGCAAACGACGCCTGGAGGATAGGTTAACATACAGACTGCCATAGGGGAATGCCGCGACTTAATTGCGATGGAGGCGGCCTGCAGAGTCCGTGCAGCGGTCGTCGCTATAGACGTCGACAGTGCTTTCGATAAAGTGCGCCATCGTTTCCTGTTTTCGGTGGAGGCTTGAATGGACACCCATTCCTCGGCTTCCTCCGTCGTCTTTAGACCAGTGTCAGTTCACGTATCCAAGTCAATGGGCGTTTAGCAGGGCTGGTACCCATCTGCCGTTCCATACTGCAAGCGTCTTCCTCTCTACCCTCCTATACGCCATTGCCCTTGAGCCCCTCATTTGAAGCTTGACAACTAAGCTCTCTGGCCTCTCTCTACGACAACACACTTTTCGCACTCGGGCATATGCTGATGACCCCGCTCCGGCTCTCGGATTCGAGTAGTCCTCGAATTAATTACCCGTTAAGGGGCTGCTTCTGGCATTACCATGAATGTCGTCAAATATTCTGCTATGCACATTGGATGAAGCCTCCAGGAAGGTGAAGTGGCACCCCCTGCCGCATGTGCGAACGTTCCGGTACCTGGGCATTAGCTTTACCCCCACGGTCACACGCACAGCGGCCACGAATTTCCCTCGCCTGTTACACGTCATCCGCAACGACGTCCACCAGAACTTTTGTGCCGACAGGACGCAATACAACGCGTTGAGTTTCTTGATCTTTATGTGGCATCATTATGGTCCACATCGCGCCAACTCTCTCCAGGAATATCTAAGAGACTTGAACTAGCAAAAATGAGAGAACTATTCAAACACCTATACAGTCTGGTACCCCATCCCCACACTGCCTGGGAGTGGAAAGGCTGACTTCTTCAGTCTGGAATCCGCCACGATCCGGGACTTAGGGGGAGTGGGGTGCTTCACTGATCATGGACAATGCACCGAACTTGACTTTAGGAGAGGTTTAGTTGTAGGACTTAGTTTTAGGTACTATTTCTAGTAACCTGCAGCGATATACACTCCTGGAAATGGAAAAAAGAACACATTGACACCGGTGTGTCAGACCCACCATACTTGCTCCGGACACTGCTAGAGGGCTGTACAAGCAATGATCACACGCACGGCACAGCGGACACACCAGGAACCGCGGTGTTGGCCGTCGAATGGCGCTAGCTGCGCAGCATTTGTGCACCGCCGCCGTCAGTGTCAGCCAGTTTGCCGTGGCATACGGAGCTCCATCGCAGTCTTTAACACTGGTAGCATGCCGCGACAGCGTGGACGTGAACCGTATGTGCAGTTGACGGACTTTGAGCGAGGGCGTATAGTGGGCATGCGGGAGGCCGGGTGGACGTACCGGCGAATTGCTCAACACGTGGGGCGTGAAGTCTCCACAGTACATCGATGTTGTCGCCAGTGGTCGGCGGAAGGTGCACGTGCCCGTCGACCTGGGACCGGACCGCAGCGACGCACGGATGCACGCCAAGACCGTAGGATCCTACGCAGTGCCGTAGGGGACCGCACCGCCACTTCCCAGCAAATTAGGGACACTGTTGTTCCTGGGGTATCGCCGAGAACCATTCGCACCCGTCTCCATGAAGCTGGGCTACGGTCCCGCACACCGTTAGGCCGTCTTCCGCTCACGCCCCAACATCGTGCAGCCCGCCTCCAGTGGTGTCGCGACAGGCGTGAATGGAGGGACGAATGGAGACGTGTCGTCTTCAGCGATGAGAGTCGCTTCTGCCTTGGTGCCAATGATGGTCGTATGCGTGTTTGGCGCCGTGCAGGTGAGCGCCACAATCAGGACTGCATACGACCCAGGCACACAGGGCCAACACCCGGCTTCATGGTGTGGGGAGCGATCTCCTACACTGGCCGTACACCTCTGGTGATCGTCGAGGGGACACTGAATAGTGCACGGTACATCCAAACCGTCATCAAACCCATCGTTCTACCATTCCTAGACCGGCAAGGGAACTTGCTGTTCCAACAGGACAATGCATGTCCGCATGTATCCCGTGCCACACAACGTGCTCTAGAAGGTGTAAGTCAACTACCCTTGCCAGCAAGATCTCCGTATCTGTCCCCCATTGAGCAGGTTTGGAACTGGATGAAGCGTCGTCTCACGCGGTCTGCACGTCCAGCACGAACGCTGGTCCAACTGAGGCGCCAGGTGGAAATGGCATGGCAAGCCGTTCCACAGGACTACATCCAGCATCTCTACAATCGTCTCCATGGGAGAATAGCAGCCTGCATTGCTGCGAGAGTTGGATATACACTGTACTAGTGGCGACATTGTGCATGCTCTGTTGCCGGTGTCTATGTGCCTTTGGTTCTATCAGTTTGATCATGTGATGTATCTGACCCCAGGATAGTGTCAATAAAGTTTCCCCTTCCTGGGACAATGAATTCACGGTGTTCTTATTTCAATTTCCAGGAGTGTACATCTTGGCCTGCCTAGTGACAGAGGCACGCTCACTGGGTTTAGCTCAACGAGCAACGCTCTATAATTAGGTTTATACTTTTAGCTGACACATATGTAACGCTGTAGGCATTAGTAACTAGTTAATAGTCAGGTTAACTAATTCACATATAATTAATTAAATCAACTTGCCCATTGCACTTATCCTGTACCTTATCTTCTAAGTAGTTACTTAAATATAACTTAGATTAGCTGCAATTATAACCATTGTATAACTACCTGGGCCCTCTGATCATATAAGGTAGTGGGTTAAAACTGTATAAGTATTAAGATATGGAGATAAAGTTCTCTCCTAATATAAGTATGAACAAGCAACAAAGTTATCCCCTAATATGAGTATGAACCAGCAGCGAGTAAAGTCATCCTTGGCCTGCCTAGTGTCGGGGGCACGCCCATCGTGGTTAGCTCGACGAGCAAGGCTGCACAATAGGTTTCCACAATCATTGACACACCTGTGACGCTGCAGGCAGTAGAGGTTTTTTAGTCAGGAGTAGCCATCAGCAATAAGTACAGTACTAGAAATTGCCAAATTGCCCATTGTTATACTGTACTGTAGCTCACTTGTATTAACTGCAGTTAGCTTCTAACAATGATGACATTGAAAATCCTAGGACCCACTAATCATGTAAGGTGGTGGGTTGCATATGTATACTATAAAGATGATGAATAAAGAAAATTAAAAAGAAAATAAGTTCTCCTTCTGCCGACTGCGATTGGGCGCAACCTTCAGGCTGTTTTGGCTATTATCTCATGGCTGCTTCCATGTTTAGCGTCCGTTATGAGACACTTACCGTGCCCTCACAGGATGGTGGCCTCCGGCTCGTTAATGTCCGTATGCGAGCTGCAGCCTTGTATATAAGTACCATCAGAAGACAGTGGACCGGCCAGGGCACATCTCTAACACACAGCTTGCTTGAGGTCCTCCTGCCTGCTTCCACCTCACCACCGGTGTCAGTCGGCCATATCATGCCTCATTTGCCTCATATTTCGACCTTTTTCGTCGACGACAGTTACATACATACCAACCTCCCGGATACGCGCCCGCCCAGGACAAAGGATTTTTGCAGCCTGCTACTGCGCCGTGTTCCACGGAATGTGATGGAGGCAAAACCTCCCTAAATCCAATGGATCACAGTGTGGACTGCCGTCCACTAGCCCTTCCTCCCTAGGAAAGTCCTGCCACTGTGCTATCACATAGTCAACAGGAAATTTGCCACGAAACAGCGATTTCACAACATTGGCTTGCCAGATTTCCCCTCTTTGTCTCCTTTGCCACGAACTCGACACTGATGACCACCGTCTGACACGCGCCTCTTCGCAAGATATCTGGCGCTTCGTGCTATCTCCGAGTGCCACCAGACACAATCGAACCACGAATGTTTCTATACCCAGAGGACAAACGTTTTCCCGCCGCCAATTAGCATGGTGTTACGTGGATCAAAGGGTGGGCGGTCGTTTATGTCTTTCATTAGGGACCTAAATCCAGACTCGAGTTCTGGACCTATTTACGAACAGCCCATGCAGTTCTCTAGAAAACACGCCACGTTGCCGAACATTGGCTGGTTCAAATGGGTCTGAGCATTATGGGACTCAACTTCTGAACTCATTAGTCCCCTAGAACGTAGAACTAGTTAAACCTAACTAACCTAAGGACACCACTCATATCCATGCCCGAGGCAGAAATTCGATATCTGCGACCGTAGAGGTCTCGCGGTTCCAGATTGCAGTGCCTAGAACCGCACGGCCACTTCGTCCGGCCTACCGAACATTATTTGCTAACTACCTTCGAGGGGTCTTTGTTAGACTACCACTAAGTAAGGGTGGGGGGGGGGGGGTGCCTGGAGCAGAGGATACGTAACCCTCTCCCACACTCCTCCCTACCGTCCCCAGGCGGTGTCTGAGTTCACGCCTCCTATGATCTTCTACCTCTGACCTCCGCGGATGGGAGAGCGCGTCGTAGACTGAGCAGGTTCTATTGCTTTCTTTTTTTGCTGTTTCTTTTCATTTTCCTTAGCCAGCATTTATATTTTTTTCTCTGTCGCCTATGTGTTCCACATAATTTCATGATAATAGTGAATATTACAAATACACAATGCAAATAAATAAACAAAAAAAGTTGGATAGAGCGTCTACCATGTAAGCAGGAGGTACCGGGAGGAGTCCCAGTGGGGGCACACAGTTTTCAACTGTCCCCGTTCAACGCCTTTAAACAGCTAAAGATCTGGATATCATTATAATTTCATTCTGGATACATGAATCCTACCGAATTATAATGACTTTTATTGTAAAATATGTACCATGTATGCTACATAACGTAAAAGTTAAAGTGCTTCTAATGGACCATTCACATATACAAAGAACAAACTGTGTGCGAAAAGCACATTTTAAGTGTCGAACAATCTGTACGCTAAAGTAGCGATAGTAAAAGATCAAAAACTTTTAACAAATAAAGACAAATACAAGAACCGTGTAAGAAGATAAACCGGTAAACAAAACCACAGCAAAGAGTACCTTTGATACACAGAAAAGACTGTGAATCTGTAAATATTATGTAAATTTATGGCCAAAGTCCACAGCGTGTCATGAACGATAAACTTTTTGTGCTATGTGTATCTCCTAAACCCTATCTTACATATGTAGCAAAGTGAACGAAATTAACCACTAATTGCATATTTTCATATTGTATTCCCGATGAAAATATTTAATTATGTACCCTGTAAATCTTGTGCAAAACTGTTTACTGTCAAAATAATCGTCTGCAGATCAAGATAATCAAATGATAACATCATTCATAATCAATACTTGGTAGTAACAGGAGTGTGAACAGTTTGAAGACTTCTTTTATCCTGGTTTGTCCCCGTAGCCCGTAAACTAAATGGGGAGTAAAGCTATTGTTAGCCTGGATTATCCAATCTTACCAAACTGTTCTCTCTAGTCACGTAGTGTAAGGGTGAAAGATAGAGCAACGCCCATAGCAGAAATAGTTGAAAACTTGTAAATAAAGGAAAATATTATTTGTAATAAAATGCATGTAAATTACGAACCATTGGGAGTGTCTTAAAAAAATAAAAGAGACGTAAATTGACATGTGTGTATAGATACATACGTGTGGTTAGTTACATGTGTTATTTATGTGTTATTATAAAGGTGGTATGACTATTCGCAAACCACATACGTTTTTGACTCATTCATACCCAGGATATGAAGTTGTGCGACGACAAGTCTGGAACAAAACGAAGCACAATGAAAATTGTAAGACTTTAAATTATTGAAAATATAACGCCGGGATTCTAAAATGGTGTGTGTAATTAACTGTCAGAACGGTAATTTATAATGAAACGAAATATTGAGGAAGCAAAGGACTCTATGACTGTATAGAATCTATGTAGCAATGTAATTGCTCTTTTACACGCTGGTGCAAGAAACCAAAATGACCAGCGTTATTAGACACACTCTCTGTTCTAGACTTGAAGAAAACGCACCCTATGGTGACATTTCGCATTGTAAGTTGTGAATTTTAAAGAGTGCATTGTAATTTATGCTATTTGAGCATTTTTCTTTCATTTACAGTGTCCTTCATGCAACAATAAAAATAAAGTTTGTTTTTCAAGGTTTTCAGTACGCTGGATAAACAAAAAGAAGGGCCGAACAATCGACAATTCTTGGCGGACATCTTGCGTAGGAATAATTTCATTATAATTTCACGGGGTTCCGTCATCAACAGACGCTTCAAAAGACTCGCGATCATAATTAGCAAAGGAAAGAAAGTGCCTAAATTAATTTATTTTAATTGAAGTTAAAACTAAAATCTTTCAATTCAGTGCAGTCAGTGGCCGTTTCTCGGCACAACAAAGAGCATTACGTTTAAAAAGGAAATACTTTAATTAATTAAAAGGTTTCTTTTCATTAATTTCGCAACGGTAAAGATATCCTGCAGCGATATTTTTACTGTGATAAAAGAAAATATAATCTCTGGCATTACGTCTACGTTTTTGCCTGTATGATCGCTTCACGTAGACATCAATTTTGCAGCAGGTTGTAAACGCGCGAGCCGCGTGGTTTGAGGCACCATGCCACTGAATGCGTGGCCCTTCCCGCCCGAGGTACGAGTTCTACCTCGGACATGGGAATGTGTGTTGCTGTTAGCATAAATTAGTTTAAGTAGTGTGTAAGTCTAGAGACCGATGACCTCAGCAGTTTGGCCCCTTAGGAATTTACAATCAATTGAACATTTGATTTTTTCTAGAAGCGCCTTACGCAATCCTATATTAACTAAACGGTGAGTCGCGCGCTGTTAAATAATCAGATCCCAGAGAACTATTTTACCAAAATATAGATCCGGTCCCGCATATTGTCATCATTCTTTCTTGCGTCCGCTCTGTCAAACAAGGGCCCTATTCACGCTCATGCCGGTCTTAAATACCAAGAAAGTTAGGCTTTAAGATTTTCTCATGCTCTTTTCGTCACATTCGTTGGGGTCACTGTAAGTACAATTGAGACGGTGTCCGGAACTGGGTGCCAGAGATACAGCATGTCACCAATTGCCTTTTTTCTTTTATTGTACTTTTCACAAGTTTCAGTAATAATAAAGACGGAAAGCTACATCTTGGATCGCCATTGCTAGAGGAGTACGTTCTAAACTCTGCATGTTCGTTGTCATATCTTTAACTAGGTCATTCATTTTAAGATGATCTACATCGATTTGGAAACTCGCTCTGTTGTTTGTTGGTTACAGCAACATTGTTTGCGTGTGCGGTAAAATTATGACTAATAGACCTGTCTTAAGTCTATAATTTCTCCCAACAAACGAAGCTCCCTATGCAGTTGAATGCATTCTAAGTGATGAAACAACATAAAAGTATCTACTGTAGCAGACTACAAAATATCGAAACCAATGTAAATTACTGCATCATCACTCATCAATATTAAAGAGCTATAAATATTCAAGACGGCAAATATGAACAAGTTTAAATTTTTGTAGTACTGAATAGTTCTGCTAATGTAATTCAGTGATCACACACTGCCTTAACGATAAAAATTTCTCGCTCAGTGAGGCCTAATCAATAAAACGTGACATGTACATGCAATAAAAAATAACAGATCATCCACAATCCCAACAATAACATTACACAACTCAGTCAATCATGCATGTGCTATTACAGTTCAATAATAATCGATAACACAATACGGTCGGCAGAGTAAGCCCATGGTCGGCAGTGACCATAAACAGCTAATTGTTGTCTTCTTTGTTTGAGACCCAATTTATTTTCTTAATTATGATCTCCAGTTCTTGTCCTCTGTTGGGTCCCATCGTTGATTTGCGCTATTTGTTTCGGTTCTCTCGATCTTGATATTTGTTGACTAGCTCGCTTTGGTTAGTCACCGTTAACAATACGTTTCTTTCTGAGTTTAGAGCGTGTTTTTTTTTCAGTAAAAATTTTGTTGACATAATGAGACATTTTGATTTTGGCTTGGTAACAGACATGTGTGGATTGAGGCATTCATCCCACTAACATTTATTGAGTATGGATTGCAACTGAATATTTATTATTTAGATCAGTCACTGTTAGAGCAGCCTCAGTGGGCCATGCATGAAAGTGGACCTATAAGGATTCGGAACTAGTCGCCTAATAAGCAACTGCAACTGTTGACAGAGCCATTAATAAATGCCTTAACGTGGTAATTTTTAGTTTTCTTTGCGAGAGGACGCCACTATTTACAGTACGTAAAACTCGTCTTAAAATGTTTTCCCAATGCAAATAAATATTTCTTACTACCTTTCTCTCTTTAACGTTGATGGATTAATCAATGAATAAATACGATAATTTTTAAGCAGCCCCTATGGAAATTAATTTTACGCTGTTGCAATTAAGTTAAATTGATGTCCAAAGTAATTTTTGTGAGTTAGGAGGTCAATTTAGATTTATGTTGGCAGTCACAAATCCAGTGCCTACTCTAACTTCCTTTCGGTTTGATGAAAAAATTGAAACGTCCCCTTTGGAAAATTATAAATGACTGTGCTGATGAACCTCTTACGTTATTTGACTTTCAAACAGCTGAACAAAACTGAACGTAATCAGACGTTTCTCTCTTTACTTATTCTTATCATCACTAAACTGACACACCATATTTTTAGCGCAACGCAATCTGACTTTCAATAATCCCCACAAAAGAATGGCCCTAACGAACAATAACCTATATCTTACATGAATCACTTACATCACAAAAATATTCGTTACTCGAACTACTGCAATACAGCGAGCGCCAATACTGACAGCTAAATAAAAGATCCTAACTATTGACGGCACTAACTACTGATAGGCATAGTTAGCAAATGAAAGATTTTGATAGAGAAACAACAATGTATACGTTATGATATCCATCTTTACAAATTTCCTTTTTCTGGCGGACACAAGTCCAGATCGTCCGCTTTTAAAATTCTGTCATCTCTCGCCCCACATCCACTACTACTGACGGCTCACCTCCAACTGCGCAACGCTACGCACTGTTCACATTCAACTGCCCAACACTACAATAATGAAAATTCCAGCAATGCCAATCTGCCAGAGACTACACACAGCACAGTCATTTATTTTCATACAGGTTACCAACATGAAAACCTAAACAGCCTACTTACAAAATAACGATCGCTGCTCCTGAGCTACGTAATGTAGCGATCGATAACATTTGATGTTCTCACAGGTTCAAATTTGAATTAATTCTTGTCCACGGAATCTGTCTGTCTCACTTACCTGAATTCCTTTAAATAATTAATTATCATATCTTCTTAAAAATGAAACTTTCCCTTTCGCAAAGATATCTAATTTAAGAGAATGCGGACGATACTTCTGAATTTAAAGTTTTGAATACTTTCACTCTATATATTTTCACAATTAGAATTCATAAGCGCTGACTGGAAGTAACACAATAGAGAAAACGTGAGACAAGATTAGCTGAGGCAAATTGACAAAATGAGAGGGAGACAATATTATTTCGCCTATTTATATATTTATATAAACCAAAAATTGACGTAACTATAAGCTGTTACAACCAGAAGTTCTTAGTACACAATTTAGCATTTTGAAGTGGTTATTATTCAATAATTCACAATTATACAAAAACATTAACGAAATTTATTTGCAAGTCGTGGCTTATGGCCGTATATCAGTGACTTCAATACACACATAGATACGAGGGTCGGTCAAAAAGTAATGCCTCCCATTTTTTTTCTACTTAAAAAAATTAAGTTAAGTGAAAAATTTGAATTTGGCGCCATTCCTCAAACCTTCTTCTGCAATCCACTGCAGTAGTAACTTTCTGTGTCAACAGGTGGCAGCACAGCAGAAGTTTGTAAGATGGCCGACATCGATGTTCGTTTGAGACAGCGTTGTGTGATTGAATTCTTGAATGCAGAAGGTGAAACGCCCATACGCATTCATGAAAGACTGAAGAAGGTGTATGGTGTTGTGACAGTGGATGTCAGCACTGTTAGACGATGGGTTCGTCGTTGTAAGGAAGCTGAAGGGCAAACACCATTGACTGACGAAAAGCGGAGCGGCAGGCCGGTGAGTGCAGTGACTCCACACAACATTCAGCAAGTTGATGACATCATTCGTGGTGACCGTCGGGTGACTGCAGATGAAGTGTGTCGCATTATTTCTCTTAGTAAAGGCAGTGTGATCACGATTATTAAACAATTGGGGTACTCAAAAGTTTGTGCACGGTGGGTTCCAAGAATGTTAACCGATCAGAATCAAGAGGCAAGGAAAACAATGGCCTCCCGACACTTGCAGCGCTTCCGTTTGGAGGGAGATGAGTTTCTGAAAAAAATTGTGACCGGGGACGAAACATGGGTGCATTTTTTTGAACCCGAATCAAAGAGGCAGTCAATGGAGTGGCGTCACACAAGCTCGCCGAGGAAGAAAAAATTCAAAACTGTGCGATCGGCAGGGAAAGTTATGGCAACAGTTTTCTGGGATACAGAGGGTGTGATTCTGGTTGATTTTTTGGAGCAGGGATGCACAATAAATTCTGTTCAATACGTCACAACCCTCAAAAAACTTAAAGCACGTCTTCAGCGAGTTCGCCCAACAAAATCAATGGCAGATGTTCTTCTTTTGCATGACAATGCAAGACCACACACCAGTCGTCACACCTCTGACGAGATTGTCAAAATTGGATGGGAAGTTTTGCCTCATCCCCCATACAGCCCTGACCTGGCACCATCAGACTTCCATCTGTTCGGGCCACTAAAAGAAGCTCATCGTGGGATTCATTTTGAAGATGAGGAGGCCGTCAAAACATCCGTGCGTCAATGGCTTAGGAAGCAGAGCTGTGATTTTTACCGTGCTGGGATACATGCCCTTGTTCAAAGATGGACCAAAAGTGTAGAGATGGGTGGAGATTACATTGAAAAATGACAAAATGATCCTCAATGTTGTGGTTTTCAACCTATGTAATTGCATTTAAATTTCCTGACAATTAAACGTAGAAAAAAAAATAGGAGGCATTACTTTTTGACTGACCCTCGTACATGCAGACAGACACAATCAATGTCTGTTTGCAATAAAAACTGAGCTTCAGACAGTGAATCTAGTTTCACAGTTTTTAAACATATATCCGATGTACTATTGATCATCTCGAATTTTGTCATCACGAGCGTTACATTTATCAAATCATCTACATTACATTACTTACAAAGACCACAAATTTTTCCTTTTGAAACGGTGTAGAACTGCCCATAGAGTTCAGATACCACCCCTTTTGCAAAGCTATTTCTAGTTGGTGTGTTTCATATAGTTAATTCAGACAGTTTTATCCCACATGTTGTGGGGATCAGCAGCAATATTAAAGTCTCAAAACAAAGATATCATCAGATGTGAAAGTATCTCTGGCGGCTACCGAGTGGGAAGTTATTGGACGATTTCTGATCTCTGAATACGTAGATTACCAAGAGAAATTAATTGGCGTCTGTTTAAGGCTGCTTTCGAATGGTGTTTTTGTGTATCGACAACTTGTACGCCACAAAATTGAAAGGTAATGCAGGACATGCAACTAAATGACGTCTCAAACAGGTATTGGCAGCTGACAGTTAACGTAAATAAATATTGCGCAAAACAGAATGACCGACCCGTTATTGTTCGATTGCGTGATTGCCGAAATGTCACTAGAAACTACCTAAGCCATTAAATGTCTGTGAGTATGCATATCATAAGCCAGTTGTCTGGCTAGCGAATGAAATACTACCTGTGGTTCACGTGAACCCGGAAAGGGTCCTGTTGGAGGTCGTCAGTTTGTAGGACGCGAGGCTCCCATTGTTAGCGACCACCCAAACGGCAGTTCGTAGAGAAGTTGCCACGATCTAAGCGGCACACACTATTACCACGTCACTCGAATTTAAATAAATATCACACGCAGTGTCGACCGTGGGAAACATCACGTTACCAATAAGCTGGGGTCTCTGATGAAGAGGCTGAAGATATGGGTGAAAACTCAAATTTAAAAGTTGGTTAAAGATTAGTAAAGAGATAAATTATGAGGACAGAGTTACAGATATTGAGCTAAGAGCAGCCTTTACTGCCTATAACTCGATAATATTTAACACAGGGTTTATCAGTAGAGCTCTGAGCCAAAGACGACTGACCTCTACATAAAAAAAGCATACTGGTTAAAAAAAAACATACTAAGGATGTTTAAACCAAATCTACTCTAATACAAGGACCGACGGAGAGTGAAACAATAATTTCAAAGATTGCCAGAGACAGAGTACTTAACCTATGGGATCGCGATTGAGGTGGCAAACTGGGCGGTAGCAGCAATTTCTCACCATATGTCTGACCCTGTCGATCTGATATTGGCGCGAATAATTTAGTAATGTACAGCCAACCTGTATGTAACTTCAAGGCGGCAAATACCACCAGTAAATAACGTTCACGTCGGATATGTGGATGCAAGGTAAGTACTGAGGGAATGAGGGTGCTGGTGGACAAGATCTTCAAATTTTTTGCCTCAAAAATATCGCATTCAGTGTCCTGCCGACATTAAATAACAGAATATTTCCCAACGACAAAAATAACTGAGAGCTCCAAACAAAAGTCTCTTGTGGACTGGTAACTGGGAGATGTTCCTGGATCTGTAGTAGAGTGACAGATTATTAATTGTTAATTCCCTCTTTGTTTGTTGGAAGCCGTGGATCGGCGTACACGCACAGATCAGGACACATGAGAAGTATAGGAAGAGTAGTTGTGTAACAAGTGTATGTGTGATCGTTGCTAAGCAGCAAGTCTATAATTTGATTTATATATATTTAAGTAAACATAGTGTCGACCATTCGATGTACCTTGTCTCATAGATGTTCTTAAGTCGTAGTGTAATATGAGGAAATTCTCAGTAGAGATATGAAATCTAAATCCTAAATTATTCCTTTCCAATTAACTTTTTTCCCTACAAAATTCAAACTGCTAAATTTACACTCAACATTTCGTAGGACATTTGTCCTATTTGCCTATTTCTAATACCGTCAATACAACAGGAAGAAAATCTGTTCTGCAAAAGAGAAAACTGGTGTAAACTCAACTTTAATTTTATTGATTACAATTACGAGTAACTTAAATTGTCAAGGGCACATAGATAACATTCGAGAAAAGGAAACAAAAGACTGATGTATTGGCAGAACATTTAGAAAATGTAGCCTCACTACTGATGAGACTGCTTGCACCACGCTAGTCTGCCCTCTTCTGTGGTACTGATAAACGGTATTGAATCAGTATCAGATAGACCTGACGGAGAACACTGGAAGAGTTCAAATAAGGGCAGCTCGTCTCGTATTATCGCGAAACAAGGGAGAGTGTCATGGATGTGATACACGAGTTATGGTGTCAGTCATTAAAACACAGTCGTTTGACGTTGTGGCAGGACCTTCTAACAAAATTTCAGTCAACAGATTTCTCCTCAGAGCGTGAAATTGGGGAGAAATGATCATGATAATACCATAAGAGAAACCAAACCCTACTGTGAAAGATGTAGATGTTCGTAACCAGACGTTGTCTCTGGAAATTTTGTTTTGAAGAAAACCACCACAGAGCACCGTAACTGCTAGCTGAGTGACACACACCGTCTTTTCTCTTTCCTTTGAGTGCTTCGTGTTGTGAGGCCAGATTTTTTTCGCGCTATAGTCACGCTGAGCTCACGCCACATGACGTCCAGTTCTTTGTGCAGCAATGGGAGGCCCCTGGACTCTCACATTCATTCACTTTCATTAATCTCCCACCGAATTGTTATAATGTTATGTTACTTAATTTCGTCCCTAAGTTTTGCCGCGTACCTCTCGTGGTGTATTGAGCGACCTGAACTGTGTCCTTACGGCATGAGAAGCACCATCAGAATCAATCAAATAGGTGGAACAGCGGTTTACCACAGGCATATTCATGCACTCCACCGGATTCTATCTAGTGTGATCTACGACATGAAATAAACTTAACGTGATCCAGAATCTGTTAATCACTGATTATCATCCGATTCGATTCGCACACATCTGCATTCGTTCCGTCCGCTGTTCGAACATTTGCGCACTTAAATCCGTAAGGCTGCACGAGAATTCTCTGACTTGCTGTGGATGCCACTAATATGTCTGTGGTGAGTTACTCATCCATTGTCCTTGAGTTCAACGATTTTGTTGGTATCTTTCACATTTCAGGGGCGAAAATATTCGTTCAGTAAAAGATCAAAATAGTTCAAATAACATATAGGAATGCACCTGGGTGACATCATCGACTACAGTTGATACTTCGACAGGTGTACACCCAGACGTCAACCAGACGTTCCCAAGGTAAAACTGCCAAGGTTGTCGGTTGTCTACGAAGTCACGTGGCTCCACTCCCTTAGTTGAACTTTGTACACGAAATTCATTTTTCTATATCGTCTCTCTCTCTCTCTCTCTCTCTCCCTCTCTCTTTCTCTCTATCTCTCTTTTTATGAAAGGCATCGCTTTTTTACGTTTGGAAGCGTGGAAGATAATATCTATAAGTCGTGATGTCGCGTGTATTTCGCATACTCGTCGTAGAGGCTAAAATATGCACTAATGATCTTCAATGTTATTATGTGCACAAATACTTCTGAGTGAATTTATTATTTTGATTTGTAATAATTTACTTACATTGTCAACACACATGGATAGCTCACAGATACGCCTAGTTGGTTTAAAACTGTAGTAGTTAATGCCCCCCCCCCCAAAAAAAAAGTGTTACAGAGAAAGACACGACATAAACATCTATGTAGCATCACATTTATTCTCAATTTTATGTAAATTATTTGCTACAACATTGCCTTTTGTGCTGCTAAATATGATTTGAATAACACTTACGGGAGCGAAAATTAGATTTTTAACAGTCAGCGCTTAACTCGCAAGCAAGCCTCAGCCCTGTATTATTGTTTGTTACCTTCGCGTTCGTGGGGGTATATTTAATGAAAATGTTTCTGCAAAATAAATTTTCCTCTCCTCATACCTTAAATATTTAAAGTATTTTTTCTGTTATATTCTGGATGATGCCTGAAAATTATGTGATTAATTAAATTTCACGTATCGCTCCCAATATGCTATTACGCAAAAGAATGGCAGATAGCCAATGATAAGACTTGAACTCTAACGGTAGTTGATTATTCCCATTTAACTATATTCACACGGATAGAGAGGTATGAAATGAGATTAGAACGACAAATACTTTTTATACGCGTATTCTGAGAAACCGTACATACACTAAAAAATCTCGCCTTCAGAAGCAACCTCGCAAGAAAACGTCTAGTAAGCTCTGGAGGTGACACCAGAGTGGTCACTTTATTCATCAAAGTCTTTATCACACAATTATATAGAAATTCCATTACATGATACACTCATAATCGTTGTTATTTTTAGTATTTTTGCACAGATACATCCCTATTAGTTGTTAATATGTTTATGTTCAAAACACGTAAAGATAGAGAGTTTTTCTCGTCCAAATATAACATTGCGTCATTCAGACCACATTTACATACTCAAACATGCATAGATTTGTTCGATATTGATACACTTTACTTTGGTTATCGTAACAATTTACTGCGGTTTTTAGAAGGCTTTGCAGGAGACGGTACATCTCACAGGTAAAAACTCTTTAGTAACGGGAGAAGATCGGTACATTTTTGTAAATGTACTTTTAACATGTCTTTTAATGAAGACTCAAGGAAGAATATTTCAGACGGGACTTGTGAGTAACAGTGTCAAAAGATAGTCTTGCTTGTGAACTGCCACGCAAGAGCTACTTGCACAATTTCTTTTGGTTGTACCTATGAAAATAAAATCTTGGAAATTTTTTTATCCTTAACAATACGATGCTATACAATCTTTCCTTTCTGATAAAATTGTTCTATCTGAGAAGTATGTGACATAAGAATGTCTTTTACTTCCTATTATAGTATGGATGCGATACGAATGTAACTTGCACTAGACCTATCTTTATGCCAATAGTAACTGTAATTTTGCATTTTAAGCTTGTTTTATTCTGTGTTACGACAAACCCCTCAATTCTCCTCTTTTTATTAAATCAGCTTATCATTTTCTAACCATTTAAATTAAGTTGGAAGCAGCTTGATTGGTGTCGTAGTGACAGGGCAACTGAAGTGTTCTGTTGGTAGTTGCTTTGTTATTAACTAGGCGAGCCTGCGCTTTCATTCGAGGTCCGATGAACTTTTTCAAACTAATCTCCTTTGTATAAATACTTACATGGACATTCGTCACCATGCACGCCATTAACCGACAATGACCTTTTGGCCTGAAGCTGATTTTCGTTTGGACTTGTTAAATTCAATGAAAATGATATAATCTGAAGTAAAAATAATCTGAAACCACAATAATTTCAGTTACAAATTAGAATCATTGCACTTCATTTTTTCTGCCTCTTTGAAGCAGATACTTAAGTTTGATACTTTATCATACATTTTAATCTGGAAAAATCAATCAATTTATACGACGCGCAACAATTCAAGTGGCGACCGCTTCTCACGACTTAAATTTAACTATGCTGAGCTTCTCCTGTATACAAATTTGGCTAGCACATAACCAAAATTTGTATTTTCATGTATGTGTTCAATAAGACAACTTCACGTTGAGGTGGGTAATTGATAAGCAATGTACGTAAAAAAAATGTAAAAAAAAGACAGATTTATAAAACAGTCCAAATGAAATTTTGGGGTACAATCCAAAATACACCTTCGCACAACGGGTGTATTTATTTATCCCTCTGCCTATACCTGTTATAAAATTTTGTCACTCAGCTAGAAATTTTACAACTCATATTCTGTCTAAAATCTAGTCTTCAGATTTCTTACTTACTTGAGATATTCGTGAAATTAGGTCCAAGAAGATGACTGAATTTGTGCACAGTGTGGGCAGTACGGAATATTACAACAGTCTTTTTTTTTTTGTCATATGCATGGGCAATATGGAATACAGAGATAATTAATTATTGAAAACTTGACTTTGGATCAGTACTGCTTTTATGTTACTATTTAAAATGGTAGTAATAAATTTGTCGAAACAGTACAGCCATCTGTGGTATAGTAAAAACGGGCAAAATTATAAATATGGAAGCCAACAAAAACAGTGATAATGAATCTCACTTCGATGGGCAACAGTAGCTGGCAAGAGCTGTCAGTGATGTGAACAATTTTGGACAGCCTCTCTATCCAAATATTTGTCTACTTGTGTACTGAAAACTCTCAGGAAAGAACTATTTAATCTAAATACTTTCTATAGCCAGCAAGATAATAATTCGGAAAATATTTAAACGAAACATGACACGGGAATGAACTGATCTCACATCGAGTTGTGAGGCAGCTTATTGTATCTAAGCTACCAGAAATTATCAGACAAAATTAGTTAATGTTCATGAAACGAACGAAAAGCATTTGATGTCCATAGTTGACTCGACTGACATGATACACAAAGAATCTAAACTGAATAATGTCTACAGCACCAGCCAGTCCACTCTGCTGGGTAACCATTTAAACAATGAAGATAAAAGAAACGAAAGTCACAATAGCTATGTAGTGCCACTGGTAGGATCTCTAATGAAAGACTGTGTGGAAAACAATCAGAGTCTGATACACCTAAACAAAAGAGGACATGACTATATGACGAAACTGGTTACTTTGCTAATGAGGGAAATCAGTAGTATAATCAATAAAATTCTTCTGAGTTTGATCCAAAAGAATTTTATTGACTGTGACAACGGCCGTGGAAGCCTACCATTACTTACACACAGTGGAAAATAAATCATAAAAACGAGCGTGATCAGCCAAATGTAAAGAATAGTCAGCAGAGCAATAATATGGTGAAAAACGACCTAATCCTAAACTTAGTGTGACTGGGGTTGCAAAGGTCACCCGGTTATACCCATTTCAACGAACTGAAAGAGATCTTATTACATCTTGAAATGTCAGGTGGGAGATGGGATGAGGCCAATGATGCCGTGTCAGTTTACCTATAGTGATACATTTATGGAATAGATATTAGAGATGAGTTGTGCACTGATCTCAATATGTATAATGATCAACGTGAAAACATAGTACAGAGTGCTGTGAACGCCATTGCGGAAGAAGTGTGTGCTAGGATTCTACTAAATACTGTAACCGTCGCCAATGTTAAAACATTGTACAGCCTGTAGTAAACGCTATTTTGGGAAATGTACCTAACAAGAATCTACTAAATACTGTAGTTGCTGTCAATGTGATGTTCACTAGCTTGTTCAGTAGAAGTAATGAGATTGCTAAAGAACCTATCTTGCCAATTGCGAGTTACAAATTAATCGCTGCAGTCAGTACTAGTTCGCAGAATGTCACGGTGCAATCACAAGAGCCTTTAAACCCAGGAAATGGAACCATTGGATTTCCTTTGCTAATTGTAGAATGTCAGATCATGAATTGCATCTTTGTTATTGAAATTTAATAGGAGATCTACGCCAAATTAGACCTCTCTAATTGGTGAATGGAACGTGTGTGATGTTGGAAAAAATATTACCATAGATTTATTGAATACAAAAGCCAGACATTGTAAGTGCACTCCAAAATAAATGTCAAATATATTGGAAACAATGCTACAAATCAACAATCAGCAAGCTCATTGTATGGATATGAAATGTGGTATTAGTAACACAGTGTCCGAATCAGAGAGACTTATTTTGAAGCAACAAGCTGAACCAATCACTTTATTATTGAAGTATATGTACGCAGTATGTATAGGCAGCAGTAGAAGAGATCATTCAGAGTTATTAATACTGTGTGGAGTTACGACATACATCCTACGCGATCATGTAGTCCCAGGGGGAGGTTGTTACTGAAGGCATTTTGAAGAGGAGAGAGAAAAAAATCTTAAAATGTCTTTTAAAGTATTCAGGTACATCTAACATCGGTAGGATACCTAGGACTTAAGCAAATACATGCACCAATTGTAGGTTTTCTACACATTCAGTTTTGTGTAAATGCATAGAAACTATGCGTTGTAAGGGAAGGCGGGCCAAGACGGGGAGGTGGGGTAAGAGGGGGAAGGGCTATAAGCTACAGTTAGAGTGCTGCCATCTGTGAATAGCTAAGTCAACATCATCAATACAAAGGTCACAGTGTGTTGACATTGCTGAACCTTAGTTTCCCAGCGTTTTCTGTGAGCTTTGCAATGGACGTACAATTGTTATACTGATTTGCAATGTTTTATACCTTTCGAGGTCCTAAGACATGTGTTTCGTGAACATTTGTCCACACTGTAAATATAGAACTGAATAGTACGTCTTATTAACAGTAAACTGATGTGTCAGTAGTTAATGTTCACTAAATAGTGTTCATGTAGGCGTAACATAACCTGACAGTATGGTAGGGGGCAAGATGCGGTGGGGCAAGATGGGGAGCTTCCACGTCTTGCCCCTACTATTTGCCCAACCATTACGTTCTTATATTATCATGTGTTTACCTCACTGCGGGTTTTGAACACGTACATTATACGTTGAATACAATTGTACGTAGAGTGGAATTCGTTATTCCAACGTTTCCTAATTAATTACAAAGTATGCCTTAGGCTGTATGGTGAATAAAAATACACAAAACGTTCAAAGTCAGTTTTCTTGCTATGCTTTAACGGCTGACTATTGGAAATATGGTATTTACTATATAATATAGATTACCAGGAATGATCTGACTCAGTAGTACGTTCTATCTGCAGACTGGTGGAACAGTTACTTCAGCAGTTAGAGGCCAGGCTGTGACAGCAGAAATCTATGTTTCAGCGCTGGGGTGCTACGTACCACCTATGTTAATTTATCCTCGAAACCGAATGGAACAAGCGTTTGAGACTGGCCTGCCCCCTGGTGCCTAGGCAGAAATCCTAGGAACTGGTTCGGTGACGAAAGAACTATTAGTGACTTGGTTTAAGATGTTTATTGCATCTACTGGAGCGTCAAAGGACAGACCAATACCTTCCATATTGCACGGCCACAAAACATACACAAAGAATTTAGAACTGATAGATGTGGCGCGCGAAAATGGGGTTGTCTTGCTGTGTTTGCCACCACACTGCTCACACTGTCTTCAATCATTAGACGTGGCATTTATGAAACCTCTCAGTAAATCTTACGAAGATGAAGTAAGATCTTGGCTTCGCACCCATCCTGGAAAAGTTGTTACGCTTCATGAGATCGCAAGTTTACTCGGCAAAGCCTTCATTCATTCAGCTACAATGTCCACAGCAGTGAACGGGTTTCGGAAAACAGGCATTTGGCCTGTAAGCAGAAATGTGTTTCAAGAAAGTGATTACCTTCCCTGTTCAACAACAAACATTCATCAAGCTCACACATCTGAAGATACAGAAACGGAAGACCAAATAGCAGAGATGTTGTCAAGACGTAAAACACCTGAACAATTAACAACTGACGATGAAGCTTCTCTTTCGTCTAACTTTCAGGTTACCAGCCCTGAAATGGTGTTAGATATTCCAAAAGTGGATAAAAAAACCAAAAGGAAACCATGTGACAGGCGTGGAAAACCCATTGTTTTAACCGAATCTCCTTATAGGAGTGAACTATCTGAAGAAATTAAACGAAAAGGAGTCCCCAAACGCGCTGCCTGTAAACGAAAACTCTTCTCAAAGACGTTTAATAAATCTGGGATACCACCAAACGGATATAGTGACAACAAAAGTGACAAACGTTACTCACGTCTCAACCACCATTTCATGCTCAAGGGATAATAAACGGAGGTCGAATGACAACGAGGAAGAGACAGCAGAATGTTTATACTGCTATGACGTCTGTGAAGGGGGCTGGATACGGTGTATTAGCTGCGGACGCTCGGCCCACGACACTTGTGCCGGGATAGAAAAGTGATGATGATGCTGACCACACTTGTGTACTATGTGAAAGTAAGAGGCCTAAATAAAACGTAATACCTGATTCTACAATTCACAGAACCATGTTTCGGAACCTTATCGTCACATGATTTCGTTATTCCAGTCCTTATTTAAGCTTTAGAGATGAATTCATGCTAGTTCCCCATCTTACCCCGCATATGGGGCAAGACCGCGAATTGGTAGTTTATGCTTCAAATAAAGGTATTTCTAACTAAATGTAACAAGTTAGCAGGTTTCTCTGCATGCTATTGTAATTAAATGGTTAAGAAAACAAATGATAATCAAATGCACTTGAATTTTTTTGTCCCTTTTGTAACGGTTTAAAGTTAGCTTTCCCGTCTTGCCCCGCCTTTCCCTACAATTAAGTTGCTTTATAAACATTGACATGAAACGTAACTACATTACTTATACAGACAGTACACGAGACCAACTACAGTGCAGTAATTAATATTGACTTTACTCATGCACATAATGAATGTATACTACATTTATATTCTAGAATTATTTTGTAAGTTCTTTTAGAAGTTGCCAAGGATAAGCCATTGTCTTCGGTCACTTAAATGACTCTTACGCACTAAAATATTTACGCTGGGAAACAGTGTGAGTGAGTGACCAAATAATCCTCTGCGTACCTAATGTATTTTCCTGCATGCATTTAGTTGTGAGTAAGCACACAGAAAATAATACACTTCGGATTATATTAAAGTATTTCTAGCAAGAATGGGAATATACCATTTCAGACTACCTACAGTGCTATTCACATGTGTGTCTATGTCGATAATTATCTTTGGTTCGCCGGCCGGGGTGGCCGAGTGGTTCTAAGCGATACAGGTCGCAGGTTCGAATCCTGCCTCGGGCACGGATGTGTAAGATGTCCTTAGGTTAGTTAGGTTTAAATAGTTATAAGTTCTAGGGGACTGATGGCCTCACAAGTTAAGTCCCATAGTGCTCAGAGCCATTTGAACCATTTATCTGTAGTTCATTGATCTATGGATGTTGATAATATGACGAAGAGACAGCTGGTCGAATATACAGATTAAAGACACATCCATGCGCTCACTTTGGAAAGTACAGATAACGACTGAGGCAAAGGATGGAATACTTTAATATGTAAACTTTGGTATACGTTTAAGAAAAATTTTTTTCAATACGAAAAGATGGAATAAGAACATACTTCATGCTTGTAAAAATGTGTCTATGAGTGACGCTTTAGAAATGTAGCGGAAAACAATTTCCGGTTTGATATCTGTGGACGTTCATAGAACTAGGAGTTGTGATATTAGACCTACATGGGAATTAAAACTGATACTGCAGAACTGACGCTAGTTAGTACCTAGGAAATGTTTACGTCCATCAATTTTGAGCTAATGGTTAGTTTCCACTTCGTACTAAATGACGTCAGCTTCATTCATTCTGATGCACGAAGCATGTTGGGAAAAATGGGAAAGGGTTTTACATTACTGGTAGAGTGCTGCTGCCAGTGGGAAACTGCGTCAAACTCGCCGGTAGACAGTAGCTATTGTTTCAACAGCGCCTGACCTCATTCTCACGTCGGATGGTGTAATGTGTGTAAGTTATGTATTCAAAATACTTTTACCATGAATATGCAATATTTTGCCACTCTTCAGGCAGTTAGCAGCTGCTGAAATCGTATGTATACCTCTGAATAGTACGTCTTATTCGGAATAAAATGAGGCCCTGAATTCTGTCTTCCAGTTTTCATCAAGCTCTAATATAATACAAAAAACCTGCTTGGGGGCATGGTGTGGAGGGGTGAGACGGCGTGGATTGTCTTACCCCATTAATGATACAGTTCACAGCGTTGTATTCCATTTATTAAGGTTTTACTTTATTTTGGTCTTTCTTAACTATATAACTTCGTATGCTATTTTAAATATAAAATGCTTTATGGTTTCCAGCAGAATAACATTTGAAAACTATTATATCTATCCAAAAAATGATGCAATAAGTGTTTACTGAACAAAGGTATTCTGTAACATAGGCTATTTGGTGTTATCTGCCGGCATAATGAAGTCAATATGATGGTTTCAGATGATTCGAAAACCACGAGGCTACATTGGTGATTGGAGAGCACGTAAGGAGCTGTAAAGGGTGTTTTAGAAGGACGGGTCAACGAGCAGCAAACTACCATAGAACGACATGTGGGCAAGAAACTTGCTAATACAGGATATCCTTCTGTGAAAATGGTAGGACTAATCACGAGTGTATTTACCGCATAACAAGAAATAGAAATCAGAGACTATCTAACATGTAAGGAAAGAGAGTTTTTTGGCCTATTAAAGAACTTTGTAAACTTGTGTTCCAGCTTTTCCAAAGGAACAACTTCAAATCTCCGTTTCATGTTGCAGCCTGTTCTGCTGGAAGAGATTTGACAAAAGATTTTATGGCACGAAGCGCCACCTTACAATAACAAAAGGCGGAAGCTGTATCAGCAGCACGAGAAACGGTTTTTAACCAATTTGCCAATGGCAAGATTATAGATTTGTAGGAAACTCAGGTTGATAAATTTTAGTTAACAGAGACATAATCTTCTGTTATGATGAGATTGGTTTAACAATCAGTCCTGAGGGACATACGAAAGTTGTCGGTTTCAAAGGGTGTAGAGAAGTGGGAGGAATTACGTCAACAGAAAGAAGTCAGAATGTGACTGCAGAGATATGTGTTTCACCTGCAGGTTGTTACATCCTACCGATAGTAATCTATCAGCAAAAAGAATACAATAAGAGTTCGAGTGTTTATTTTCTTCTGGTGCGTGGGTTGAAGTACAAGAAACTGGATGACAAAAGAACTTACTACTAGTGGATGTAGCACGTGAAAAGTGTGTTGTCTCTCTTTGTCTGACACCGAATTGCTCACATCATCTTCAACCCTACGATGTGGCGATTATGAAGCCTAAAGAAAAAGTTTTACAAAGATGAGGTACGGACGTGGCTTAATACACTACTGGTCATTAAAATTGCTAAACCAAGAAGAAATGCAGATGATAAACGGGTATTCATTGGACAAATATTTTATACTAGAACTGACATGAGATTACATTACCAAGCAATTTGGGTGCATAGATCCTGAAAAATAAGTACTCAGAACAACCACCTCTGGCCGTAACAACTGCCTTGGTACGCCTGGGCATTGAGTCAAACAGAGATTGGATGGCGTGTAGAGGTACAGCTGCCCATGCAGCTGCAACACGATACCACAGTTCATCAACAGTAGTGACTGGCGTATTGTGACGAGCTAGTTGCTCGGCGAGCATTGACCAGACGTTTTCAATTCGTGAGAGAGCTGGAGAATGTGTTGGCTAGGGCAGCAGTCGAACATTTTCTGTATGCAGAAAGGCCCGTACAGGACCTGCCACAAGCGGTCGTGCACTATCCTGCTGAAACGTAGGGTTTCGCAGGGATCGAATGAAGGGTTGAGCCACGTTTCGTAACACATCTGAATGTAACATCCTCTGTTCAATGTGCCGTCAATGCGAACAAGAGGTGGCCGAGGCGTGTAACCAATGGCACCCCATATCATCATGCCGGGTGATACGCCAGTATGGCGATGAAGAATACACGCTTCCAGTGTGCGTTCACCGCGATGTCGCCAAACACTGATTCGACCATTATGATGCTGTAATCAGAAGCAGGATTCCTCCTAAAAAATAACGTTTTGCCATTCGTGCACTCAGGTTCGTCGTTGAGTACACCATCGTAGGCGCTCCTGTCTGTGATGCAGAGTCAAGAGTAACTGCAGCCATGGTCTCCAAGCTGATAGTCCATGCTGCTGCAAACGTCTTCGAACTGTTCGTGCAGATGGCTGTTGTCTTGCAAACGTCCCCATCTGTTGACTCAGGGATCGAGACATGGCTCAACGATCCGTTACAGCCACGCGGATAAGATGCCTGTCATCTCGACTGCTAGTGATACGAGGCCGTTGGGATCCAACATGGCGTTCCGTATTACCCTCCTGAACCCACCGATTCCATATTCTGCTAACAGTCATTGGATCTCGACCAACGCGAGCAGCAATGTCGCGATACGATAAACCGCAATCGCAATAGGCTACAATCCGACCTTTATCGAAGTCGAAAACGTGATGGTACGCATTTCTCCTCCTTCCACAAAGCATCACTACAACGTTTCACGAGGCAACGCCGGTCAACTGCTGTTTGTGTATGAGAAATCGGTTGGAAACTTTACTCGTGTCAGCTCGTTGTAGGTGTCGGCACCAGTGCCACCCTTGTGTGAATGCTCTGAAATGCTTATCATTTGCATATCATAGCATCTTCTTCCTGTCGGTTAATTTTAACGTCTGTAGCATGTCATCTTCGTGGTGTAGCAATGTTAATGGCCAGTAGTGTAGCACTCCTGGCAAAGTTGTTACACTACATCAAATATCGTGTTTAATCGGCAAACCTTTCTTTCATTTAGTCACCATTAACACAGCAGTGAACGGATTTAGAAAAGCAGGAATTTGGCCTGTACAGTGATATTCAACAGGCTCCCAAAGCAAAAGGTACAGACTGTCCTAATGAAGAACAGATGCCAGAAGATCACGAACAAATAGGACTACTTCGGTAGAACCATACCGTGGGAATGAACCAGTTGTGTCAAACTGTAAACTACCTAGAAAGTCACCAGCTAAAAATCAAGTAGGTGCTTCTTCCAAATTTCAAGTTGTCTACCCGGAAATAATTTTATCTACATCTAGAGTGGAAAAACAAAGGAAACGACAGCCCTCAGCCGACGTAGGAAAACAGTTTTTTGAGCTGAACGCCGTACATTAAGTAATTGGATGAGAAATTAAGAAATCTGTACCAAAACGGAAAGCGTTCTCAGATAGTAGTCCTTCTAATCAAACAAAGAAACAGAGAAGGTATTCAGCTCTTAAAGGGAAAAGTGCTACTGATTTATTAAACAAGAATCCATGCTCAAAAAACCACAGGCCGAAAATGAGTTCGAGTGACAGTGAAGAACATGACGAACTATGTTGATACTGCTACGAATTCCCCCAAGACTGTCTGATAACGGCATACTGCATGTGGACGTTGGGACTACAACTCTCGCCAACGGTAGAAAGACATGACGATGACGTAGTTCACATTTTTCTTAGAACATAATGGTCGCCGCTGAGCATAGAATTTTTTTTATTTTCCCAGTGAGATTTCTGGCTTTGGAGTGCTATCAAGTGGAAATAGCTAAGTTATAAAGAAATGAAGCACAGAGTGCAAATACATCGTCGCTCAAATGTACCATCAGTCACTTGTGCTTCAACACTTGCTACAACTTAAAACTACTGTGGCACGTGTCATTGTCAGCAATAAGTCTGTAACTTCAGAGATACAGCAACATCAAAAAGCATGAAGCTCTGTACATCGTGAAGTGATAAAAATTACTTGAACTGTTAACAAAGTTGACCTCCTTATCACAAATTGCTATAAATCAGTGCTGTGAACAGATGCTGTTCGCTCGAAAACAGTTTCTTTATTATACTCACTCATATATTTTGTATTTTAGTGTAAATCACGACCTGTAGGATAAATGGCATGCACGTTTTCTACACACTCCTACCGAATGTCATTGTAGGTCTAAATTTCGAAATTGGCACTACACAGTTAAAGTCAACAATGATTACGTGCCCTGAGTTCCACGTCGACAATCAAGTACAGCACAGACAATTATTGTCGCTTACGGCAAGCGTGGTTGCAGTTGCCGTTAAGTGCTTTCCACGGGCACCTTGCGTGCACTTTCGTACATAAAACAGTTCATGGAAATCGTCTCGACTTAAGACTTCTCACTGAATCAAGAATATGAATACAATTGCCTGCTAACTTAAATAAGGTAGGTGATAAGTGCAACTTCATTTACTTATGAACTATACCTGCTGTACATGTCAATACTAGTTAGCATCATCTGGAGGAGTCTCAAACATTCACTTCGCGCTGCTTAAATACAAAAATTTCTACACAGTGTTTGTAGCCGCACTGTCTATCATTTCTCGTTGTTTTATGAACAAAAACTGTAATATTGTCCGAATGGATCGTAATTTCTTATGGTAGCTAAAAACAGTAATGAAAAATATTTACATTGTATTTACGACTTACATAAAAAAGACCACAACGATCCATACATTCATTACATTGTGACATTTTGGCCTGAATTTCGCAGACGTGAACACCATCACGAAATTCACATACACACATCAGAAAACGTTTTGAATCAGCTCGATTCCGAGAGTTCCGGAACCTGTACAGAAAATTGGAAGAGACATCAACATAAAGAACATTTCCGCCCGGTTTATTCCTCATGAAAACCATACATTTCATGTTGTTCCACCATACAGCGAGACCTTCAAAGGTGGTAGTCCACATTGCTGTACCCAGTAGCACGTCCTCTTGCGTTGATCATGCCTGTATTCGTCGTAGCACAGTATCCACCAGATTGTCCATCTCCTCAAGGACTATTCGGCGTAGATCACTCACAGGGGTACGTACGTCACGTCGTCCATAAACAGCCCTTTTCGATCTATCCCAGCCATGTTCGATAGGGTTTATGTCTGGAGAACGTGCTGGTCACATTAGTCGAGCGATGTCGTTTTCCTGAAGGAAGTCATTCACAAGATGTGCACGATGGACGCGCGAATTATCGTCTCTGAAGACGAATGCCTCGCCAATATGCTGCCGATATAGTTGCACTATTTGTCAGAGGGTGACATTCGCGTATCGTATAGCCGTTACGGCGCCTTCCTTGACCACAAGCGGCCTACTTCGGCACATAACACCACCCCAAAACATCACAGAAGCTCCACTTTGCTCCTCTCCCTGGACATGTGTCTAAGGCGTTCAGCTTCACTGGGTTGCCTCCAAACATGTCTCCGACGATTGTCTGTTTGATGGCATATGCGACACTCATCGGTGAAGAGAACGTGATGCCAATCCTGAGCGGTCTATTCGGCATGTTGTTAGGCCCATCTATGCCGCGCTGCATGGTGTCGTGGTTGCAAAGATGGACCCCGCCATGGACGTCGGTAGTGAGCGAGGCATGTCATCGACAGTTCCTGTCTCTCTCTATCTCCTCCATGTCCGAAGAACATTGCTCTGGTTCACTCCGAGACGATTGGACACTTCCCTTGTTGAGACCTTTTCCTGGCACAAAGTAACAATGCAGATGCGATCGAACCGCGCTATTGATCATCTAGGCATGGTTAAACTACAGACAACATGAGCAGTGTACCTCCTTCCTGGTGAAATGAGTGGAAATAATCGGCTGTCAGACCCCCTCCGTCTAATAGGCGCTCTTCATGCAAAGTTGTTTACATCTTTGGTGGGGGAGGGGGGGCTGGGTTAGTGTCATCTCTGAACAGCCGAAGGGACTATGTCTGCGACACAATATCCACAGTCAACGTCTATCTTCAGAAGTTCTGGGAACCAGGGTGATGCAAAACTTTCGTGGTTGCAAAGATGGACCTCGCCATGGACGTCGGTAGTGAGCGAGGCATGTCATCGACAGTTCCTGTCTCTCTGTATCTCCTCCATGTCCGAAGAACATTGCTCTGGTTCACTCCGAGACGCTTGGACACTTCCCTTGTTGAGACCTTTTCCTGGCACAAAGCAACAATGCAGATGCGATCGAACCGCGCTATTGATCATCTAGGCATGGTTAAACTACAGACAACATGAGCAGTGTACCTCCTTCCTGGTGAAATGAGTGGAAATAATCGGCTGTCAGACCCCCTCCGTCTAATAGGCGCTCTTCATGCAAAGTTGTTTACATCTTTGGTGGGGGAGGGGGGGCTGGGTTAGTGTCATCTCTGAACAGCCGAAGGGACTATGTCTGCGACACAATATCCACAGTCAACGTCTATCTTCAGAAGTTCTGGGAACCAGGGTGATGCAAAACTTTCGTGCTTGCAAAGATGGACCTCGCCATGGACGTCGGTAGTGAGCGAGGCATGTCATCGACAGTTCCTGTCTCTCTGTATCTCCTCCATGTCCGAAGAACATTGCTCTGGTTCACTCCGAGACGATTGGACACTTCCCTTGTTGAGACCTTTTCCTGGCACAAAGTAACAATGCAGATGCGATCGAACCGCGCTATTGATCATCTAGGCATGGTTAAACTACAGACAACATGAGCAGTGTACCTCCTTCCTGGTGAAATGAGTGGAAATAATCGGCTGTCAGACCCCCTCCGTCTAATAGGCGCTCTTCATGCAAAGTTGTTTACATCTTTGGTGGGGGAGGGGGGGCTGGGTTAGTGTCATCTCTGAACAGCCGAAGGGACTATGTCTGTGACACAATATCCACAGTCAACGTCTATCTTCAGAAGTTCTGGGAACCAGGGTGATGCAAAACTTTCGTGGTTGCAAAGATGGACCTCGCCATGGACGTCGGTAGTGAGCGAGGCATGTCATCGACAGTTCCTGTCTCTCTGTATCTCCTCCATGTCCGAAGAACATTGCTCTGGTTCACTCCGAGACGATTGGACACTTCCCTTGTTGAGACCTTTTCCTGGCACAAAGCAACAATGCAGATGCGATCGAACCGCGCTATTGATCATCTAGGCATGGTTAAACTACAGACAACATGAGCCGTGTACCTCCTTCCTGGTGGAATGAGTGGAAATATTCGGCTGTCAGACCCCCTCCGTCTAATAGGCGCTCTTCATGCAAAGTTGTTTACATCTTTGGTGGGGGAGGGGGGGCTGGGTTAGTGTCATCTCTGAACAGCCAAAGGGACTATGTCTGTGACACAATATTCACAGTCAACGTCTATCTTCAGAAGTTCTGGGAACCAGGGTGATGCAAAACTTTCGTGGTTGCAAAGATGGACCTCGCCATGGACGTCGGTAGTGAGCGAGGCATGTCATCGACAGTTCCTGTCTCTCTGTATCTCCTCCATGTACGAAGAACATTGCTCTGGTTCACTCCGAGACGCTTGGACACTTCCCTTGTTGAGACCTTTTCCTGGCACAAAGCAACAATGCAGATGCGATCGAACCGCGCTATTGATCATCTAGGCATGGTTAAACTACAGACAACATGAGCCGTGTACCTCCTTCCTGGTGGAATGAGTGGAAATAATCGGCTGTCAGACCCCCTCCGTCTAATAGGCGCTCTTCATGCAAAGTTGTTTACATCTTTGGTGGGGGAGGGGGGGCTGGGTTAGTGTCGTCTCTGAACAGCCGAAGGGACTATGTCTGTGACACAATATCCACAGTCAACGTCTATCTTCAGAAGTTCTGGGAACCAGGGTGATGCAAAACTTTCGTGGTTGCAAAGATGGACCTCGCCATGGACGTCGGTAGTGAGCGAGGCATGTCATCGACAGTTCCTGTCTCTCTGTATCTCCTCCATGTCCGAAGAACATTGCTCTGGTTCACTCCGAGACGATTGGACACTTCCCTTGTTGAGACCTTTTCCTGGCACAAAGCAACAATGCAGATGCGATCGAACCGCGCTATTGATCATCTAGGCATGGTTAAACTACAGACAACATGAGCAGTGTACCTCCTTCCTGGTGAAATGAGTGGAAATAATCGGCTGTCAGACCCCCTCCGTCTAATAGGCGCTCTTCATGCAAAGTTGTTTACATCTTTGGTGGGGGAGGGGGGGCTGGGTTAGTGTCATCTCTGAACAGCCGAAGGGACTATGTCTGTGACACAATATCCACAGTCAACGTCTATCTTCAGAAGTTCTGGGAACCAGGGTGATGCAAAACTTTCGTGGTTGCAAAGATGGACCTCGCCATGGACGTCGGTAGTGAGCGAGGCATGTCATCGACAGTTCCTGTCTCTCTGTATCTCCTCCATGTCCGAAGAACATTGCTCTGGTTCACTCCGAGACGATTGGACACTTCCCTTGTTGAGACCTTTTCCTGGCACAAAGCAACAATGCAGATGCGATCGAACCGCGCTATTGATCATCTAGGCATGGTTAAACTACAGACAACATGAGCCGTGTACCTCCTTCCTGGTGGAATGAGTGGAAATAATCGGCTGTCAGACCCCCTCCGTCTAATAGGCGCTCTTCATGCAAAGTTGTTTACATCTTTGGTGGGGGAGGGGGGGCTGGGTTAGTGTCGTCTCTGAACAGCCGAAGGGACTATGTCTGTGACACAATATCCACAGTCAACGTCTATCTCCAGAAGTTCTGGGAACCTGGGTGATGCAAAACTTTTTTTAGATGTGTGGATAGTCTAAAGGTTTAGGACATCACTGTCTATTTTCAGTGGCCGAGTGGTTCTACTCGCTTTAGTCTGGAACCGCGAGACCGCTACTGTGGCAGGTTCGAATCCTGCCTTGGACATGGATCTGTGTGATGTCCTTAGATTAGTTAGGTTTCAGTAGTCCTACGTTCTAGGGGACTGATGACCTCAGATGTTAAGTCCCATAGTGCTTGGAGCCATTTGTACCATTTTTGTTTATTTTCAAAAATTTTGTTTGTAAATTACAGCGAAAGGCTCGGCAAAAGGGGGAAACTAATTTTAACCCCTTGCAAAAGGTGCAAAAATAAACAAATAAGAGACAATTACATGGTTGTATTTTGTTTACTCATTTACAAATCTATGATATATAAATATACTACAAAACCATGTATCGAGATTGGAAAAAAGGTACATTTTCCCTATCTTGCCCTATATGGGATAACACGGGAAACCGACATTAATAAGATTTTAACGCTCAAATAAATAAGAACTTCTCGAATTATTAATAATGAAACAGTGAGAAATTTCAAGATACGGTTTTGTAAATTTTACAGTTAAGTTGTTGAATCTTATTTAGATCGCGGTTCTAGGCGCGCAGTCCGGAATCGTGAAACTGCTACGGTCGCAGGTTCGAATCCTGCCTCGGGCATGGATGTGTGTGATGTACTTAGGTTAGTTAGGTTTAAGTAGTTCTAAGTTCTAGGGGACTGATGACCACAGCAGTTAAGTCCCATTGTGCTCAGAGCCATTTGAACCATTTATGTTATTTAGAATTTTATCCCATTTATCATTTTTGTTAATTTTTTCATCAAACATGATATCTCATTAATTTATTCAAAATAACCCATTTCAGTTGTAATATGCATGAAATATAACGGCTATGAGACTTAGGTGGGAGAGCTTGTTTAGCTATAGAACACAGACGGCATTTTTCATAATTTTGTTGTTTTACTTGTGCTCTTGCACCGTATGGGTGTAGGGTTGGCGTGGTTATTAACAGATTTGGCATGCTTAACTTAACGAGCTGCTGCATAACCTACCTGTCGCCAATCTGTTATGCCCCGTGACGGGATTTGTGTGCCTCAACTGTTCGTGTGTTCACCTGAACGTGAGCAGATGTTTAATTTTTTTAATCTATTTGGATCGTACAATTGAGGCGAACTAGAATACCAGCCCAGTATTCAGCAAAGGGAATGAGGGAAACCAACCTAAAACCACATCCAGGCTGGCTGGCACACAGATCCTCGTCGTTAATCCGTCAGGTGGACACTATCCGGGATGATATACCACCCCTTCCCAGAAGCAGCACTTTAACATTTACGTGTATCTGGGCGGGTAGACGTAGACAGCAGTATGTAAATGGACATAAAAGCCACTAAACTGTCAGCAAAGGGTGTGCACAATAAAATGACATGGCCTCAATTAATTTTCTAATTCAAGGACAATTATAATACAGTCAGCCGGCACCTCAGCCTCGTCATGCCTCTGTACTTGATATACAATCAAAACACAGTTAAAGCTCATCAAAGTTTCCCTGTGCTTCTTCCTTTCACATGTAACAGTACAAATACAGACGCCACCTATCCAGGTACGCCACGGTCCCTCATGTTTTGCTCAGTCGGATCTGAGAGAAATGAACTAATAGCAGCGAAACGCCGTTACGGAACTCGTCATTCTGATGCCCTCCACTGGATCGTCGTAGCGGAAATTCTATTCCGTCGCCGTCTCTAAGCTGGAGTCTGATTTGGACCACCAGAATGGAAACACACACTTCTGCAACAGGCAAATGGTGACCACATTACAGCAAGTCACAATCCTGGATGACAATTACAGTGCAGCTGCTCGCTGCCTCCACTGTGTACTCGGTTCAAGGGCGCTCGGTTTCTCCTCCGTCTGTTTGCACTGGATGGCGTCAGTGTGTCGTCAGTCCACTCTGCCCCGCCTGACGACATTGGTCAATGGTGATCCACCCCGGTAACGCTGACAAGCCAGGCACGCGAACTACTAGGCTGGTGGTCATCCAAATCTGACGGGAAATTGCGTAGTACAATTACACACACACACACGCGCCCACGAACTGACGCTGATGAGTCGAAACATTTTGACCACTTCTAGGCTCGTGATACGGTATGGATTGTTTATGAGTGGAGCAGAGACAAATCGAAAAATCGAAAATTATTCTAGCAATGGAATGGGCCGAAAATGGGGAAATATACTACCAAAAGCGACTCTGACAAAGTGCACATTGATATGAGCCAAAGCCTGCGCTCGAGCCCCTTGTAAACAGTGACGCTGGTCTTCTGTACGCATGTACTGTTGTCAGCATCTGTGGAAAGTGGTTGAAGGCTGTTAAAACCATGAAAAGGTGTGGTGCAGATAGCGATCTGTGGGAAAGCTGACGACAAAGGTCAATGCCGGAGAAGACACAGCTGTTTTTCACCACAGTGTCCTGCTGCCACTGCTAACCAGTGGGCTCCTACGCAAACATATTGCTCCCACATTGATCCAGTGACATGGGATATGTCTTCATCCAAGGGAACGTGTGCTCGAAATACACACCAAGACACCTACTCAGGTCGATGGTGGCACTGTTATACTTAGGACGTTACCTCTCGGCTTCCATTTGACCTGCCGTAGTAAATCAGTGTACAATGACAGCGGTCGACAACATGAATATAGCTCCAGTCCACCTGTATTTCTTCATGGCTCTTATCTTCCACGAAGGCTGTGGCATCATCTGTAGGAATCACAAGGAAAGGATCTTGCAACGGTTATTTTAGAAGCGCAGTCCTGAACTTACGTTGATGTCTAGGCTAACAAATTCCCCCGAGTGGATTCAAATGAATACATCTGGCACACTTTGGGTGCTTATTTCGTGCCCGCAAGGCAGCGACATGTAATATACCGGCATCGAATAACCTGCGCACAGACTAGTATTGCTACATGCTCCATGGAACCTGCTATCAATTACCGAATTCATGGCACGCAGAATGGCTGTAGGATAACGAACGAAATATTGAACAACAGCTTGGGATTCCTTTCTTCCCGTTTATTAACAAAATTACGGATTGCGTCGGTGAGGCGTTGGCCAAGTATGGGACCGAAACGAAACCTAGAGCAACAAAGGATATAAAAAGCTCAAATGGTTCAAATGGCTCTGAGCACTATGGGACTCAACTGTTGTGGTCATCAGTCACCTAGAACTTAGAACTACTTAAACCTAACTAACCTAAGAACATCACACACATCCATGCCCGAGGCAGGATTCGAACCTGCGACCGTAGCAGTCGCACGGTTCCGGACTGCGCGCCTAGAACCGCGAGACCACCGCGGCCGGCGGATATAAAAGAATACATAAGAATGGCAATGTACGATATCTACTAGCTACTACTAATTTGTATAAAATTGCATATAGTTGTGGGCAAGCAGAACATTAAAACCAAAAAGGTGTCACTAATACACACTTAACCGAATATATAAGGATATGGAACATAGTGGCAAATTAAAACTGTGTGCCAGACCTTAATAGAGACTCAGGACCCTTTTCCGCGGGTAAGTGCTCTACAAACTGAGGTACCCAAGGACCCGAGAGCTCAGCTGTCCCCACAGCTTTACTTGAGCCAGTACCTTGCCTCCTACCTTCAAAACTTAACAGACGTTCTCCTCTAAAACTCCAGCGACTAGCACTCCTGGGAGGAGGATACTGCGCCGGCATGGCTTAGCCTGGGGAATGTTTCCAGAATGAAAATTTCACTCCACAGTGGGGTGTGCGCTGATATGAAACTTCTCAGCACACATAGTGTGTGGAAGGTAGGGGAGAACGTAGCGAATGTTGCTTCGATGGCTGAGTTGGTAGAGCACTTGCCTGCAGAAGGCAGAAATCCTACGATCAAGTCTCGGACCGATATAAAGTTTCAGTCTTCCAATCTACCAAGATTTTCCATTTTAGTGGACTCTCCGATGCAGAGAGAGACGTTCATTCTTGAAAAATTCGTCACTGCCGTTACGGGCATACTGACTAATCATGTTGTCTGTGATGTCAACTACGAAAGGAAAAGCGTTTTCGTGCACAGAGGTATGAGGAGGCCATAGAGTTTCACAAACATCAGAACAATTGAAGGTCATGGGGGAATGTAGGGTGTTTTCAGTTTAGTGAAAACTGAACTATGTACGTAGTATGTGGGCTGCGGCCATCTGGCGTCACGTTTGTTGGGGTGTGCGATAGCTCCATATCAGTATTAAAAAAGGATAAGATAACTAACTTTACAAAGCATCTCTGTTGTATTATTACACTTTTACTGAGTTACGGCCGATTTCGTTCGTTAACATCTTCAGGTTGCTAAACGAAACCAGTCCTAACACAATAAATTTGTAATAATACATTTGACGTGTTTTTTTTTTATTAAGAATTAACAGTAGTGTCAGTTGCGGGTCTCAACATTTCATACACAGTGGGATAGGCACTATACTAGCATGAATCTGCAGAAGGGCAAAAGTAATGCACAGACAATAAATGACACTCTTCTGGAACTTAAGTATCATAATAGTAGGCCCATCAGTCCTGCTAAACTGTGTGACGTGATGTCTACGTCGAAGTTTGTATCTACCTTCTGTTATGGCGTTTATCAACATTTTAAATCATACAATGGAAATGAAATAGAAGAAAATAAAGCGTATTATTTTATTTAATTTTTCTCTATTGCATTTGGAAACGTATCGTGTATCTACGATATCATCTGTATACCATTAATAAAGTGACAGGATTTTTGCACATTATTATAATAGTAGTGAACGTATTCTCCCTCACATTTGCAGGAAGTTATATCGCACACGTAAAACCAAATCCGTAAAACCTTTTCTGTTCAGTATTCCTTTGATAAACTTTGATAAAGTTACAGGCAATTTGCTAAAATGATAAAAGTACACTGTTGAGAGGTACCTCCCTTCAATATTAAAAGAAAAGAAGAATGTGTTCTGACAAACAAAATTTTGATGTTGTTTTTAGTCCATTGGAACGACTATCGGTTAGTTTTAATCGAGAACGGTGGCACCAGCCAGAGGTAATCAAGCAGTCAGAATCACGTGACGAATCTTGTCGGTTGGCGGGGGGGGGGGGGGGGGGAGGGGGGAAGAGGGTTGTCGACAAGTCCTTGACACAGTTGCTGTTTTATGGGGAAGATGTCTCCCGCAGTCGCAGAGACGAAACATAAGAGAATAGTTTTATGTATTGTCCACGGCCTAGCTGTCTGCAAGATTTGACATAGGTAAATTCAACCATGAAAGACGACAATTCCTATGCTGATTCGATTTCATTGTTCGCACTTCATATTTGTGTTCTGTGTTTGTGCTAGATGATTGAATGCTTTTAACGATCTGCCGTAAGTGCACAAAAGCACAGAAAAGTAATAAGTCTATTACAATCCCTCAAAGTAAACTCAATATTCCACGTTAATGAGCAGAACAAATAGAAGTGGGAACGTAAACATCTGTTGTGTTGCACGCGCTGGTCAAAGCGAACTAACAACATCGCCCATTCCACGTTCGACTGTCAGTCATTATGTTACTCTGATAGATGAATGGTCCATGTCGCGGTCAGAGACGGATATCTCTCGTTTAATTCCTACGTTAGCCGATTTAAACATTACAGAATTAAATTCCGCTGCCACTTTTTCCGGTACTTCGTTCGTGTCGTCTCTTCACTTTTTGCGCTTCATTAAAGCAGCGGAACTCGTTCTGCATTCCGCCCTGATTCGGAATTTAAATCTGATACATCTCTGAACAATACTGGTCAACAGTGTTAGCGCTCGCATGCTCTATCTGTATCAATAATACACACTCGCCTGTTCCTAGAGGCATGCATTTCCTCCATTACAGGAAAACTTTGCACAGTATTTAGTAATATATTCTGCAGCAGCAGCATAATCAGTGTCATATAGTGACAAGTACTCAAAATTAAATTTAACAGATACTAGATATGCAGAACATGGACATGGAAGTTCACTATTTGACACGGTATGCGTAATGGAAGACGTTCTATCGTACTATAAAAGAACAACAAAAAAGTTTTATTGTCAGACCCATCCGTTATCATTAAACCTTTTTAAATCGGCAAACCTTGTTTGCATAATGTCTTTAGCCGGTCTCTTCGTACGTCTTGTCATACTGTTTACCGCCCTCTGTGCTGAAATGCCGAGTTCGCGACCTTCACCTTCTAGGTTTATGAACGAAAGTTTGTAGTAGTATAGGTCCTTATATTTCTGTTTTGCTGGAAATCTGGTTTCACACTTCGTAAATAGGCGCAATTCTCTAACGTAATTATTCCCTGCGTCTTTCATTAACCCTCAGTTGCTTTCCAGAAAAAGACGTTGGTAATAGTGGGTCTTGTAAAAACGCAACCAGCAACAGCGAAATGAAATATAAAGTTCAGTTTCAGTTTCTTTAATGAAAGGCGCGCAATACGGCCAATGTAGATAACTGTAAGTACACTACTATTCGTATCATAGTGGCACGTCAGTTGCCCTACTGCAACGCCTATACAGTAAATACAAGTTGCAGAAGTCGCAAACAACTATTGTTAAAGTTCGTGTGTAGATTGTATCAGGTTCGAGACATTATTTCTGACTTTTGTAGAAATGTCATCTACGCAATCCATTAATTAGAAAAGGGAGATAAGCGCGAAAACTATGGCATAATCAGTTAACAGTTAATGTGTGCACCTCAGTCTCGCAGATATTCCTGGATACCTCACAACACGCCTTGCTAACTGGTCACTATATTACATTAACTACTTCTGCACATATTCTATTTGGTACTGTGTCATCTGTCCTATCGTGTAAAGAAATAAATTTTAAAAAAATGCCGCTATCGCCTATGTTAATGCTAGCAGCACTCTAAATGTTCCTTATGGGAATTTCTAAACTAACAGATTTAATTTGTTTCGCTGAGTAATGTTTAAATTGTTTCATGAAGCGCTGCTCTTTACATTCCTTTTTCTTCATTCTTTAAGTGATTATTAAATAATACACAACTTTGATTATATGTATTCCGCCACTTTTGAGGTTCCTTCGTCGACTTACATCCCTTTAATCGGAATTTTATGTCTACTTCAGACATGAACAACCATTGCCAAATAGGATTTTGCGCATACCTCCGTCGAAGTACAATTCTAAAAGTGTTAAAAACATTTCTTATTACGATTTCTACATTGATTACTTTCCATCTTATGTTACATGTGCAAGTGTGTCATAAGATGGTTAAGATAGAGGATACATATCTCGAAGCAGTATGGTAAATCAGCAAATCTCGGTATTTACACAAAATATAATATAAGTTCGCCGGACAAGAAACTAGTCAATCCAGTGCGCTAGCACGGCTGAATCGTTAAACTTCTACAGATGACATAGCGATCGAGTCACGTGCACAACCTTGTGCTCTCTTCCACGAAGTGAAAATAAGTGATTATATATCAGTGAGGCATTTATGTTTCGTGCGGCAATGCTCTTTGGGACTAGAACTTTTTATGATATTAAAAAGGTGGGTAACTCATAAAAAGATTAGCGACTTACAACCGTTTTTTGGCGTCTACTGAAATTACTGTAAAAGGCTATCGTTTAATTCATCCCAGGTGTTCGTTTTATATGGGGTTCGACTCTTCCCACACAAAATATGTTTACAATACATTTCTCCTGCTGCCTACATGCGTTATCATCTTGACAACTGAGATATATCAACTCTACACACAATGCCTGTATTCAGCATCAGAATGAGAGCAGCAGCTGACTTAAAATAAGTTTTGCATCTGGAATAAGCTCTAAAAATAAAGTATACTGAACTGCTACTTCTGAATATTACTTTTCTAATGAAATGAAATATTTGAGTGAAATGTTTTACTGTACTTTTTTTTTTTACTGAAAAGTTACTTGAAGCCAAGATGGGTGCCAGCAAGATATTTACTATGTACATTTGTAGCCACTATGTTTGAAAAACTGATATGAAATAGTTATAGATAATGGCTTATGACAAACTTTAAGAATAACAACAAAACGAATTTAATCACTGCAAGTCGAAAGTTGACCACTCCATATGAGTTTTAACACTTCTGGTCGTTCATATAAACACGCACTCCCTTAAATAAATGACTTACCGAAAGTGTGGTTTCAGTTATTAAAATTCACATGAATCGCCGTTCCTCAACAAATCAATTCTTTTTTCAAGATAACACAGGAAACAGGATAACAGTTGTCTGCAGGTAATATTAAAGCAGAGAACTATTGAGACTTGACCTGTATTATTCTAAAATACAGTATTCAGGTACGCTTGCTAAATGGGAGATTCTCTCTCTATATTTCTAGATATGATAATAAATAAGATTTCATGTCTTATAGCAGGTGAGGAGTCGAGACTTATTTGGTGATGTACAGTGTTATACAATTACTTCGCGTCTGTGATAAGGTAGACAAATATAGATCGCTATGAAGCCATTCAGAACCCTAGTTGTTGCAGTACATGTGGGACAAATACATTGACAAAATTTATGTCCAGAAATTCTTGCATCCGTGGCCAATATTTTATTGAGACGATGTACAACTGTGAAAATTATTGCCACGCCACTTCCTTAAATTTGCAGCACGATTTCGTCACAGTGGAATGATTCTTGTAACTGTACACTTCGGAACATCGACTACACGACTTCACTGCCTACTAGTCGGTCTCACTCTGTCTCCAGTTTACTTCTGCTTTCGGTCGCTTAGAGCGGCAAGGTCATCGAAAAAACCTTCCGAAGGAAAGATTCTGATATTCTGTGGATTACGTAATATATTATTACAAATATGAATTCTGTACAATAACAGTATAGATGCCTTGCACGCGATCCTTCATTTACACTTTAAAGGAAATGAACATAATCTGTATCACATTGAAACTTCCTGGCAGATTTCACATTGTTTTACAATTAATAATCTACGTATGATAATAAAAATTCAGTTCTTTGAATTCACAAAGAGTATAACAGTGATAAAATCTTCCAGCACATCTTAGAATCGTTCACCAGAATACCGACATTCAAACAATTTCATTCGAAAAATATATAAAATGTTTTATTGTAAATACGTGTCGTTTTGTTAGTATGTTTCGGTGTGAACAATTATTTTAAATTAATTTACATTTTTGACATAGGCCTGATACTTATGTTTCAACATTTAAAACTAAGAAAGAGTATAAATAACGCAACTCCCTGATACTGGGAATTATACGTCTGGAAATGCTGATGCTACTACAGATTAATACCTGAGATTTAACAAACACACATTAACATCTCGTATGAAACAAAGAACGGTCTTTACTTTCGAGGATCTTCATGATCGAATGTAAGAGCGCTTTAATTTCACAAGGTTTTGCACTGAAGAGTTTTGCTGTGCTTGGCAGACACTGAAGGGAACAGAAATATGTTTATATGTTCTTCTTATTTTTCTCGCAGTCGCAGAGAGTGTAATCCTCGGTGCCTATCTGATGTAAGTTAGAAGGCGTTGTTCTATGGTTGACACATAGTCTGACGTAGTTATCAGTTTAGGCTTGCCTGAAACTTTCAAAACCAGGGAGAGCTTCTGATTACTGCCTGGATCACAGCATATTTTTTGAGATCAATGGCTGACTGAAAGGCGCTAATGTTCCGAGCATATTTCCCGAGCCTGTTTCCCCATCCATGACTTGAAATCGAATGGTTTAATTACTGGCCAGCAATACTGGCCTCCTTTACTAACTGGTCGCTCTTAATATTGTAAACGAACCCTGTATGAGCTGATGCCCAAAGAGTGATTCCCGTATAATTTATAGTATACAATTACTGATTTTACTGTTCCATTTTCTGTTTTCAGTAGCTTTTAATACTTTTTTTGAATCTGACACTTTCAGTACGTTTTAGAGTCCCGCATGACGACGAAATTGGAGAGTCCCTCAAATCGATTTCTTGGCACTAAAAACTGAACAGTATGGGGCCAGACAACGTTGCTCGGCGTATTTCAGCAAAGGACAAGAAATGCGCATCCTACTGTTGATATCATTTGTTAAACTCGATTCATATTGAGAGCAATCACTTTACATATGGAGGCACAACGTGCTACATCGTGCCTATTAAAATCGGACAGAACAGCTTTGCTTCAGAAGGTTTTTAGAGCGATGAAATGATGTCCATACCTCGTGCGTATATTAAAAATAGAATGGGGCCAAAAACTGAGAGCTGCGACAGTCCTCTTGAAAATGTACAAGGTCTCTAATATTCATAGTTCATTGCTCTACGAAACGTTGATATATAAAAGCGAAATATACTGGAATGCCCATAGGACTTAAATATTTTCTTAGAATAGAAATTTGAATATTGTCATTTACACTTTTAATGTCAATAAATGCCGCTGTATGATGTAGCCTATAGTTGAATACGCAAAGAAACTGAGAGAGCAGAATAGAATATGTAGGGTTCCTTTACCCTTTCGTAATCCAAACATGATTTCTGTAAGTAAATTCTTAGATTCCGGTCATCGCTGTAACCGATCCTTAACATTTCAAGCGTTTTTCCTACACGCAAGTAAATAGCAGTGGCCATATATGACGTTTGACTTATAGGAGTTTTGTAGGTTTGGAAACCGGAACAGTTATTTGATATGTCCACTCAGGAAGAAGAGCTTCTTTCATCCAGATCTCATTAAATAAGCTCAGAAAACTGAATTACATGGACGCAACTGCGCTTTGTTAGGGTCGTGATTTCAGCTGACCGCCACTGCTTAAGACCGCTCAGTCGTGTCTACGATTATTATCAACATTGCACTGTAAAAGAGATGCGACTGTTTGGTTAATTTAGCACCAAGCCCATCAGATTCTCTAATCTCAGTCGTTCTTCTTTTGTGTTAAAATGTTTTGTGCGCTTTTGAATTTCTATGTTTTCTCAGAACACCCTATCATGTTCATGATTCGGAAGTGAGAGATCTATAGTATCGGAGAATCAAATTTGGTTGTTCTCTGTTCCACGAACATGATCAGCTATTGTCAACTTCTCCGTACTGTCAAGTCGACAGTTACTGTAGTGTTCTTTAACTCTGACTGCACTCCATCACTCAGGTTTCACTTTTGATAATGTTCATCTTACGACCTCTCTTTAAGACCCTATCCATTTCGTTTACCTGAGCGTTTTGGTCTTTGCCATCTCTGAGAGATTTACAACGACATCACGGAACCTTAAAGATTTATACCTTCTTCCGGAGCCTAAATTCCCTTTCCAAATTTTTCCTTGGTTTCCTTTAATGCCTGCGTAATTTACTATCAGAATAACATCGATGTCCGTTTAAAACCCTATCCCACTCACTTCTCACTTAATGTTTGACGTTTATGTCCTTCAACTCGTGTACTTGTTGTGTGGTTTCGCTTTACGTTGTAGGTAACCTTACGACCAATGTACTTTATCCCAACTTCCTTCAGAATTACTATGAGCGTATTCGTGTCTACATTGATAATGCCTTCCTCTTAAGCAATTAATGTTACAGACGTTGGTTTGCCTTCGTTCAGACTATTACGAGAGTATAACAGGAGCTTCTGACACTCAGGGAGCACCTTATGAAGGCATCAAGTTATGGCGTCGAAATATTATCTTGTGAAGACACAGGCCACCTGAAGAAAAAAGTCCGTCGAAGATGACAATGAATTGCCGGGAATGTCTAAGAGATTACATTTGAGTAATGCCAAAATGAAGGTTGATGAAGGTTTCTCAGGTGTCCAGCAGGGTGGTAGCATTGATATATCACGACGTTTCGGGAACCACGACACTTCCAGAACCGTCGCGATATATCAAAGCTACCACTCGGCTGGAGACCCGGGAGACCTTCATCAGCAGTATACGCCGGAAAAGTCTACGGTCATGAAATGAATGCTGTTGGTTAAATAAATATTTGAGATACTGAAGAACATTTGTGTGGCAATCGAACAGAGAACGAACATAGTTAATACAGTAGTATACAAACTGTATGGAAAATGTGAAGGCTTGTAAGTGTGTCGTATCTAAAACAAGATTCTTTCTTACATGTAACTACAATAAAATTGGAAACATGGAAGGATCATAACTGGGTGGCAGGAGCTGAAATCTGAAACCAGAGACCCAGTCTGTAAGGAAAAAGATGGGGTTTGAAGCTGCAAATTATGGCAGCCAAAGACGAAGCATAAGTGGCCTACAGTACACAAGATCGGCAGATTCGATGCACATGTGAAACATAATTTAGGTAAGGATAGTGTCTCAGTGATGTGTGCTATTAAGAACGAACGTCGAGTCATAAATGCTTGTTAAAAGTGTTGTGATAGACGTCCAAGTGTTGTTGTGCAGTAAAAGTAGAATAAATATTCCATGCGTAGTAAATGAACACGTGGAGGGAATAAAAATTGCAAGTAAAGACGTGCATTGTAAAATTTGTGTTCATGTACTACTAAATAATTAAAGGAAGCCCTTGTAGTTTTCTATAGGACGATAACAAACCCGCTGATAAATGGGAGTGAAATACTTAATTTTCTCTGTGTAAATATGTATAACAAAATTATGTCAACGTACTGATTATAAAAACAAACTCCGGTTAAAGGGAATGACTGAAGTTTTGTGTTCATTGTGTTGAAAGTTAAATTTAAAGCATGAAAGTTTCTATATTACTCTGTATTCATTGCTTATAATATAAAAATTGGTAATGGGTATGATATTACGAGAATGGGAAATGTAATGAGTGTTGTGCGGATATTAATAAACTGAAAATGACTGTGCCTTTGATATTTGTGCAGACTTGCGAAAGATGTGTTTTTGGTAATCTGCAAGATCAAGTGTTGTTGTCGTGGCAGTCCAGAGGCTGGTCTGCTGCAGCTCTCCACGCTACACTATCCTGTGCGAGCCTCTTCATCTCCAAGTATCTACTGCAACCTACATCTTACTGAATCTGCTTAGTGTATTCGTCTTTTGGTCTCTCTCTACGGTTGCTACTCTGCACGCTGCCCTCCTATACTAAATTGGTGATCGCCTGATGCCTCAGAACATGTCCTACCCTCATATACTAAACTGGTGATCGCCTGATGCCTCAGAACATGTCCTACCAGCCGATCCCTTCTTCTAGTCTAGTTGTGCCACAAATACTTCTCCCCAGTTCTGTTCGGTACCTCCTCATTCGTTACGTGATACACCCATCTAATTTGCAGCATTCTTCTGTAGCACCACATCTCGAAAGCTTGTATTGTCTTCTTGTCTAAACAATTTGTCGTCAATGTTTCAGTTCCATGCATGGCTATACTCCATAGAAATTCTTTCAGAAACGAATTCCTGACACTGCAATCTACATGTGATGTTAACAAATATCTCTTCTTCAGAAACGTTTTCCTTGACATAGCCAGTCTACATTTTATATCCTCTCTACTTCGACCATCATCAGTAACTTTCCTTCCCAAATAGCAAAACCCATCTACAGCCTTAAGTATCTTCTTGAGTGCAAGTTTCTGCCGCAAAACACAGATGGCCCATGGAAGATAAGTTGGGCGCCTACTTAATCCTTGGTAGTAATAGAAATGTTGTCTATTGGTTTAAAACCTGCAAGACGAGAGCGCCAACTCCTCCTGAAATAACGCGGCGTAACTAATCTGTTTCGATGCTGCTGCACGTGCGGGTGCTCGACGACTGACGCTGCTTTGAGATTTATTACTTTTATAGAAATTAAATAAAGTTCCCTTCCTTATCCTTAGTCCTTATCTACTGGAACACTACACATTGATCTTGACAAAAGCCGAGAAGCGATTCTTCTTCGTGTAGTAGCTCTCTGGGGCACCCTGGGAAGCTCTCTGGGGCACCCTATGATGCTAAAAGCTCATTAATATTTGTACATATGTGCGAAAATATCGTCTCGAAAGTGTTATATCTGGTTGACTATCTGCGTGCCGATTCTACTACAGACGCAGACACATGTGGTACACATTTTTCCAAATTTCATAGCGGGGAGAAAGAATGGTGACAGAAAGGTTTATCTGTCCACCTTCGACATTGCCAAATTCAGTTGTACCACTTCCATAAAGACACAGGATGAGGTCATATAGAAAGAGAGAAAGACAGAAGAACAGGATTAATACCTCTCTTCTCCAGGGTTCTTACGTCTATAGAATCCCACATATTAGCCAACGTACAATGAACATGGAAACGATGGTGTGTGTGAGTGGGAGGGGAGAGGTAGGGGCTGCGAGCCACGACGACTAATACCTCCACAAGACGAAGATCGTCTGTAGTTGGCAAATCACTTATTTGCAATGTGATAATGTTTTACACTTCAACATGCCACCTCCCCCCCCCCCCCCCCCACTTCACTGAATCAATATGTATATATTAAAGATGGCTCTGAGCGCTATGGGACTTAACTTCTGAGGTCATCAGTCCCCTAGAACTTAAAACTACTTAAACCTAACCAACCTAAGGACATCACACACATCCATGTCCAAGGCAGGATTCTAACCTGCAACCGTAGTATATAAATGTATTTCAGTCAGGTGTTCCTTCACATTACGATTCTTATACCTGTCTTGGGTGTCGACAATGATTCTGCTGCAGGAGGTATCGATGTTTCTGAGGCAAAGGGTTTGCAGGGTACGGCAGCTCAGGATAGTCAGCGATCCGAGCGAGTCTCCTGTTCCTGTTGCCTGGAAGCCATAATCCCCCTGACTAACGATAACCTATACCTTTCATGAATCAATTACTTCACAAAAATATTCGTTACTCGAACTAGTGCAATACAGCGAGCGCCAATACTGTCATCTAAATAAAAGATTCTAACTACTTATAGACATAGTTAGCTAACGAAAGATTTTGATAGAGAACAAACAGTGTATTTACTTTAATAATATTCAAAAGTCATCCACATCGTTCGCTTTTAAAATTCCGCCATTTCTCTCCCCACATCCACCACTGCTGGCGGCTTAAGTCTAACTGCGCAACGCTACGCGCTGTTCACATCCAGATGCCCAACACTACATCAGCAAATATTCCAACAATGCAAACCTGCCACAGACTTCACACAACACAGTCAGTGATTTTCATATAGAGCGCTACGTGGTGTTACGAACATAAAGACCTAAACAGCCTACTTACAGAGTCACTGATAACACAGATAAAACGTTGATTAACTATAAAGGGAATAATTAAATGGCCGCCAGCGCGCTAGGGCAATGAATCTCCAGAATATTTAGAAAGGTATTGGGAAAGAAATTTTAACAAATAATCACTGGCGTCACGCTTTTGCAGAGCAGAACAATTGACGAGAAAATAAATGAATCATAATGTACTGAGTTTCCAGTTACTTACTTTTGAAAGCAAAAGTAAATGTAGTTACTGGTTAAATGAATTACTGGCTTCACTGAAACTCTGTTCCGTAAAAATTTACTTCCAGTAACCTCATAGTACGTAATGCAAAATTTAGAAAAAGACAATCAATTTGCTTTTGATTATTGAAAGATTGAACTTAATTTACTTTAAAGAAATGAGGAACTGTTTTTACCTTTAAAATAACAATATAAAAAGCCGAAGCCAGTCGCTAAACTAAATACGGAATAATTGAAACTGTGCACTCTTGATGTGAGCTGTATCTTTAGTTATTAGTTTTGTGAGTGCAATTTCAGTTTACTTTAAGTAGCCTCTGGCATGCAATATATGAATGAAAAATTACTGAGGCACAAAATTTAGACTGAAACTGGTCATTAGCAAATACACAAAGCTGGCAGCAAATACTTAATCAATTTCCATACTCTTACGTAATTTGGTGATTTGCATGGAAAGGAAAGGGACCCTGCTTGGTAACAAAGTCTAATGGAAATGACAACACATTTTATAGTCTTACGATGTTGCACCTGTGCAGACGACGAAGAATGTAGTCGACGACAATGCTGAGCTGTCGTTGACGCAGCTGCTGCTGTTCGGTGGGAACCCCGACTCGTCTCCAGAGCCACGGATAATTATGGGACAGGCTATAGTTGAATGCAGTTTCCTCCGCCTGTCCACTCCTAGCGTGCTCTCAGTACTCGCGGCTTAAAAACTCGGCGCGTCTACGTTGGCGCGAACATTGCTGCAGCGCTCAACAGGCTCTTCCGCACAGTTTCATGACTCAAGCTGCTCTGCCTCCTCCATGGTCGCATCGCGACTGAGACTCTCCACACGCATGTATAAACAATGGCACAGCTACTTCCGTCGTTGCTATCGATACTCCTCAATAATGTTCCCATGGCTATTTCCCAGAAATTTACAATATATTTTCATTATAATTACAATCAATTACGTACAGTCAAAAATAAATACAGTAGTACTTCGATTACATGTTAAATACAGTTTCTGTAATACAAGTTACAGCTTCAGAATCAAAAGTTCAGTACAAATTATCAATGGATATTATAAGGGCAAAAATTTTGGACCGTGCAGAAGGTAATTTCGTTGTTACGGACTGAAGAGCATGCTACGTCCTGCTGCAACAAAAGGTCTCTCCAAATATTTCGTCTCTTGTAATAAAGGTTGGCCGAGCGGTTCTAGGCGCTACAGTCTGGAACCGTGTGATCGCTACGGTCGCAGGTTCGAATCCTGTTTCCCGAAGGCACATGCACAGGATGTGCATTCCTCCGCAGCGGGAACTGCTGTGCCAGCGTACGCCCAGCTGCTGTCCAGCGGGCTCGCCTGTTTGAACAACCTTACTTACGATGTTAATGGTCTACGATGAGCTGCAAACAGGCAATGGTGGTCACTGTGGCGGTAAACTTACACACGAGAGTGCCTCTAGCTTCCACTTCAGTGGCTTTAAAGTTGTGTGGTAGAATAAAATTGTACCTCTGACCGTAGCTCCAGCTGTAGATCCACTGTACTCGTAGTGCGCAGACAGGCATGGGACCTGCCCTGAATTCTAAGCCTCCAAGGTCGCCACATGACTAGGCGATTTTTTTCTTACGGGGATACGTGAAGGAATGTGTGTTCATCTCCATTTTACTTCGTGCCATAGAAGAAGCGAAGAACCGAATGACAGGTAGTGTAGCTTCTGTGCAAGCAGGTATACTGTGCTAAGTTTATGGGGAATTTAGCCATCGTCTAGATGTTGTTCGTGCTGCTGTTGCTGACCACATACAGCATTTGTAATATGAACTTTAATGTTTTATTAGTATTTTGCAATCCATCCCAAGTTTGTAGTATGTTTTTGTCAGTAAAAACAATGTGGTGAAATCGGCTCTTTCTTTTTGAAACACCTTGTATTTCTGCCTACCAACTACTGGTGGACACTGACGTCCAAGTGAAGTAGTCGCCGCGTAGCACTGGATACGAAATAGTTGTCTGCGGGCGGAGAAATCAAAAGTGCCGCTCGACAAGCGCAATGTTTACTTGTCACAGTGCCTGTAGAGATAATTTTAGGTATGTCTAGGGTAGAGTCTTTCATTGGAAATCAAAACGTTTTGTGTTCCGCGTTGCAGCCTGTCCACATCTCAAATTCTGAATAAAAGTCAGCAGCAGTGGCGGCTGAAGATTAACAGCATAGGAAGTGACCTCCGTTCTGCCAATTGCCTTGTAAAGAAGGCAGGGGAGGGGGTGGAGGGGTGTGCCGACAGAGGTTCAGGGCACTCTCTTCCCCTTCACTTGCCCTAAATGACCGAGGAATTAGCAATGGTGAACGGCATCAGGGTGAAGGAGAAGGCGCGCGCGGGGCAGGGGGGTTGAATAAGAACAAGAAAAAAAAATTACAACGAAAGAGTAATATTCTGCGAGTCGGAGCGTCAAATGTCATATGGTTTGAATATGGTATGGAGATTTTAAAATCGGAAACGAAAACTCCAACGGCTCGCTTAAGATATAATGGATGTCAGTGAAGTGAAATGGAAAAAAAAAAAAAACATATAGACTTCTGGTCAAACACATTTGGTTAATATCAACAGCAGCAGAAAATGATGTAACGTAATGTGGCTTTGTTGTGTATAGCAAGATAGGGCAATGAGTGAGTTACTGTGAACAACTAAGTGAAAGGGTTGTTCTCATCAGAATAGACAGCAATGCAGTGCCGACCACAATACTTCAGGTACACATTTCAATGACCCAAGCAGGAGAGGAAGAGATACAGAAAGTACACGAGGATATTGAATGGATAATTCAGTATGCAAAATGAGATACGCTATAGTAATAGGGGAATTTAATGCAGCTGTAGGCGAACGAATAGACTGAATACTTACGAGAGAATATGGGCTTGACAGAAAGAAAGGGGGAGAAGAAAGAGTGATTTCTATCATTAAATTTCAGTAACGGAAATACACTTTCAAAATATCACTAGAGGAGAACACATACTTGGAAAAGACCTGGAGGTACGGGAACATTTCAGATGAGTTAAACCATGGGCAGACAGAAATTCCTAAATCAGATACTGGATTGTAAGCCGTACCCAGGAGTAGTTATAGACTCTGTTCAAAATTTAGTAATGATGAAGAGTAGACTGAGGTGTATCTTACGAAAGAATCAGTTCGGATGAATACTAAAGTAATGAGGAATGATTAGAAACGTTTGAACCTGTTCAAGTGTAATGATACGGTGACAAGGGATACCGGAGTGTGCAGATCAGACTAGGAGGAGTGGATATTTTCTAATAGAGCAGACACAGATGTAGGTTAGAAAAACGTATCTACATTGAAGGTCTCTATGAGGGAAAGGAATTGTCGACGTTAATGAGGAAGGAATTAAATCGATACTGAATATACAGGAATGTAGTGTCATAATCAGAAATAGAAAGATCCTTGAAAGATCTAGATGTATCAAGATGCAAAATACTTAACACGCCTTGGGCAGTAGTTGAAATACGTCAATTGATCGAAGCAAGGAGTAAAAAACGTTCAGGAAAAGAAAGGAGTACAGCAATATAAATCACATAGGAATGAAATAAATAGAAAGTGCGAGAAAACCATTGAGAGATGGCTACATAAAAGGTATGAAGAGCCCGAAGAAAATATGATCGTTTGAAGTACTGATTCGGCGCACAGAAAAAGGGAACAGCCTTCGGTGAAACTGAAAGCGAGGGCGGCGACATTAAAACTGCAATAGGAATTCTGCTGTTATAGGCTGAGGAGAAACCGGATAGGTGGAAGGAGTACACTGAAGGCCTCTATGAGGGGGCTACTTGTCGACCGGATAGAGGAAGAAATTAAATAGATAATGAATATATAGGAGTGCAGTATCAGAGTCGGAGAATAAAAGAGCTTTGGAAGATTTCCAGATTGGGCAGGTAACATTACATGGGAGTTTGAGGGGGAAGGTGCAACCAAACGGTTACTCATATTTATTTGTATCATCTACGAGACTGGCGATATACAATAAAACTCTATGGAAAATTTCATTCGTTGAGTTCTGAAAATATCATGACCATATAAGTCCGAGAACTACCCCACTATCAGATAAACAGTTCATGTATCCATGTTGTTCAGAAGAACAATATATAATATAAATGAATGGAAAAGAAAATTGAATAATTGTTAGATGATGATCAGTTTGGCTTTAGAAACGCAAAGTCACCAGAGCGGCAGTCCTCACATTCCGCTTGATAGTGGAAGCAAGTCTGAAGTTCGTAGAATTTGTCTACCTGGAAAAACCAATGGACAATGTAGAAAGGTACAACAAATTCGAAATTTCCAGTGAAAGTGAGAGTAAGCTCCGGAAATAGAAATATAGAATATGAACCAAGAGGGAACATTTGAAAGATACAACCGCCATTTGACTTTATAACAGGCTGTTTTCCACAATCTACATTTCCGCCTTAGGTCATTTTTCAAGTCTTTCAAGTATCAAAAATCCTTACATTTGTTTAGAACACAGGTAATGTTCTAGTCACTCCCTGTAACACTTAAAAATGGTCGCAGATGCCAATCTAGATTGTGAAATGAAACCTGTTGTACTGTCAAATGGCTTTTAATTCTTTCAGGAAGTTTTATATGACTGTGGCTCAACGCTAAAGTGAAATGATCAAGAGGGAACAGCAAGTCTGTAAGACCAAGAGCGAAGTGCTCGGATTACAATGTGGTAAGACAGGAAACCAGTCTTTCTCCCTTGCTGTTTACTCTGTACGTCGAAGAAGCAATGGCGGAAATAAAAGGAAGGTTCAACGGTGGAATCAAATTTCAGGCCGAAAGATAGGCTGTGTTTGATAAGACTCTCTGATGAAGTTTCTGTCTTCACTGAAGGTGAAGAAGAATTACAAGATGTGTCGCCGCGCGGAGTGGCCGCTCGGTTAGAGGCGCCATGTCACTAATCGTTGACACAGGGATTAGCGATCATGATATTGTCATTACAACTATGGCTACGAAGGTTAAAAAGTCGGTCAAGAAGGCTAGGAGAGTATTCTTACCAGAAAGAGCAGATAAGCAATTGTTAGCATCCCACTTTATAAATGAATCGACTTCATTTACTTCCGGTAAGATGGACGTGGAAGAATAATGGGCAAATTTTAAACACATTGTAAATCACGCATTGGACAAGTATGTCCCGAAAAAGTGGGTTACGGACGGAAAAGACCCACAGTGGTTTAACAGCGCAATTCGGAGAATGCTTAGGAAGCAAAGACAGTTGTACTCGCGGTACAAGAAAGATCGGGAAAATGAGGACAGGGAAAAGTTAGTAGAGGTTCGTGCTGCTGTAAAAAGAGCGATGCGCGAAGCATACATCCACTACCACCGCCATACCTTAGCAAAATATCTTACTGAAAACCCAAGGAAATTCTGGTCTTAAGTAGTCGGTAAGCGTGCCGCAGGCTTCCATCTAGTCACTCACTGATCAGTCTGGCCTGGCAACGGAAGACAGCAAAATGAAAGCTGAAATTTTAAATTTAGCATTTGAGAAACCTTTCACGCAAGAGGATCGTACAAACATACCTCCGTTTGAGTCTCGTACAGATTCCCGTATGGAGGACATAGTGATTGACATCCCTGGGGTTGAGAAGCAACTGAGTGGGTTGAAAATAAATAAATCGCCAGGTCCTGATGGGATTCCAATTCGGTTTTACAGAGAGTACTCTACTGCATTGGCTCCTTAGTTAGCTTGCATTAATCGCCAATCTCCTGCCCAACGTAAAGCCCTGAGCAACTGGAAAAAAGCGCAGGTGACATCTGTGTATTAGAAGGGTAGAAGGACGGATCCTCAAAATTACATACCTATATCCTTAACATCGGTTTGTTGCAGGACTCTCCATCATATTCTCAGTTGGAATATAATGAATTTCCTTGAGACGGAGAAGTCGCTGTCCATGCATCAGCACGGTTGTAGAAAGCATCGCTCCTGCGAAACGCAACTCGCCCCTTTTTAACATGATATCTTGCGAACCATGGATGAACGGTATCAGACGGATGCCATATTTCTTGTCTTCCGGAAAACGTTTGACTCGGTGTCCCACTGCAGACTCCTAACTAAGGTACGAGCATATGGGATTGGTTCCCAAGTATGTGAGTGGCTCGAAGACGTCTTAAGTAATAGAACCCAGTACGTTGTCCTCGATGGTGAGTGGTCATAGGAGGTGAGGGTATGATCTGGAGTGCCCCAGGGAAGTGTGGTAGGTCCGCTGTTGTTTTCTATCTACATAAATGATCCTTTGGATAGGGTGGATAGCAATGTGCGGCTGTTTGCTGATGATGCTGTGGTGTACGGGAAGGTGTCTTCGTTGAGTGACTGTAGGAGGATTCAAGATGACTTGGACAGGATTTGTGATTTGTGTAAAGAATGGCAGCTAACTGTAAATATAGATAAATGTAAATTAATGCAGATGAATAGGAAAAAGAATCCCGTTATTTTTGAATACTTCATTAGTAGTGTAGCGCTTGACACAGTCACGTCGATAAATTTTTGGGTGTTACATTGCAGAGCGATGTGAAGTGGGACAAGCATGGAATGGCAGTTGTGGGGAAGGCGGATAGTCATCTGCGGTTCATTGGTAGAATTTTGGGAAGATGTGTTTCATCTGTAAAGGAGACCGCTTATAAAACACTAATACCACCTATTTCTAAGTACTGCTTCAGCGTTTGGGATCCCTATCAGATCGGATTGAGGGAGGACATAGAAGCAATTCAGAGGCGGGCTGCTAGATTTGTTACTGGTAGGTTTGATCATCACACGAGTGTTACGGAAATGCTTCAGGAACTCGGGTGGGAGTCTCTAGAGGAATGGAGGCGTTCCTTTCGTGAATCGCTACTGAGGAAATATAGAGAACCAGCATTTAAGGCTGACTGCAGTATAATTTTATTGTCGCCAACTTATATTTCGCGGAAAGACCACAAAGAAAGTTAAGAGAGATTAGGGCTCGTACAGAGGCATATAGGCAGTCATTTTTCCCTCGTTCTGTTTGGGAGTGGAACAGGGAGAGAAGATGTTAATTGAGGTACTAGGTACCCTCCACCACGCACCGTATGGTGGATTGCGGAGTATGTGTGTAGATGTAGATGTAGATGTAGATGTAGATGTAGATGTAGAATCGTGCGGTCCCTCGGGCCGGAGGTTCGAGTCCTCCCTCGGGCATAGGTGTGTGTGTTGTCCTTAGCGTAAGTTAGTTTAAGTATTGTGTAAGTCTAGGGAGCGATGACCACAGCAGTTTGGTCCCTTAATAATTCACACACACTTGAACATTACAAGATGCGTTGAACGTAATGTACAGTCTAGTTACTATAGAATAGTAACTGAGAGTAAACCCAATGAAGACGAAAACAACGAGAAGTACCAGAAGTTAAAACAGTAAGAAACTTCGCATCAAAATGTTTTATCACAAAGGAGGAGAAATTAAGAAATAATGATATCTTGGAAGCAAAATCACGTAAAACGGATGGTCAGGGAGGACATAAAAAGCACACTACCACAGATAAAAGAATGCGTAACTGGCCAAGATAAATCACTAGCATCGAACAAAGGCATGAATTTGAGAAACTAATTTCTGAGATTGTACTTTTGAAGAACAGCACTGTACAGTAGTGAACCATGGACTGTAGGAAAACCGCTATAGGAGAGAATAAAACATGCTGAAATTCAGATAATCTGTAAAGGTAAGGTAGCACAGTGGACTCGCATTCGGGAGGACGACGGTTCATTCCTGTCTCCAACCATCCTGATTTAGGTTTTCCGTGATTTCCCTAAATCGTTTCAGGCAAATGCCGCGATGGTTCCTTTGAAAGGGCACGGCCGATTTCCTTCCCCATCCTTCCCTAACCCCAGCTTGTGCCCCGTCTCTAATGACCTCGTTGTCGACGGGACGTTAAACAACACTAACCTAACCTTGTAAAGGTAAGGAATAAGGAGATTATAATCAGAATCAGGAACATATGGTGAACGCTGACAGGCAAAAGATTCGGAATGTTAAGATATCGGGGAATATATTCCGTGGTATTAGAGGGAGTCGTAGTGCGCAGAAACTTTTAATACGAAGACTGATGTCTAAAAAAGAAAGAAATGTTACATTGATTCGACCATAGATTTCTGTATTGTAATCGTATACGTCTTCAGACCGTGGAATATAATTATGACGAAAGTAACACATCACAGCAACAACTGCAGTAAATTATAATTTCTGGTTTAGCGAAGAACAAATTTTTTATGTAATGGTTATTAATAACAAAGTGAAACGGTTTACCCATTGAATACTAACACCAATAAATTTTGCCACATCATAATGAAATATATATCTCGTAGCTCATATTGTACCTCTCATATAACCGAAAATTATACATAACACGAACCTCGATTTTCACAGCAATTTCTAAGGCCTTTACTCCTTAGGGGTGATTAACAAACGACCAAGGAACTGATACAAGGGAATACAAAGCACTCTAATTGTAGAGCGGCAGTTCCTCACATGCGATTAAAGAGGACTGTGTTAGACGTCCATTAAAGCACACAAGGAGAGGCAAAAAAGGCTAACGTGCCCACGCATTGCCTAGAGCTCGCGTGAGAGTACGAGCCTGCTGTTCATGAGCGTCAGATACTGAGATGAGGCTTTTGTGTGGAAGCAGTGTCGTCGCACTCGTGGACTGTAAGCGAAAGGCAGCGCAACGGACAACTTCTGGCTTAACGTTGGATCCTGTGTGTGCACGAGCGCTCTCACATACCTACACAAGCAGAGCGCTGGTCACTTTTAGACGCCTGTTTTTTCGTCGTATACCACAGGAGTTGATGTTATATGGCAATGTTCGCTTAGGCGTCCTAAATTTTTACATCAAAACTGTTGTAATTCTGTTGAATGTAATTATTATGAACAGTATTGTGGGACCAGGAGTGATTGTGAAAGTAAGTAAATATTACGATTGGTTAGATGGAGTCCGCCATGAATTCCCGTCCCGTGCCAATCTTTTCATCATCGTCTTGTGTTCCTAGAAGCGAGGGACATAAGAGCAGTCGGAAATGATCTGCGTTCAGAGAAACATACAGGAAGATTTAAATTCCACTAAAAAAGTTACTGGAGAGACTTGGAGGCGCTGTTATAATCTTAGCAAATTATGTGTTTCACTCATATGGCAAAGAGGGTTTCGATCACGATTTTTGCACAGAGCATAAAATGTTAACACTCTGTTGTGGAAATGTTATAAAATACATTTATAGAAGGTGTTAGAAAACTACACTGTTTAAGTTGTTTGCATGTTAGCCTTACTCCTCAGAGTGAGAAAAAAACCATTTTACCAGCAGAAACACAGATTAAAGGCAGGGTACGAGATCACATTAAAGAAGTAATAAAGCCACCCAAAGTAACAGAAAGTTTATTATACACCAGCAGGGAAGAAGCATTTCTCTAATGTCTATATTTTGAGGTATTCAGAATGTGGGGATATGGATCGAATTTATTAACAGGATTTGATCACCTAATGGTATCTCCTGAATTTACAGAGAATACTCTATATTTTAGTCAGGTAGATCTATTGTTAAAAATTACTTCTATTTTATATTACATCACTTCAGAGAAACTAAACCAACAAAAAACATAGGAAAACAGATCAGTCAGGCATTAATATTATTTAAAGACACTCATACACTGTCACAGCTACATATAGATGTGGAAAAATTTTAGGTCTAGGTAATACAACTCTTTTTATTACTAAACATATCAAAGTTTAGTGTGCCCACCAGAGGACTCAAGTGACAGTGAAGTGCTGGAACCAGATTTAAGTTTTAATCATGCGCCACCAGGGTGCAACCGCTAGGTCACATAGTCTCGGCTGATAGCAGCTTGGCTCCAGGTGAGTTGCCGTGGCTACTGTCTAGTATGGTAAACCACATGAGTAAACACTATTCGTCCGATGCTACAGTTCATGCAAACGGAAGAGAACAACATGAAACAGATGCACAGTAGAGCCGGCCAATCGGTAACCAGTGTTGGACATGTTGCAAATCCTATCTGGCGGAGCGCTACACTAGTAAATACCCTGCTAGAATGCATTCGAAATTGAGGACGCTACCAGTACAAAGCAAGATAATGAGTAAAATTCTTCGTAGTGCATCGGCGAGGGGGTTGCATGTTTCTTCCATTTACTAAAGAAATAAGCAGCGCTAGTCACCCCATTGAATGTAAAATTTGCATTGAAGCTAGTGGCTGAAGCATCTGGGCTATCTTTTACTTAATTTCGGCAAATCAAGAGAAGAATGGAAGGATTCGAAGCAGGTGAGACGTCGATATTTTCAACAACTCGTAAGGAAAGGCCTTGAAGATCTTGGAATGTCATTTTTGGTAGTTCCAGTGAGCAAGTCGTTCGCCACGTAGTGAGTAATTTCGACGTTAAGGGTAAAAGAAGACTCAGCTTGAAGGAAATTCATAAAAACTTACAAAGTTGAATAAATTTTTGAACAATATGTAAACACAATCTGTAACATTCTTCGCACTCGAGGACTAAGGTGGAAGGAGACAGCGAATACCTGAAAAGCTCTCCGGGAACAAAGCAGTATCAGCGAAAAACGAACAGCTTACTGAAAACTCCGAGAGTACAAACGTGAGTAAAAACTTTCTAAAACCAATATCGTATAATTATTTTTTTACAGTCATCTGGGTTCGACAGACTTTACTGTCCTGTTCACGTCTTCAAAATTTTTTTTTTAAATTAATGTGTTCATTTTGAGTTGGATCCTGCACCAAGTTGTTACCCAGATAAAATGTAGAACATTATATAAAGATTTGTCTGAAAAGAATGTGCTGCATTTCATTTACATGAAAACTTGGCTTTGGGTCCAATCCAAAGTTAACACATTTTGTATTAAAAGTATTTGAAGACCTGAAGATGACAGCAAGGTTTGTCGAAACCAGTTGTTTGAAAACAAGGAAATTTTATACGATCTTGGCTTTAGAAAGTTTGGCCAAGTAAAACAGATCATTCCTTCTGATTTCTCAGCATGAGAAAATTCAGACAGAAGTGAGTGTCGCTCAATTATCTACATGGACGATGTGTATCATCACACTAGTCACAAGCATCGTAGGGATGGACTGACTGTTCAATACATGATCTATTGAAACCTGTTTCGAAAGCAAGCAGAAGTACCGTCATCCTTAAAACATTAAAAGTGACTCAGGGTGATATTTATACATAACCCGCTACCTCATACTGAACTAGTCATAGGTAACGACCTAGCCGCAACAAGCAACTGACTCATACTCCAACATCAAATCCACGAGGAGAGAAATGATGGCACTATTAACAGTAAAAGGAATTCCTATCTACAAGGATATGCTGAGACCTCAGTTGCATTCACTGACCGAAATGAAAACAACCAGGCCACAGCACTTGCAAAATAGGCAGCAATTTCATAGAACATGGTCATACTGTGTAACGACTTCCTACATAATAGACAGAATCGAATGCTATAGAGCTGATAAGGGCAACGATTGATCATTTTCTAAATGTATCTTTGTATTTTGGAATAATGGTAGTGAAAAGAACTATACTTTGAAGCCAATAGGTGAACTGTATTATTATTTATGTGCAATGCGTCTGCAATTACTCAAAAATCTGTGAACGTCTTGTGACGGTACTTCACATAAATGGACATTTGGAGAAAGGGAAAAGAAGTTTTTTTATGAGAAGTGTGAACCATGAATTATCTAAAGACAAAGTACGTCTGCGCAATGTATAACAAATAGTAAAGAATGAAAATTATTATTATCAAAATTCACAAATATCGATGTAACTAACAAAGAAGATATTTTTGTATAATCCCTGTGTAACGTGTGCCATGGAGATCAGATATCATGCTTTGATTGAACTCTATCTCCTGTTTTTGTTTCGTCTACTGGTAGACCGCCATTGTAATGCTGTCTGATAATTGACGTACGCTTTTTCTGTACTTTAGCAAAATGTAATAGAAACTGTTATTAGAAAGTGTGTATTATTCGCTTAGTTGTCACCTCTCATGGTCGTTGCCATTAATTGTCTTTAACCAAGTTATTTCAAAAGTTCGAGTTGCGGGGACCCCATCTTCCCTAGCAGCATTTGGTATGCCATAAGGCTGACGATCTTTTATAATTAACACATGTTACAATATTAAATGTAAATGCGAGAGACTTCTCGGTTTTGATCTTTCTTTATTTTCGAAGTTAAAGAGAGTAGTGATAGATTTCATTTACTAAAATTCACAGCACTGAAAATGGCTCTGAGCACTATGGCACTTAACTGATGAGGTCATCAGTCCCCTAGAACTTAGAACTACTTAAACATAAGTAACCTAAGTTCATCACACACATCCATGCCCGAGGCAGGATTCGAACCTGCGATCGTAGCAGCAGCGTGGTTCCACAATGAAGCGCCTAAAACCGCTCGGCCACGCCGGCCGTCTCACAGAACTGAATTAGAAATGCTGCCTCGGGTGTAGATTTGCGTGATGTCCTTAGGTTAGTTAGGTTTAAGTAGTTTCTAAGTCTAGGGGTCTGATGACCTCACATTTTAAGTCGCATAGTGGTTAGAGCCATTGAGCCATTTTTATAATTTTTTTTTTCATTTTGGCAGCATAATGGCAGATGAGATTGTGTCACGTTTTGCCTTGCAAATAATGAACAAGAAATATGGAAAATCATTCCATTCAATAAGCTCTGCTGTATCTCTGCTATCTTTGAGGAACTTAATACATAAATAACCAGTAGCCTCTGAGACTCATATTAATAATTACAGCTTTAGTAAGAATACGAATATTTTCTTTTCTAAATAGCAGCGCTCACGCAAACTGTTTATTAGAAAGAGGTGAGTCGCGCGTTGTGTTTCAAAATATTGTATCGTACTTACGTCGGGACAGCCGATGTCCGTACGAGTTCTATCTCGGTATAAGTTAATTAAAAGTCTCGTGCTAGTCCACGATATTTTAAGGCACCCGAGTCAATAAATAATAAATAATAATGCATACAGTATGTAATACAATCACTGTAAATATATTATATCGTGATAAGTAGCGCCAAATAAGGCGGGGCGCGAATTTTTAGGTACCAGCATTGTACACAGAAATAATGAGTACATAAAATAAACTGAGTTATAGTTGTATTTGCCAGAAAATTTTACAAAACAATAGTATAAAATGTTATATGTTTGTTATGATGTACAAGATGGAAGAACTAAAACCATATATCTAAGCAGGCCGGTGTGGCTGTGCGGTTCTAGGGGCTTGAGACAGGAACCGCGTACCCGCTACGGTCGCAGGTTCGAATCCTGCCTCGGACATGGATGCATGTGATGTCCTTAGGTTAATTAGGTTTAAGTAGTTCTAAGTTCTAGGGGACCGATGACCACAGATGTTAAGTCCCATAGTGCTCAGAGCCATTTGAACCATTTGAACCACATGTAATTTTGTTCCATGTACCCAATATAAAACTTTCACATGTACGAGACTGATGCAGTGAAGATTTGGAGACCTGAACCTGACACAATACATACAATTATCTAAACGGATATATACTCAGCAGCAAGCAATACTAATTACTGAAGGTGAGGGTGTAAGTGTGTGTGTTTCTGGGCTGGAACTTAGAAGAGGAAGGAATCCGGGGGCTAAGCACTGTGCTGGCTTTCTGGGCACAAATTTGTCATAATTGTGTAGATAAAGTGAACCACATCCCTTCGCCACAGTGATAGTTTGGTCAAATTCATTTACTATAACTCGATACTAGTGTGTGAATCAGTGCTGGAATTTGCTAGACAGTGAATAGTATTTGAAATAGAGGTCACACAAGCAGCTATGTTGAATTTTGATAAACTCAAATGCAATTAACGATCGGTTCACTTGTGTGTGTGTAGTGACACCAAAGGAATATTTCAGTAGAGATAGATTTTTTGCCGTACACCAGAAGTATTGTGATATTGTCATAGGATTACGTCATAAGGTGAGTGTAAAAGGATAGGTGAAAGCTTCATTTGTAGTAATTAATAAGGTTTCATTAGATTATTTCAGTATTTTTGTGTGTGTTTTGTGTATTTATTGTGTGTGTGTGACATTTAGAGGGAAAAAGATTTATGTGTATGTTTGTTTCTGGTTGGTGAGAATAAATTTAAGCAAACAAGGTTAAGACACGAAAGGAATAACTAGTAGAGATCGGGAGTATGTCTGGGTATGTACAGATGATAATGTACAGGAATTTCCAATACCGAATCCACCGAAGGCTCTCAAATTCCTAGAGAGGAAGGTGAACAGCCTGTGACAGATAACGTATCAGGTAATGCTGAGGATCAGGATGAGATGAGCAGCGAACTTCACTCAACTACTGGGACAGGGAAGGATGATGCTACTGCATCAACAGCTATTATTACGCAAGTACCTGCACCAACAGCTGATTTCTTGAATGTACTTATGGCACAATTAGATCTAAGAGAGAAGCAACGCGAAGAGAAAGAGAGGCTAGAGCGACTTCAGGGTTAAGAAAAGGAAGGCAAGAGTGGGTGAATCGCGAGCAGGCTTTAATTTCACAAGTCAAAGACATTTTAGATGCAGATCGTGATGCTCATCATCATCATCATCCTTTAAGACTGATTATGCCTTTCAACGTTCAGTCAGGAGCATAGGCCCCTTATAAAATTCCTCCATGATTCCCCCCTTCCCCCTATTTAGTGCTAACATTGGTGCAACTTCTGATGTTAAACCTATTACTTCAAAATCATTCTTAACCGAATCCAGGTACCTTCTCCTTGGTCTGCCCCGACTCCTCCTACCCTCTACTGCTGAACCCATGAGTCTCTTGGGTAACCTTGCTTCTCCCATGCGTGTAACATGACCCCACTATCTAAGCCTGTTCGCCCTGACTGCTACATCTACAGAGTTCATTCCCAGTTTTTCTTTGATTTCCTCATTGTGGACACTCTCCTGCCATGGTTCCCATCTACTAGTACGTGCAATCATCCTAGCTACTTTCATATCCATAACCTCAACCTTGTTGATAAGGTAACCTGAATCCACCCAGCTTTCGCTCCCATACAACAAAATTGGTCGAAAGATTGAACGGTGCACAGATAACTTAGTCTTGATACTGACTTCCTTCTTACAGAAGAGAGTAGATCGTGAGCTGAGCGCTCACTACATTATCTTTGCTACACCCCGCTTTCAGTTCTTTCACTATGTTGCCATCCTGTGAGAATATGCATCCTAAGTACTTGAAACCGTCCTCTTGTTCTAACTTTGTTCCTCCTATTTGGCACTCAATCCGTTTATATTTCTTTCCCACTGACATTACTTTCGTTTCGGAGATGCTAATCTTCATACCATAGTCCTTACATTTCTGATCTAGTTCTGAAATATTACTTTGCAAACTTTCAATCGAATCTGCCATCAAAACTAAGTCATCCGCATATGCAAGACTGCTTACTTTGTGTTCACATATCTTAATCTCACCCAGCCAGTCTATTGATTTCAACATATGATCCATAAATAACATGAACAACAGTGGCGACAGGTTGCACCCTTGTCTTATCCCTGAAACTACTCTGAACCATGAAAATTTACCATCAACTCTAACTGCTGCCTGACTATCCATGTAAAGACCTTTAATTGCTAGCAATAGTTTGCCTCCTACTCCATAATCTCGTAGAACAGACAATAACTTCCTCCTAGAAACCCGGTCATATGCCTTTTCTAGATCTATAAAGCATAGATACAATTCCCTGTTCCACTCATAACACTTTTCCATTATTTGCCGTAAGCTAAAGATCTGGTCCTTACAACCTCTAAGAGGCCTAAACCCACACTGATTTTCATCCAACTGGTCCTCAACTAATACTCGCACTTTCCTTTCAACAATACCTGAGAAGATTTTACCCACAACGCTGATTAAAGAGATACCTCTGTAGTTGTTAAAATCTTTCCTGTTTCCATGTTTAAATATTGGTGTGATTACTGCTTTTGTCCAGTCTGATGGAACCTGTCCCGACTCCCAGGCCATTTCAATTATCCTGTGTAGCCATTTAAGACCTGACGTTCCACTGTATTTGATGAGTTCCGACTTAATTTCATCCACCCCAGCTGCTTTATTGCACTGCAATCTATTGACCATTTTCTCCACTTCCTCAAATGTGATCCTATTTCCGTCATCATTCCTATCCCATTCTACCACGAAATATGAAAAATTACTGATTGTGTTTTCAGCTACATTGAGCAACTCTTCAAAATATTTCCTCCATCTGACAAAGGCATCCACAGGATTCACCAGCAGTTTTCCTGACCTGTCCAAAATACTTGTCATTTCCTTTCTTCCTCCCTTTCGAAGACTGCTAATTACACTCCAGAATGGTTTTCCAGCAGCTTGACCCATAGTCTCCAACCTGTTTCCAAAGTTTTCCCAAGATTTCTAGTTGGATGCTGCAATTATCTGTTTGGCTTTGTTTCCTTCTTCAACATAACTTTCTCTGTCTACCTGAGTTCTAGTATGTAGCCATTTTTGATACGCCTTCTTTTTCCTTGACTGTGTCATTCCACCAAGCTGATTGTTTCTTCTTGCTTTTACATACTACTGTTCCAAGACATTCTTTAGCCACTTCTAGTACTGTGTCCCTGTACCTTGTCCATTCCTTTTCCAATGACGGTAATTGACTACAATCAACTACCTGGTACCTTTCTGAGATCGGTGTTATGTACTTGTGCCTGATTTCCTTATCCTGAAGTTTCTTCGCTCTTATCCTCCTACACTTGGACCTGACCACCTGCACATTCGGCCTCACAATCCCAATTTCACTGCATATTAAATAATGTTCAGTCTCATCAAAGAATCCCTTGAATACACGTGTGTCCCTCACAGCTTTCCTAAATTCCTGATCTGTTATTATATAGTCAATGACAGATCTGGTTCCACTGCCTTCCCAAGTATACCGGTGAATGTTCTTATGTTTAAAAAAAGGAGCTTGTGATTACTAAGCCCATACTGGCACAGAAATCCAAGAGTTGTTTCCCGTTCCTGTTGGCCTCCATATCCTCTCCAAATTTACCCATAACTTTTTCATACCTTTCTGTTCGATTTCCAATGCTGGCGCTAAAATCACCCATGAGCAGAACACTGTCCTTGTCCTTTACTCTAACAACTACATCACTGAGTGCCTCATAAAAACTATCCATCTTATCTTGATCTGTCCCTTCACAATGCGAATATACTGACACAATCCTAATTTTCTTGCTAGACACAGTCAAACTATCCACATCAGTCGATCGTTTACATACCTTATTGCAAGTACGCTGGGTTCCATTTCTTTCCTGATGTAAAGCCCTACACCCCATTGTGCTATAACTGCTTTGAATCCTGACAGGTAGTCCTTGTATTCTCCCACTTCCTCTTCTTTCTCACCCCTTACCCGAATGTCACTAACAGCTAAAACGTCCAGCCCCATCGTACTTGCAGCCTTTTCCAGCTCTACATTCTTCCCAGAGTAGCCCCCATTGATATTAATAGCTCCCTATCTCACTACCATTTGTTTGCCAAGTCGTACCTTAGCAGTCCCTGGTTTGTCAGTTAGAGGTGGGACTCCGTCACCTCCAAAAGTCCGAGGCATTTTGCTCTGATTATTGCCAGCATCATATTTAAAGTACCAGGGAAGCAGGTTGCTAGCCTTACTTGCCCTGAGTCCCGTTGGATATTACCCCTAACGGTTTAGGGACTAACCGGTGGATTTGGTAGCCTTTGACGTATGAGCACGAAGGTGGCCACGACTCAGAATATGTCCGAGATGCCCTGCGTTATTCCAAAGTAACTGGTATCCCGACTGTCAGGACCACATACTTGGCCACTCATACGTTGCCCATGGTTCATGAACTAGAACATGACTACAGGAACCCACACCATGAACCACTCAGTTTCTGGAAAAAATGAATGTAATGTTTAAGCAAAGTGACAAGGTGCTACTGTCACATAGTCACCGGAGATCGGTTTGGTAAAGCAACAAGTCGCGGAATTACTTGAACAAAACAACGACATTCATCAAAAGGTAACACTATTAGTCGAACGCATAGATTAATTAGGCAATGCACAGTTTGTTACAGAAAATTAAAATGGAACCTCCATAAGAAACCGAACTCAATGAAAAATGGGCCGCCTGCGATTAATAACTGGAGTAGCAATGGTTAGAATGCGAACCGGTGTGCCAGCATGAATTAGTCTCCACAAAAAAAGGGGGGAAGCGCAATTATAACAGAAAAAGACGGAGCGAAGGGGGAGCAATTCCAACTTCGTAAACAAAAATATGGTAACAAACAATGAGCAGTGGCAACGGACAGGGCCAGAGAATTGGCAGGCACAACAAGCCATGCCGACAGGACATGTGCCGTGGTACATCGCAAACTGTGACTGACGAGAGGAGAATCACAGACGTGACAGACCAAGTATCGGCAGGGTGTGACAGACCGTCAAACTCTGGCCGACCTCTGTAAGCCTTTCCCAGACGATCGGAAAGGTTAAAGAGGGGGGTAGGCAGAATGTGGGTGTGCATTTACTCCGTTACAATGACGACTGCGATATGAAAGAAGAAATAACAGTTGATCCGCGATCGGCGGAACAATAGGAGGTAGAACATGAACTGTATTAAATGGCACGGAAGTGACAGTAATACTTGGTACAGGGGCGAGTGCCTCTTGCATGGATGAGCACTTATTTAAATGTATAGATCGTGTAAGAAAGTTACACAGTTTGCCAGTGGATAATTGTAAGGTCGTAGGTGCTCTACGGGGCAGAATACAAGTGATAAGGAATCAGGTGCAGGCTCAGATTGCCACGGAAAAAGAAGCCACATTATGTTCATTCCTGGTGGTTAGGAATCTTCACAGTGCCTTGCATCCTTGGACTTGATGCGCTGCGGGAAATGAAGGCTAGAATTGACGTCTCCCGGGCCTCCTGCACTTTATCCCATCGCAATTGGCATTTTGACCTGGCACTGATAAGGACCCCGGGCGCGTATATTAAATACTGCCGGAATGTCCGAGTAACTGTAGATGATCCAGATACATTGAGTATCAATGATTGTATCATTAATCAAAACAGTAATGAACAGGAACCAGATTGGGAGTGGGAGGCTGTCACTATCAAACAAAAAATAGAAGAAAAAGTAGCCGAATCCTCTTACTTAAGCCTGTCACAACAAGCTGACGTAAGTTTTAAATCAACATTTGTGAAAGTGTTCTCAAAGAAGCCAGGAATTATTAAGGGATACGAATTTGACATGCACGTTAAGCCCCATCAAACATTTTATCGTGCTACCTAGTCTATACCGTGGTCGAAAAGATGCTTCGTTGGCAGATAATAGAACCTTCGATCTCACCGCATAGTAACTAGGTATAAAATGTAAATACCCAGTTAATTAAGATTTTTTTCATCTATCTTTTACTTTGTATATATGTTTATTATATATGTGGTAGTTTTTAAGTATGTGTGTGAGTGAGTTGCTCGTGAATGGAAGTCACGCATTTAAAGGTGTGGAGTGAAACAAAGTATTAGTAAATAAATCTGCGGAATGGCACTTTGCACAAAAGTGGAAACGAGAGAGAGGTTGTCGGAAACGCATACCAGCAGCGGATCATTGACCGAATGCGAGAAATAGGATGATTTGTGCTCTAAAGAAGATAATACCTGAAGGACGGACTGATAATTAACATCTGCACAGACTCCAGCTTGGAAGTGCTTGCAGTTACACCCGTACATAGCGGCGAGTGAGTGACGTGCGTTAGTCTGGCTCGCAAGTTTACGTGAAATCTGGAGGTGTTTGAAGCAGTTAGGCTAGTCTACATATACTAAAGCCGTATATCTACTGGCGAGTGTCGTATTTTACATCACATACTGAGTACCAATTACACGGAATCGCACTTACAATGGAAAATCGCCGAGCAACGCGCAGTGCCGCCAACAGCCAGCCGGCGACAGCGTAGGCGTGGAGTCTACACCGGGAACTGCGGCCGCTCAGCCCGGCATCGCTGACATCGCCGCACTCGTGAAGGCTGAGGTGAGTGCCGCACTGCCGGCTAAGGAGACGCTCGGGCTCGTTGTTCAAACCATCACTGACGCTGTCACTGCAGCAGTGACGGACGAAATACAGATAACTCTGGAGGCGAAAGCGAGCGAATCCGTGCACTGGACACATTGTTAAAAGTAAGTGAGGAGAAGGCACGACTGCTCGAACAGAAATCGATCGAGATGAGCTCGAACAATATCAGAGACGCAACAATCTCAGACTGTTCGGCATTCCAGAGAGCAGCAGAGAGAACACAGATGAACTAATCATTAACCTTGTCCAAGAAAAGCTAGGCGTGCAGGTGACTCTGAGTGACATTGACAGAAGTCATAGAGTGGGTCGTAGGTCGCCAGGTTCTACAAAACCAAGACCTATAATTGTGAAATTTATGTCCTATGGGAAAAGATCTGAAATCTTCAGAGGAAAGAAGAATGTCGCGAAGTCGGGTCTGACAGCACGCGAGGATCTGACCTCTGAAAGACTAAATATTAAGAAGAGCGCGATTTCGAAATTTGGGCTACAGAACGCATGGACAAATGACGGCAGGATCATCGTTAAGACCGAAAACGGAAAGAAACCAATTTGCAGTGTTAATGAACTCGAAAGCCTGTCCTTTAAAAGCGAAATCATGTCTAATCTTGGTACCAGTAAACTGTATGTTTATATTGTTTACACTGTGAACCATAATTTAACTAATGTATCATCAAATTGTTCGTTTCTCCACATAACTATTTTCATGTTTAATTGTTTTCCTCATGTAATTTTGTTAATTGTTACATAAGGTATCTCACTTCCATGCTTAATTAGCAACCCACCATCATACATTAGTTGTTATCCTCATAAGTGCAATTAATATCACACTCTGTCGTAACGTGCTGATTACTCCCGTTGTGTTTAGCGAAATTCCTTCCCCTGGCAGCCCACGGCTACTTCCAGAACTGTTGCAGACCTCGCTGACCTTGGACGCAGATCCCGTTGCCTCCCCGGCGAACCACCCCCTCCCCCTCCTGGCCGCTTTCACTGCACAGAACTGCGAGGAAACTCCCTCCCCTCAACCCCCCCCCCCCCCCCCCCCCCCCACGAACCTCGACTCACAAACATCGGTTGGCAGCCTCCTCGGGCAATCAACACCCGAACGCACCAAGCTGCACATTGCACATGCAAATGTCCAGTCTCTGCCAGCTCACTTCGACGAGTTCAAATATATTTATCAAACTGCTGATATACACGTAATACTTTTGTCAGAGTCTTGGCTCAAACCAAGTATTCCTACTACTTCCGTGAACCTAGATGGCTATATCTTTCTCAGGCACGACAGATACAACAGACGAGGGGGCGGAGTAGTGGCGTACATACGCTCTGATTTGTCACCTACAGTACTGCACACATCCGACAACAATGTAGATAAACAAGGAACTCAAGTTGGAGTCTCGGTCGCGCACACAGTTTTATTCTTCCAGGAAGTTTCAAGAGGAATATATGTTAATAGAGATCAAATCACTTAACAGAAAGCGCTTAATATGTGTCCTTTACAAACCTCCTAGAGTAGGTGGGTTCACCTACTACGAAACTGCCTTCTCTAATCTCGAGTCGTCATATGAACATGTAATTATAGCAGGTGACACTAACATTAATTTTCTGTGCAATAGTCCTTCCACTGGGAAATTCAAGAGGATGCTTTCTTCCTCAAATATGACGCTACTTCAGCTGGCACCTACTCATCACATGACTACAACTCACACTTTCATAGATATATTCGCAACGAAATCTCCAAACAGAATAATCCGCATCTCCCAAATATCTGCGCCTGGCATCTCTGTCCATGACATCATTTTCATGACGTATTCACTAAAATGTCCTAGAAAGAAACAAAAACTATCTACATACCGAGACCTCAAACGCATAAATTTGCCTGAACTCAAAACTGAGGCACTAGAAATAGTTTGGGGGATGACCTCTTCTCCATTCATGGACATAAACGACTAAGTCCAGGATTTCACTAAATAAATTACTCAACTATATGACAAATATGCGCCAATAAAGACCAGAAAAGTAAAAAGGCAACTAAAAAAGCTCATGAATCTTAGAGTCGTAGCACATAGAGCATACAAGATACACCATACACCTGAAAATCATACTGTATACAAGCAGAAACGAAACAAAGTCAGCCAAGCGGTGAGAAACGCTAAGCTCAGACATGCCCGTACATTAGCTGACAATAGATGTAGGCCAGCTATCCTGTGGAAAAATCTCCGTAGTCTCGGCTTAGAAAAAATAAAAGTTGCAGAAAATCCCATGGTCCCAGCTGAAGAACTAAACCGATTCTTTACATTACCGACAAACAAAATTAAACTGCAAAAAAAACAGAGAATCATTGATTATCTCAGGGGGATGAACGACTGTAGCAAAGAAAAATTCTATCTACAGAACGTCACTTGTATTTCTGTCAAGAAAGCCATAATGCGGATTATATCAGCATCTACTGGACACGATGGCATCACTATCCAGATGGTAAAACGTATTATTGACCAACTACTGCCCTCTATAACAGACATTTTCAACCATTCATTAATCACAAGTGTTTTCCCTGAGGCCTGGAAACTGGGACAAATTAAGCCACTGTCTAAAAAGGACATCGCCACAGCACTGTCTTACTACCACCCCATCTGTCTTCTTCCTGCACTATCAAAGGCCTTAGAATATATAGTTCATGACCAGCTCACCAAATACGTAACTACTAACAACCTACTAGACGAATACAAATCAGGTTTCCGTAAACATCGAAGCACAACATCCGCACTGATAAAGGTGACAGATGACCTGAAACTTGCCATGGCCAGACAAGAAGCGACTATCATTTGCTTCTTAGATTTCAGCAAAGCATGTGATACTGTCGACTTCGACATCTTACTAGCCAAATTTAGCGGTTTAAATTTCTCACCAAGTGCAGTGCAGTGGTTTTGCTCATAAATGACGTCTCGTCAGCACCGTGTCCTGTCGGGGAATATAAAATCACAATGGCGGCAGGTAGTGTCAGGCATTCCCCAAGGCTCAGTATTAGGTCCTATACTCTTCTCTCTGTATGTCAATGATGTATCATCGGTTCTGACCTATTGCAAATATCATATGTATGCAGATGGCCTTCAGTTCTATGTAAGTGCGAAACCAAGCAATCTCAAGAAAGCTACTGAAAATTTCAATACTGACCTCGATGCACTGTCAAAATGGGAACAGGACATAGGTCTATAACTAAATCCATTTAAACCCCAAGCGGTACGTGTTGGTCACTCTAACCTCATTAGCCCAAAACATCGGGAATCCGTACCAGCTCTTCTCCTAAATGGAACAAATATTAACTTCTTTCCCTCAGGAATGAGTTTGGGAGTAATAATAGATGAAAATCTAAATTGGGCAGAGCACGTAACTACAGTGTGCAAAAAAGGCATCAGCATCCCTTCATGTCCTACAAAAATATAAAAAGCTCTTCCCTTTCGATCTGAAAAAGAAATTAGTACAAAAGCTTATACTCTCAATCATTGACTACAGCGACATTATCCTACAAGGCCTCTCTCAGAAAATTCGTGACGTCTATAACTGGTCATGAATGCCTGCGTCCGATATATCTGTGACGTTCGACTTTTTGATCACATTTCACCAGCATATGCAAAATTGTCCTGGCTGCGTGCAGACAAACGCAGGGATTTCCATACACTCTGTCTCATCTACTGCCTTCTAAATGTACATTGTCCCTCATATCTCTCCTCGTACCTAACGCTCATGTCGGAACAACATGACAGAAACACACGTTCCCATTATAATAAAATCCTGTCCGTTCCACTGCACGCTCCGTCACATTCTCCAAGTCCTTTGCAGTACCGGAAACCCGACTCTGGAATAACCTCCCTCGTTATGTAGGAAAACTTAAAAACATGTCCGGCTACAAAAAAACAGTTAATGACATATCTACTTAAGCAACAGAAATGCCTTCCTCTGTGCATGAATGCACTTCACCTCATTACTTCCCTCTTTCACCTTCCTTAAATCTACCTTCCCCAAAACTCGCTATACTAGTAAACATCTACTTTAAACACTAAGATATAAATGTACATCTGCACAAATCTTCATTACTATTGCCAATTTTTCTCATGTTCGTCATTATTATTAGATTTTTTTACTGCTATTATTATTAATTTTATCATAATCTGTATGTATAGCACCTGTTGTAAAAATACTGCCAGCATTTACTTTATTAGGTGTTAGTCATGTTTATCATTATTATTTGATTTTTTTACTGTTATTATTATTGCTTGTATTATAATCTGTATGTATAGCACCTCTTGTAAAAATACTGCCGCATTTATTTTTTAGGTATTAGTCACTACTCTTTATTCACTATGGTAATCTAATTTTCTCATTTAAACTACTGTCATGATGTAACTCTGATGCGTGAAATGCTGCATGTGTGGAAAACTGGTCGGATGTAAGAGAGGGCCTGATGGCCCTAATCTGATCAGGTTAAATAAATAAATAACATTCGCAAGTCAACTGCAAACGCAGCAACAATAAAAGCAATGAATCACTGTTGAATGAATATGAAGAGCATTTGTATAAACTTATTGAACTCAAGAGTCCAGAAAGATAAAATTGGTGGACACTTTAAATAAGAGGCGCCAACTAGATCAATCATTTAATACAGAGTTATAAGACGTATCCAGAAGGAACTCTGGTATGTATAATGTACAAAATGTTATTACGTAAAGTGAGAGCCATATTTCATATGTAGCTCAAATAATAGGTACTAAAATATGTTCCAACTTACAAGTGAGCCTATCCGGACACTTAGTTAGTGCAATACGGATAAACTGAATCAATAATACGAATGTGTTGCAAAAAGTGAACTGAGAACTGTGTGATAACACAATGAGTGTTGACTGTATTTAGCAGCACATAACTGTTTTTTAAGCACAGAGAGCAAAGATAAATAGAATTAATAGCATACATGATGGCGCCTTCCGCAAGAAACAATTTCATACTGACATTCACAGTGTGGAAAAATGTTTCTGTGTACAAGATAGACTTCCTATGACCGGAACATTCTCAGTGGACTACCCGGCCGGTGTGACCTAGCGGTTCTAGGCGCTTCAGTCGGGAACCGCGCGACCGCTACGGCCGCAGGTTCGAATCCTGCCTCGGACATGGATGTGTGTGATGTCCTTAGGTTAGTTAGGTTTAAGTAGTTCTCAGTTCCAAGGGACTGATGACCTCTGATGTTAAGTCCCATATGGCTCAGAGCCATTTGAACCAACCCAGTGGACTGTGAAGGGATGCTATGGGTAGCGTACAGCGAATGGCGGATTCTGGGGTCGACAAACGCTCACTAAAAGCGACGCAGGCCAAACATTATGAAGTGAAAAGTGTCACAGCAAGGTACTCGCATGAACACTCAGCACAGTGACAGTATGTAGTGCTGAGTAGTGAACACATAGCAAAAAACCATGATTAAATTCGAGTAGTGAAATGTGTGAGTTCGAGACAGAAACTTATTTAAAGAACTCGACAGCGTACCTTCGTACATAATATCAGTGCATACAAAAAAAGTAAACACGAGTGACTGTGGAGTGCTTGATAACTAATAACATTTCTTTCAGCACTTGCGATAGGTATTTTTGTCTTGTTTTGCTGATGAACTGATACGCCGTCGAATATTTGCATGTTACGCGAGGCGAGCGGCCGGCAGATGTTCCTGACTGCACAGCTGATGCGCCGCGCCTGTCGACTTTTCGTCAGCTGTCTGCGTGGACGTCATACAGGAGTCCAACGAACTGTCGCTAACTGTGGCAGGTTGCCACACACGCTTCTGTCGTCCCCAACAACGATTCGGCAACAGCTGAACAATACACTAGCGTCGACGACTCTTACTTCGATGCAATTTCGAAATGTTTTTATGGCTGACGATGAATTAATAAACACCTGCTATAATGTAAATTTGTAACAGACATAATGGGCAAAGGACACAGAAATTGAAAAAACTGATTGCATATGCGACATCAAACGTACTGTATATGTAATAACAGTGACTATATATTTCTTATTGGAATGTACATGCGTACGTGATTTAAAAAAAAAAATGTGTGCCAAAATGCAGGCACAGACGAATTTTATTCTCCAAGTTCAACTTCAAAACTATATGACAAATATACTGTGTACATAATTTCCAATAACATCTTTGTCTTGTTGTAATATCGTTGTTGATTAGTTCAGTGCAAAGAGATTGAATGTCAACAATCCGAATGCTCCGTTCAAGAGGTTCAAATGGCTCTGGGCACTATGTGACTTGACTTCTGAGGTCATCAGCCCCCTCGAACTACTGAAACCTAACTAAGGACATCACACACATCCATGCTCGAGGCGGGATTGGAACCTGCGATCGTAGCGGTCGCACGGTTCCAGACTGTAGCGCCTAGAAGCGCTCGGCCTCTCCAGCCGGCGAAGGCTCAGTCCGAGGTTTTTTTGGACTCATTTTCCTTACGCCCGTAACCCAAATGGTGGACATTAAGCTCATTCGTACCGGGTCTGTAGGTTTCAGGATTGTTCACATTTCTGATATAAAATATGGTTGGAACAAATAGATGTACAAACCCGAATGAATGAGGACGAAACATATCTAAAACACACGTACGATATATTACGAATATAACCCTACATTTAACTGAGACTTGAACGCAAATGCACCTACCTTAATCATGTAAACATGAACACTTCAATTATGATTAAGACGGTAGTGAGTCTTTACATATAGTAGTAAACCACTGTAAGTACACCCTCACTAGGGGCCCATTTCACGGTACGTCACATAAATGGACATTTGGCGGAAGGGAAAAGAAGTTTTTGTTATGAGACGTGTGAACCATAAATTATCTAAAGACTAAGTGCGTCTGAGCGATGTATAACAAATAGTAAAGAATGTAAATTATTATTATCAAAACTCTCACATATCGATATAGTTAGCAAAAAATAGTTTTTTGTTTGCATAATCTCTGTGTAACATAGGCCCTGAAGGTGAGAGGCAAAGCTTTGAATGAACTCTCTCTCCTGTCTTTGTTTCGTCCAGCGGTAGGCCGCCACTGTAGTGTTGTCTGATAATTAATGTTAGGTTTTCTATATTTTGGCCAAATATTATAGAAATTATTAGGAAGTGTGTATTATTCACTTAGTTGTCACTACTCATGGTCGCTGCCATTAATTATCATTAACCAAGTTTTTTCAGAAGTTCCAGTTGTGCGAAGCTCTTCTTCCCTAGCAGCATTTTGTCGGCCATTACGCTGATGATCTTTTATACTTAATTATTCATGTTATAATATTAAATGTAAATGCGAGAACCTTCTCAATTTTGATCTTTCATTAATTTCAATGTTAAAGAGAACCGGCAGCGTTAGTGTTTGCGGACACAGAGACGTACTCGCCATTATTAGATTATTGCTGGCACAAGCTGTTGTAACCGCAGAAAAGCCAAGTCTAAATGCAGTTGTTCTCAGACGATACACCAGAAATCATACGGGGAGATAGTTAACAGGGGACGCCAGGCGTGTCAGAGGGGTCACAAAAGATAATGACGCAGCCAGATAGCCGAGGCGGCGGTCCAAGCGGCCAGGCAGCTACGCGTGATAAGCAAGGAAGCAGACTCAGCTATTAAGATAAAAAGGGCGCTCTGGGCAGGTCCCTTAATAACCAATAACTTACAGTATCAACACTCTTGGCTAGAGGGAGAAGTCTGGGAGCGGAGAGAGAAACAAAGAGGGCCCTAGGTGGGGACCGCACTACGTCATGAGGAGCCAATGAAGGGCTCAGGACGCAGTGCGTGACCATATAGGGAGAGGCCCCTCTACCCCTCCACCCAGCTTCTGAAGAAAAGTACTGAAGTTAATACTAAAACAATCCCTAATAAGGAAAAGTTGCACTCGACGCTACGTCATGCCAAGCGCTGGCGGGGTCGAAGGGGAAGAGCTAACAAAACTCGGAGGCACGCCGCTCCGGGGATCTCTCTCTCTCGGGTTTAGGCAGCGACGGTAGTCAGCGTGAGTAGCAGCCGACTTGGGCTGAGGGCGGGCTGCAGGCAGACAGTTGGAGATAGTCGCCGATGAGCGTTTAGGCAGCGACCGCGGGACTCTGACGTAGGGTGCTAGTGTGGGCAGCAAAGTGCTGGAAAGTTCTATCAGGCAGCCAGAACGGTGGAAGTCAGTCACCGTCTCTGTAATGGGCTTGGCTATTCTGTAGGTACAATCACTACCCAGTTTGGGTGATCTGTATTCTTTATGAATAAATTAGAACTTTTATAACGTCCATACGAGTTTACTTCTACCAACATCCTAGCCTTGTACCTTCACACCAGGGAATTTAACATCTTAGCCAGATCAAAAGTCTCCCTCTCAATTAGGTCAACCGGCTAATTCCGGTTTACGAACCGTGTCGCTCAATCCCTCGCAAAACCCACGCTTGGGACGCGACATAAATAAAAGTTTTGGTGCCAGGTGTGGGGTACCACAAAGGCATATAGGCAAAAAGGAGATAAGGGCCAGTAGATTTTGTTACAGCGACTGTGGCAATTAGCAGGAAGTTGTGGCGACTCGCAAGTTTCAGCATTAGTAGCCCCACTACGACAGAATCCAGAGAAGTAGTCCTCGCGGGTGCAGGGCAACGCAGGATAGCGGCAACACGACGCGGAGCGACGAGGCACAGAGGTGCCTAAGCAGCCAGCGTTCGAGACCGGGGGTCCGGGCCGAGCAGCGGCAGCAGCCGTAGCAGCGGCAGCCGAGGCGAGCGACGGGGTCGGCACAGCCCAGCAGAGCGGCGGCCGACGCATCGCGGCAGCGCGGAACAGCGCGGGCATAGAGAGCACAGAGACAGCGCGGAGCAGCGCGGCACAACGCGGGACAACGCGGATCAGCGGAACAGACGGCGCACCACAAGAGAAGCGGTACATATAAAATTATATTAAGAATTTTGTATCTTGTATTGTAAAGTGCTAACATAGTGAAGTTGGTAAGATGGCCCAAACTAACGAAGTTCCGTCATCCTCCAGTAGCGGTAAGATATCAGTGAAAGAAGCCTTGTGTATAGTTCCAAAAGTGTTCGAAGGAAATAAGAGAGATCTTAGGGAGTTTATTGAAAATGTAGACGCTGCATTTGAACTTGTGAAACCGGAGGAACACGAAACGTTACTGAAGTTTGTTAAAGCCAAAATAACCGGAGAGGCCAGATCGAGGCTGCAAGTAAGGGAACGCACGGGGACATGGCAGGAAGTAAAACATGTTCTAGAGGAAAATTATGCGAGTAAGCGTACCATTGACTACTACGCGTGCAAGATATTTCAATCGAGACAGGGACAAGGAGAGCCAATTGCGACATGGGCAAGCCGAATAGATGAAATGCAAAGGGATTTCAGGGAAGCAGTAAGCAGAGTTACGGCTAGGGAGAACTTAAAGGGCGCAATAGAACTGGTTGATTCACTAGGAAGAGCATGCTTTATACAAGGGTTAAGCAATGATAGAATACAGACGATAATAAGAAGTAGAGGCGATGAAATCACGCTAGCAGCGGCCGTGGAACTAGCATTGCAAGAAGAAAGTGCAATACTGTCAATGAAAGAGCGGGGACTAGCCCCAAGAGTAACTTTCAACCGGGGAAAGGAAACGGTGAAGAATACCAGAGTTATTAGAGATTTGAAATGTTTCAATTGTGGATTGAGAGGGCACATGGCAAGCAAGTGTAGAAAGAATAGGCCAGAGGGAAGAGTACGGATAATGACGGGCAAAGAGTTTACGAATTTTTGTTACGGGTGCGACAAGCCAGGACATACAGACGCGGAATGCCGGGTAAGATTAAGAAAAATTCAGCCGATAGATACAAGAGACTTTAGAGGAAATCATAGGGAAGCTGATGGAGGGTTACGAGAGTGGAGGTGCCCACAATGTAATCTACCAGGGAACTGTGGAGTTCCGTGTACGAGGGTAAAAGACGTTGCTTGTTTCAAGTGTAAGCGGCCGGGACATTACGCGAAAGATTGTCACGCAGGGCCCTGGCACGCATGGAGAAAAGGCAGGGTGCCAGTATCGAGCAAAACCGGTAAAGTGGTGCAGGGAAACTAAGAGGCGGCAAGGGGCCGCACAGTCGGGCCTTGTTGCGATAGGTAAATCGACTGTGCAACAGAAAATGACGTTTTGGTTTTATACTGCATAGAATTAAAAAGATATTTGAAGTTGCTAATAGACACTGGAGCACAGTTGTGTCTGCTCAAGAGAACGAGTATTCCGATAAATAGTAAACTTGCAATTAATGAAGCGGAAAGGCTTCGGCTAAAAGGTGTAACCAGTGAGGCCGTCAGCACAATAGGTACGGTACAGGTACACTTAAGTGTGGACGGTTCTGAGCAAGTAGGGCAAAAATTTCACGTGTACGGGAGAGTATTAGATATTCCGTACGACGGACTGATAGGCAGAAATTTCTTGACAGAGCATAGAGTTAAGTTAGACTATGCAGGTAAAATAGTGAGACTAAAAGGGCGAGATATACCCTTAGTAGTAGAGGAAGAGCCAAAGGGACATGAGAACGAACAAGATTCAGAAGTAGGCGGGGAAATAGGGCCCCGAGAGGAAAAAATAATGTTATTAAAGGTGGAAGGAAATGTAAAAAGGGGAATCGAAAAGGAAATGATTATTCTTAGGCAGGAAATTGCACAAGGGGTACATGTACCTGAAGCGTTAGTAAAAGTGCGAAATGGGAAATGCATAGCAAGTGCATTAAACTTGTCAGAAGACAGAGTGCAGTTAGGAAACGTCAGGTTAATGACGGAAGAATTAGAAAAAGTAGGGAAAATACGCGAAGTAAAATGTTGTACTAATGTCATAGGAAAGACAGAAAGTCGTACTAGTGTGTTGCGAAGGCAATTAAGAATGGATCATTTGAACGCTGAAGAGAAAAGCGCTCTAGCAGAGGTTTGCGCGGAATACGGAGATGTATTTCATCTACCAGGGGACAACCTGTCCTATACTTCCGCAGTGAAGCACAGAATATCGATTGCACCGGAACACGCGGGAAAGGTAGTAAACGCTAGACCGTACAGGATCCCGGAAGCGCAAAAGGAAGTGCTAAGGGAGCAAATAGAGCAGATGATAAGAGATGACATAATTGTCGAGAGTAAGAGCGCTTGGAACGCACCGTTACTGTTAGTTCCAAAGAAGCTAGACGCTAGTGGCAAACAGAAATGGAGAATCGTAGTGGACTACAGACGATTAAATGATATCACTGTAGGCGATGCATTTCCACTACCGAATATCTCCGAGATACTGGATCAGTTAGGGCAAGCTAAGTACTTCTCGACGCTTGACCTCGCAAGCGGGTACCATCAAATATTGACGGACGAGAAGGACAGAGAGAAAACGGCGTTTAGCTATAACTATCAGCATTACGAATACAAACGAGTGCCGATGGGACTGAAGGGAGCCCCAGGATGTTTTCAGAGACTGATGAATACAGTCTTGGCAGGTTTACAAGGAGTGAAATGCTTTGTATATCTAGACGACATAGTATGCTATGGGAAAAACCTGCAGGAGCATAACGAAAAGCTCCGGGAAATATTTGACAGGTTGCGAGAGCACAATTTTGAAGCTGCAACCAGACAAGTGTGAATTCCTGAGGAAGGAAGTAATCTTCCTAGGTCATTGCATCACTGACAAAGGAATATCACCAGATATGGCGAAGGTGGAGAAGGTGAAGTTCTTCCCACAGCCAAAGACAACTAAGGAACTAAAAGGGTTTCTCGGATTGATAGGTTACTACCGCCGTTTCATTGCTAACTTCAGCAAGATTGCGAAACCTCTCCATGAGCTTTTAAAAAAGGGAGTGGAGTACCGATGGAGCGAACGTCAGAACAATGCGTTCGAAGAACTAAAAGAGAAATTAATAAACCCTCCGTTACTTCAGTACCCTGACTTTACGAAACCGTTCATCATTACAACGGATGCGAGTAACGCAGCCTTGGGTGCAGTGTTATCGCAAGGTAAGAAGATTGGCGAAGACTTGCCCATCGCATATGCATCCAGAGCATTGAACAAAGCCGAACTAAATTATAGCACAACGGAAAAAGAGTTGTTGGCTATAGTTTACGCAGTAAAACAGTTCAGACCATATGTATATGGCAGAAAGTTCTTTGTAGTGACAGACCATAAGCCACTAACGTGGATATTTAGTGTCAAAGATCCGAGTTCGAGACTCCTGAAGTGGAGACTGATACTCGAGGAGTATGATTATGAAGTAATATACAAGCCAGGAAAGTTAAATAGTAATGCGGATGCGCTGAGTAGAATAAGGCATGAAGGGAAGGAAGAGATAGATGCGAAGCAGAAGGTGGAGACAGAGATCTCGGCAGCAAAAGCAAATGGGGAAGAAAGTTCCGTAAACGTGCGGCAAGCACAAGTGTCGAGTGAAATAGAACAGGAAACGGATAGTGGTGAGGAAATTAGTCCCGAAGAAAAAGAAAATATACTAAAGGAAATGCATGACAATCCCTTGGGAGGTCACCAAGGAATGCACAGGACACTCGAAAGAATTAAAGCATACAAGCAGTGGCGCGGAATGAAGCGTGACATTGAAAATTACATTAGGAAATGCCCATCGTGTCAAAAGAATAAAAACACGCAAATGAAAACTAGGATGCCCTTAGAAATTACAGACACAGCAGAAACATTATTCGGAAAGTGTGCGATGGATATAGTGGGTCCACTAGATGTATCTAATACAGGAAAAAGGTACATGTTAACATTCCAAGACGATCTGAGTAAATTTACCTTAGCAATCCCAATTGACAAACAAGATGCCGAAACAGTAGCTGAGGCATTTGTGGAAAACGTAGTATTAAGGTATGGAATTCCATCAGTATTATTAACAGATCAAGGGTCTAACTTTCTGAGTGATGTATTTAAAAGTGTATGTAAATTGTTGAAGGTAAAGCGTATAAATACTACAGCGTACCACCCTGAATCAAATGGTGCACTAGAAAGAAGTCATAGAACTATTGTAGAGTATCTCAGATACTTTGTAACAGGAGATCAAAGTTCTTGGGACAAATGGGTACCGTATGCAATTTTTGTGTTCAACACTACACCACACAGCAGCAAAGGATACACACCATTTGAATTACTATACGGAAGAAAGGTTAACATACCAGGAGTACTGCAGCAAGAAACACAGCAGGTAAGTTACAATTATGAAATGTATGTAAATAAACTAAGAGCGAGAATGCAGGAAGCCCACAGAGTGGCCAGAGACTCGATTATAAGAAGTAAGAAAATCAGTAAGGAACAGTATGACATGAAACAAAATCCAAAAAACTTCAAGGTAGGAGATAAAGTATTACTGCACGATGAGTCGGTGAGACGGGGTAGATCTCGGAAATTAGATTCACAATGGAGAGGTCCATTTGAAGTAGTAAAAGTGGAAGGTCCTATCGTAGTAATAAAAGTTAAAAGAAATAAGGAAACAAAAGTACATGCCAACAGGCTGAAACAATTCTTTTAAATTTCAGGTATGGCACTCAAGTGGCAGGTCGTGAAATTCGTCATAGTGATAACAGCATACTACATCACTGCATCAGAGCATGCAACAAATGAGTACCAAGTGACGCCATTTCCGAGTTCATCAGGACTATATTACGATAATAGAGGACAGGTAGAAATATACAGTACCACATGGAGAATAGTCACATACGTAAATATAGATATAATAACAGAAAGGTTTCAGAATGCAGAGAGGTATGGTAGGGCAGCGGTACAAAGGTGCCGAGAAACACTAACACAATTAAATGTAGGATTAATAGAATGCAGGGTACTAGACCAACAAGTAACCCATCATGTGGAAAAAATCAGAGGATTGCAACTTTTAGTACAGCAGCTAACGAAACACGAGACCAGAAGGAAGAGGAGTATTCAACTTCGTCGGGCAGGTAAGTAAAATACTGTTCGGGACGTTGGACGAAGCAGATGCGGCATACTATAAGGAAAGAATAGACGCTATGGAGAAAAACTCAGAAGGGTTGTTGAGGCTAACAAAGGAACAGGTGGCAGTGGTAAGAGCCACATTGGCGGGAGTAAACAGGACGGTATATACACTAGAGTCAAATGAGCACGTTCTGAAGACAGGTATGCTAAGACTAGAACGATTCATGAAGGAATACGTGAAGGAAACCGATATAGGGTTTAAACGTGTAGCGCCCTTCGCCACAGTAACAGAGCAAGTATTACCACTATCGGCAGTGTTTGGTCAGATCGAAGAGGAATACGAACAAATGATAAATGCCATTGTAAATACTCAGAAGGGAATACTACAGCCTCATATAATTAATCCAGTCCAAATTGTAAAATACCTAAGTTTAATACGGGAAGAACTAAAAGATGTAAAGTTTCCTGTTCCTCTTACGGAGTCCTCAGGTTATCTATTGTTAAGAATAATTGATTTAGATGTTTTCATCTCGGGTAGCATACTAGGATATGTAATTAATATTCCATTAATAAATAATAACAATTTCAATTTGTATAGAGTACTCCCACTACCAAAAGAAATTCCAAACATGAAAGGTAAATATGTGTACATACAGCCAGAGAAAGAATTCTTACTAATAGATGAATCCAAAAGGCAGTACGCGAAACTTTCTGCGGAGGAACTAAAATGCAAGGAGCTAAGTAAAAATAGGAGACTGTGCAAACAAGCATTCGCCTTGCTGTCAACATTCGACCACGAAGAGTGCGAAGCCAAATTGTTGCAACCGGTAAGAGAAATTCCGGAAGATTGTGTGCGAAAAATAGTCGCACTGAATCAGAGCCTTTGGACTCATCTAAACAGTAACGAATGGCTATATGTAGCACCGAAGGAAGAAGGCTTAACAGTATTGTGTGGAAGGGAACCACCAAAGGACCTAGTAATAAAAGGGGTAGGAAAAATCAGTTTTTACATTAAATGTGAGGGGTATGGCACTAGAGTGTTCATACAAACAGATAGAGTGACTCAGAGTAATGTGACGAAGAAAGACATAGTTCCGCAGATCAATCTAGAATTCGATTGTTGCGTGGTAAACAAGGAAAAAAGGAATGTCTCAACGTTAGCATTAGATTTGCCATTGGACCAGGTGATAACACAGTTAGACGACTTGAAAGTCGCAGGAAAAAGACTGGATGATGTCCAGAAGATGGTAGAGAGACAAGAGGAGGAAATGAAGTACTCCAGGTACTTCACACATTACTCCATAACTACGTATGTAGCCATATCAATAGTTATTCTAATCGTAATAACATGCTGTTGTTAAAACTGTAAATGTTGTAAAGACTGTTTTAAAAGTATATGGAAATATTTTGGAGACAGTGATTGTTGTGGAAAAGTATGCATAAGAAATACCATAGTGAACCAAAACCCAGAGACTAGTTCAGCTAGAAGACACAGTAATAAAGAAACTGAAGAGATAGTAATTTATGAAATATGTGGAAAAGACCAAGGTGATACGGTCGCTTTCAGAAACAGACGTTAAATAACTGTATTTGAAATGTGTAATTGAAATGTAACTGTATTTGAAATATGTAATTGAAATGTAACTGTATTTGAAATGTGTAATTGAAATGTAACTGTATTTGAAATATGTAATTGAAATGTAACTGTATTTGAAATGTGTAATTGAAATGTAACTGTATTTGAAATGTAATTCTAATTGAAATGTGAATGTATGTATCAATGAAAGTGTCTTTTGATTTTAATGCAAATGCTTTTGACATAACTGAATGTTAGGCATGTATAATGTAATTGTATTATTGTGTGTTTAATGAATTTGACTTTACTAAATGAAAATGAAAAATATAACATATCAGATGCTAATGTAATAAACAAATCTGTAAAGCATGTAATGGAAAAAAAATAAAAGAGTCACAATTGACGCTACTCTGAGGAGTAACGCCAATTTCCCTGGCGGGGGAGGTGTTGTAACCGCAGAAAAGCCAAGTCTAAATGCAGTTGTTCTCAGACGATACACCAGAAATCATACGGGGAGATAGAGTTAACAGGGGACGCCAGGCGTGTCAGAGGGGTCACAAAAGATAACGACGCAGCCAGATAGCCGAGGCGGCGGTCCAAGCGGCCAGGCAGCTGCGCGTGATAAGCAAGGAAGCAGACTCAGCTATTAAGATAAAAAGGGCGCTCTGGGCAGGTCCCTTAATAACCAATAACTTACAGTATCAACACTCTTGGCTAGAGGGAGAAGTCTGGGAGCGGAGAGAGAAACAAAGAGGGCCCTAGGTGGGGACCGCACTACGTCATGAGGAGCCAATGAAGGGCTCAGGACGCAGTGCGTGACCATATAGGGAGAGGCCCCTCTACCCCTCCACCCAGCTTCTGAAGAAAAGTACTGAAGTTAATACTAAAACAATCCCTAATAAAGAAAAGTTGCACTCGACGCTACGTCATGCCAAGCGCTGGCGGGGTCGAAGGGGAAGAGCTAAATAAACTCGGAGGCACGCCGCTCCGGGGATCTCTCTCTCTCGGGTTTAGGCAGCGACGGTAGTCAGCGTGAGTAGCAGCCGACTTGGGCTGAGGGCGGGCTGCAGGCAGACAGTTGGAGATAGTCGCCGATGAGCGTTTAGGCAGCGACCGCGGGACTCTGACGTAGGGTGCTAGTGTGGGCAGCAAAGTGCTGGAAAGTTCTATCAGGCAGCCAGAACGGTGGAAGTCAGTCACCGTCTCTGTAATGGGCTTGGCTATTCTGTAGGTACAATCACTACCCAGTTTGGGTGATCTGTATTCTTTATGAATAAATTAGAACTTTTATAACGTCCATACGAGTTTACTTCTACCAACATCCTAGCCTTGTACCTTCACACCAGGGAATTTAACATCTTAGCCAGATCAAAAGTCTCCCTCTCAATTAGGTCAACCGGCTAATTCCCGTTTACGAACCGTGTCGCTCAATCCCACGCAAAACCCACGCTTGGGACGCGACAAAGCCCACATCTGCAAACTTCACCCATACCATACTCAAAGAAAATAAAACTTTTGATAAATATCATGTATAAAAGAAGATACATGCAGATGACTCTGATAATAATTTGTAGTTTTTTACTTACCTTACCTTATCTTGCAAATCAGTGGCTATAATATCATTGAGGGCACCTAGAAACGGAGATCTATGAGAATTGTCGCATTGTCTAGGGCACGGAGGGCGAGGGTGCACTGGCATATGAGCTGGTGCCATCAGCCCATACCGCACTGATGATAACAAACCAGGCTGGGCTGCTATAAACAAGCACTGCGAACACTTCGTCGATGTACACAGCTGGGACGGCGGATGCAACACCATTGTGCCAGGTCATGCAGCTGTTACTGCACATGCAAGGCCGAGTCTGCACCATTCCATTACATCTGCAACAGAAGAAGACAAGGGCATTAGTCATCCTCATCAGATTGTAGCTACTACGATCACACACAAACACACATGGAAAAAAGTCGTCTTTAACTCATTCCTGTAGCATCATTGCGGTCAAATCGGTATCACTGCTTAACCTCCTGATGAAAACCATCATGCTGTGTTTTCAAATAATGATCCAGTCTCTGTAACAGGTACTTATTTTAAAATTTACGCGTTTCTTCCTACTGGTGCAACTTCACAATTTCTGTAAATTAGCAATAACTATGTATTACATTAAGTAGTGACCAGGAGAACTAACTGTACTCTTAAGTAACATATAAATGGGTAATACGAAATATATCACACACTATAATAGCTATAAACCCCTTCTTGCAGATAGGATGCACCGTTCGAAGTAACCTAATATGAATAATATACTCCACAATTCTCATAATGATTCTGAGTATAGTTAAATCACTTTGCTTTTTGTGGGTAACATGTCACACAGTCTTGCAGGTTTTCTTAAGAGGGATGGTGTTAGTCTCTTATACCACCAGAGATCCACAACGAACTACCTAGCAGGCAACGCATTGCAATTCTGAGGTTTACAGATTTACGTGTGACTACTGCCCTCGTGAGTACGTCTGACAGACGGGACCTGAGTTTCGAATGCGTTTTCGAGAGCACCTAATTGCTAGAAGGAGGACTGTGGAAAGCCATTATTCGTTTGTGAAGCAACCTAATAATAGTGGGGATGCCAAAACAAAAAGAGAATCGTTACAAATCCTTCACGTGACAGTTATGGGTAAATAGCTACTCCACTAGAAGAATATGTAATAACAAAAATTTTTAAGCATTCGGAATATGTGAGTCTCATTCAGCAACTTGTCACTAAGGACAAAATTTTTTGTGAGACTATCACAGCAGGTCTACAAAAATTTCATTACATGGTGGCTCAATGGCTATGTAAAGACCATTAATCTTTTGTCATCTGCCACTATGACCTCATGCCGACTCTTTTGAGTTTCAACATCATATCTGTTTAACGGCTTTTAAGGCATTGTTTGGTAACTGTTAACTCATTTAAACACTGTACTCCTAGCACTATCTTGTACCATTGTTTTTAATAATGTTTCATCATGTAAATGATTGCTACATAGCAGACAGAACTAGCTTAAGTACTCGTTGCTTACAATCAGCTGCTGATTCACATTAGATCACTATGCGGCTCCATGTTACAGCCAATAAGCTGCACAGCGTAACTGTTGTTTACTACCGTATGATATGCATGTTGACCACAAACCTACATACATCTGTTTCCTCAATGATTTGGTGAACGTGCCTCTCTAATAATTCCGGGTTGGGTTCTTCGTGCCAACAGATACATAGAGCTCAATCTAGTGGTTACCTGCTTTACAAGGAACATTTATATTTTTTTAGTTAATATTTCATGCCTCAGACATTATATTTAACGATTGTAATGCTCCATTAAATGTTTACGTTTTCATTCGACTGGTTTACTCTGTCTGAGGAAAGTTCCTCTTATAAAAAAATGGTTGAAATGGCTCTGAGCACTACGGGCTTAACATCTGAGGTCATCAGTACCCTAGAACTTAGAACTACTTAAACCTAACTAACCTAAGGACATAAAACACATCCATGCCCGAGGCAGGATTCGAACATGCGACCGTAGCAGTCGCGTGGTTCCGGACTGAAGCGCCTAGAACCATATGGCCACCATGGCCGGCTCCTCTTATAAGTTACTCAACTCTTAAAATCCCATTAAGGGCCACAGAGACCGCTACCTATCATTGTTACTCTGTTGCTAATACACAGAGGTAGGACAGCAGATTACAGCTTTGTCTAGCTGTTCTTTCCCGAAGTTGCCGTGGTTTCCTTTGTCAGTATCCGCTTGCATATGACGTGGATCTATGCTATTACTTCTTCTGTCGTACTAGCTGTCTCTAAGACTTCACCTGGGGTTTTGCGTTATACACTCCTGGAAATGGAAAAAAGAACACATTGACACCGGTGTGTCAGACCCACCATACTTGCTCCGGACACTGCGAGAGGGCTGTACAAGCAATGATCACACGCACGGCACAGCGGACACACCAGGAACCGCGGTGTTGGCCGTCGAATGGCGCTAGCTGCGCAGCATTTGTGCACCGCCGGCGTCAGTGTCAGCCAGTTTGTCGTGGCATACGGAGCTCCATCGCAGTCTTTAACACTGGTAGCATGCCGCGTGGACGTGAACCGTATGTGCAGTTGACGGACTTTGAGCGAGGGCGTATAGTGGGCATGGGGGAGGCCGGGTGGACGTACCGCCGAATTGCTCAACACGTGGGGCGTGAGGTCTCCACAGTACATCGATGTTGTCGCCAGTGGTCGGCGGAAGGTGCACGTGCCCATCGACCTGGGACCGGACCGCAGCGACGCACGGATGCACGCCAAGACCGTAGGATCCTACGCAGTGCCGTAGGGGACCGCACCGCCACTTCCCAGCAAATTAGGGACACTGTTGCTCCTGGGGTATCGGCGAGGACCATTCGCAACCGTCTCCATGAAGCTGGGCTACGGTCCCGCACACCGTTAGGCCGTCTTCCGCTCACGCCCTAACATCGTGCAGCCCGCCTCCAGTGGTGTCGCGACAGGCGTGAATGGAGGGACGAATGGAGACGTGTTGCCTTCAGCGGTGAGAGTCGCTTCTGCCTTGGTGCCAATGATGGTCGTATGCGTGTTTGGCGCCGTGCAGGTGAGCGCCACAATCAGGACTGCATACGACCGAGGCACACAGGGCCAACACCCGGCTTCATGGTGTGGGGAGCGATCTCCTACACTGGCTGTACACCTCTGGTGATCATCGAGGGGACACTGAATAGTGCATGGTACATCCAAACCGTCATCGAACCCATCGTTCTACCATTCCTAGACCGGCAAGGGAACTTGCTGTTCCAACAGGACAATGCACGTCCGCATGTATCCCGTGCCACCCAACGTGCTCTAGAAGGTGTAAGTCAACTACCCTGGCCAGCAAGATCTTCGGATCTGTCCCCCATTGAGCATGTTTGGGACTGGATGAAGCGTCGTCTCACGCGGTCTGCACGTCCAGCACGAACGCTGGTCCAACTGAGGCGCCAGGTGGAAATGGCATGGCAAGCCGTTCCACAGGACTACATCCAGCATCTCTACGATCGTCTCCATGGGAGAATAGCAGCCTGCATTGCTGCGAAAGGTGGATATACACTGTACTAGTGCCGACATTGTGCATGCTCTGTTGGCTGTGTCTATGTGCCTGTGGTTCTGTCAGTGTGATCATGTGATGCATCTGACCCCAGGAATGTGTCAATAAAGTTTCCCCTTCCTGGGACAATGAATTCACGGTGTTCTTATTTCAATTTCCAGGATTGTACATTCAGTTGTCAGGTGTTCATCTACTGTTCGTGTTGCACTCTGTTTTGAAATGGTTTGAGGACAATTTATGATGTGATTTTGGATCAGATAGTGACAACAAAATTGAAAGTGAACATAATTCACAGTAGGAACAGTGTGAAACTTAAGACTGATTTCTTTCCGCCACCTGTGAATTCATTGACAGGAACAAGTGGTAAAAGAGATGAGGACAGAAGAGACAATCTTTAGTTAAAGGTTCTGCTAGAAACATATTTGGTCGAAACAAGTATCACTGGTCGTCGAAGCCTCTTTCAAAAATAGTCAATGACATAATTTTTCGGCATGTTTGAGAGATAAATGTGTTTTTCCTTCACAATTCCTACTAAGTTCGTGTACCCATTCAGAACTAAGAGTAGAAAACCCTGTAGAAAGATAGGAAAAAAGCATAACAATACTCTAAAAAATCATGTGACCAAAAAAAGAGAGGAAAGGAGACGCCTTATATTTGCCATTTTCGTTAGAAGTCAAACTAACTTTAATTCGCTACAGAAATTTGCAGCGAGTGGAAAGAAAACCCCTATGGAGGAAACTAAAAACCTTAGAAGTACTAGTGTTATTTAAAATTTTTAAGCTGTTCGTGTCAGCAAAAAGTAAAATTTATAGAGCAGGGTATTAAAGTTATAACGTAATATTATGTCCATGTTAAGTAGTTTTCTGTTTAAATGTGCTTTTTCAAAAAAATAAATTTTAAAAGTAATTTGAATGTATTTATATGTATGTTAATGTAAGCTGTTACATAAAAAAATGTACTGTTTCAATGAAATTACTGAACACACTTTTTATGAATATTTGAAGGTAGCGGTCTGTTAGACCGTACCTGGGAAGGAGTGTGATACAATAATAACCCCAGAAGCGAAGGTTTAAGCCAATAACCACTTACCATGTGTTGGATAGGTAATTGTAAATCACAGAAATTTTGAAGTTGTACGTATAGCATGATATGAGTCAATTTTAAAATAAGTACCTGCAACAGAGATTGCCTTCTTATTATGAAATTGGATTACTTTCGGTGAACAAGGCCAGAATGAAGTAGAGAAACATATTCATGACGCTAAGAGTGTCACAACTACCACACTGCCTATCACACCACCTTCACAGAACAGTATATACTGTACATGGGGACATATCAAGTCTTATGCTCGTATGACTGCATTCGTAATAAATTCAAGTCGAACATAATAGATAATACTATGAGATATCTGCTTTTTGAACCTATGAGATATCTGCTTTTTGAACATGAAGCACTCATGTCCGAAACTGACGGAATTACATGCAAGAACGTCCCCATTACACTATGGAGATGCCTAAGGTTTTAGTGCAGTTCTTCATATTCCACACATGTGGCTTTCAATATCACTTTAAAAAATCAAACATTGCTCATGCCACGTTACTTAGAATCGATACAGTTCCATATTCTGCGTGAAAGAACCGTGGTCCATATGAAGTAGTTAAATCCTGAAAAATCAGACGTGTCAGGATATGTGGCCCATAATCCATATGGGACAACTACACAAAACAAGAAGTTTAATGTCTTCATGAATGGTGAGTGGAATGGTTCACAGATTGTGGAGTTTGCAGGGCACAGCTGAAAAATTTATGCATTACGCATAGATGCAGTTGTCACACAGAGATGGGTGAGGGTTGTGCTTCATGCATCCTCAATTGTTACTCTGACAGACGGTTATGAAACGAGCGTGCTCCAGGTTGGTGGTACCGCTCCACATATGTGGCTCCAAGCAGTTTCTGTATTTCGAGGCCATGATGTACATACTGCTCTGAAGCTATATGATAGGCAGCCGCGCCATGACAACAAATAGTTCATCTGTGTGGACAATATTTGACCCACCCATTCTTATACTATTCATGGAGTGACTGAATGTATGATTGGTTAATTTATAATGGATCAGTGTACAGAATAATTGCCTGAACAACTTGAGATATGTCGTGTCCCTTTGGTAGTGAATTCAATAAATCGTACATCATGTAAAGAAAAAGTAACATTAAAAATTAACAAACACTATTTTTAAACGTATAACTATGGATAAACTCTGATGTAGAGATATTTTGTATGATTATGTCAGATATTAATTGTGCGGAATACAAAGTGACGTAGATGCATGCTGGCATATATGAATCGATCCCATTGTCAGTAGTGTACAAAAACGAACTCACAGTTAAAGTCTCTCTCTGCACTGATTTTTATTGCTGGTTTGGTTTTGATTTCTTGCTTGTACATCGTGTCGAGCTACTTTTGTTTCTCTTGTTATAAGAGCAGTCGTTCTTATTTGGACTTAAAACTGAATAAACTCAATCCGAACAGGCGGTTAAGGCCCAACAGTACCAACCGGCCCCCGCGTCATCCCCAGCCCACAGGCGTCACTGTCTGCGCATATGGAGAGGCTTGTGATCAGCGTACCGCTCTTCCCGCCGTATGTCAGTTTGCAAGACCAGAGCCGCTACTTCTCAGTCAAGTAGATCGTCAGTTTATCTCACAAGCGATGAGTGCATTCCGTTTACCAACAGCGCTTGGCAGACCGGATGGTCTCCCATCTAATGTAAGTACTAGCCCAGACCGACAGCGCTTAACTCCGGCGACCTGACGGGACGGGTGTTACCGCGGCGTTAAGACCGTTGGCGGCTCATGTCTGATCTTATATGTCTGTGTTGTGGTAAATGTATGATGGTTACGTTTATAAACACATTGTAAAGTACCATTGAGCGTACATGTATTCAATTATTAAATAATAACCTCCATTTGTCACTTATTTGAGATTTTCCAGCAATTTAACATAGCTGCTGCGGAGGCGAAAGGGATTGTCGATGACCACCATTACGGGAACTTTTTAAATGTCAGGATACTTAAAACTAACAGCGCACTCTAAGGACCAACAAATGCTTAACTTATGTAATAAAAGTACCTGCAAGTATTTAAACACAAAAATTTCAATTTAAATACCAGTACTTGACGTAAAAACTACAGGATAAAACGTGAGATCCTGGCTTCGCTGTATGAAACAGCGTAAATAATTGGCATTTAATTTCCAGTTGTATTAATAGTGAGGAGTAATTCATTTTGCAACATTTCTTGCAAATATTTTTATTTCCTCGTGTTTTTTGGTGAGTATATACGCTTATATACGACTTACAGAAGCTATGTATATCAGGTGCAACATTATAGGTTCCGTTATGATTTCATTTTGTTTATTGTTGTTGTTGTTATTGTTGTGGTGTTCAGCCCTGGGACTGGTTTGATGCAGCTCTCCATGCCTCTCCATCGTGTGCAAGCTTTTTCATCTCCTAGTACACACTGCAGCCTACATCCTTCTGAATCTGCTTAGTGTATTCATCTCTTGATCTCCCTCTACGATTTTTATCCTCCACGCTGCCCTCCAGTACTAAATTGGTGATCCATTGATGCCTCAGAACATGTCCTACCAACCGATCCCTTCTTCTAGTCAAGTTGTGCCACAAACTCCTTTTCTCCCCAATCCTATTCTGTACCTCCTCATTAGTTATGTGATCTACCAACCAAATCTTTAGCATTCTTCTGTAGCACCACATTTCGAAAGCTTCTATGCTCTTCTTGTCCAAACTAGTTATCGTCCATGTTTCACTTCCATACGTGGCTACACTCCATACAGATACTTTCAGAAACGACTTCCTGACACTTAAATCTATACTCGATGTTAACAAATTTCTCTTCTTCAGAAACACTTTCTTTGCCATTGCCAGTCTACATTTTATATCCTCTCTACTTCGACCATTATCAGTTATTTCGCTCCACAAATAGCAAAACTCCGTTACTACTTTAAGTGTCTCATTTCCTAATCTAATTCCCTGAGCATCATCAGACTTAATGCGACTACATTCCATTATCCTCGTTTTGCTTTTGTCGATGTTTATCTCGTATCTTCCTTCCAAGACACTGTCCATTCCGTTCAACTGCTCTTCCAAGTCCTTTGCTGTCTCTGACAGAGTTACAATGTCATCGGCGAACCTTAAAGTTTTTATTTGTTCTCCATGGATTTTAATACCTACTCCGAAATTTTCTTTTGTTTTCTTTACTACTTGCTCAATATACAGACGGAATAACATCTGGGAGAGGCTACAACCAAGTCTCACTCCCTTCCCACCACTACTTCCCCCTCATGTCCCTCGACTCTTATAACTGCCATATGGTTTCTGTAGAAATTGTAAATAGCCTTTCACTCACTGTATTTTACCCCTGCCACCATCAGAATTTGAAAGAGAGTATTCCAGTCAACATTGTCAAAAGCTTTCTCTAAGTCCACAAATGCTAGAACGTAGATATGCCTTTTCTTAATCTACCTTTTAAAATAAGTCGCAGGGTCAGTATTGCCTCACGTGTACCCATGGTAAGAGGTCCATAATTAAAGAATTTGTTGCTAGCGCACTCGAGCTGATGTAATTTCGATGTATTGCTCACGAGCTGCCTGCGATATGTAAGCTAGAAGAAAATCTGAGACCAAAGAGCAGTATTGACTGCAGTAAGAACTGTGTGTTAGTAGGAGTAAGTTGTTACTAGCGAGCAGTCTGGTGTATCGTGTTGGCTGGGCCGGTCGTGTGCAGCGATGGTAGAGCCTGAGCGTTGTAGGGTAAGGTAAAAGCAGCCTCGCGCATATGTAATATTGTTACATCAAGTCCCATGTAAATGTTTAAAAAAAATCTGTTAATAATAATCTTTCTCATAAAAAGTAACTTTTGACATACATCTCAATTTAAAGAATTCACTAATTTTTCCAATCCTTGGCCATCCCGATTATTGAAAAGAAAAATTACTTCTTTCCTTTTATATAAGCAAATCTATCAGCCAGCATTCCACGTAGCTGCGCCAGGAAAATTTCTTATAGGAGCAGATATATACGCGTTATCCGGCGATCTAATTACGGTAAGATTTTTCAGTTTATTCAGAGTGATGTATCAGGGCCATGACGCAGCATTGCTGACGTCCAAAATTTACCAGGTTAAATTGACTGTCAATTATTGAAAGGTTATAAGTGACCCACATTTTTTTATTGAGAAATTAGTCACATTTTATTATAGATACGTTACGCAATTTTCCTGTTGGTAGGTTATACTGAATGTGAACGACATAATTATATTTGTTACTGTTGAGAGGTTTAGAAATTATTCTGTTTTGAGGTTACACTAAATTAGACTATTATTCATATTAATTTATTTTTGTGGGGAGGTTACACCATATTTCTACGGAATCCAAACTGATCTTCCGTGAGGTCGCATCTACCAGTTTTTCCATTCGTCTGTAAAGAATTCGCGTTAGTATTTTGCTGCCGTGACTCATTAAACTGATAGTTTTTTAATTTTCACATCTTTCAACGGATGCTTTCTTTGGGATAGGAATTATTATATTCTTCCTGAAGTTTGAGGGTATTTCGCCTGTCTCATACATTTTGTTCACCAGATGGTAGGGTTTTGTCAGGACTGGCTCTCCGAAGGCTGTCAGTAGTTCTAATGGAAAGTTGTATAATCCCGGGGCCTTGTTTCGACTTAGGTCTTTCAGTGCTCTGTCAAACTCTTCAAGCAGTATCATATCTCCCATTTCATCTTCATCTACATCCTCTTCCATTTCTATAACATTGCCCTCATGTACATCGCCCTTGTATAGACCCTCTATATACTCCTTCCACCTTACTGCTTTCCCTTCTTTGCTTAGAACTGGGTTTCCATCTGAGCTCTTGATATTCATAAAAGTGGTTCTCTTTCCTCCATAGGTCTCTTTAATTTTCCTGTAAGCAGTATCTGTCTTACCCCTAGTGAGATAAGCCTCTACATTCTTTCAATTGTCCTCTAGCCATCCCTAATTAGCCAATTTGCACTTCCTGTCGATCTCGTTTTTGAGACGTTTGTATTCCTTTTTGACGGATTCATTTGCTGCATTTTTATATTTTCTCGTTTCGTCAGTTAAATTCAATATTTCTTCTGTCACCAAAGGATTTCTACTAGCCCTCGTCTTCTTACCTATTTGATTCTCTGCTGCCTTTACTACTCCATCCCTCAAAGCTACCCATTCTTCTTGTACTGTATTTCTTTCCCCCATTCTTGTCAATTATTCCCTTATGCTCCCCCTGAAACTCTGTACAACCTGGTTTATCCAGGTCCCTCCTTTTTGCAGTTTCTTCATGTATAATCATAACCAATAGATTGTGGTCAGAGTCCACATCTGCCCCACGAAATTTAAAACCTGGTTCCTAAATCTCTGTCTTACCTTTATATAATCTATGTGGAACCTGACTGTATCTCCAGGCTTCTTCCATGTGTACAACCTTCTTTTATGATTCTTGAACGAAGTGTTAGCTATGATGAAGTTGTGCTCCGTGAAAAATTCCACCAGGCGGCTTCCTCTTTCGTTTCTTACCCCCAATCCATATTCACCTGCTACGTTTCCCTCTCTTCCTTTTCCTGCTATCGAATGCCAGTCACCCATGAATATTAAATTTTCATCTCCTTTCACTATCTGAATAATTTCTTTTATCTCATCTTACATTTCTTCAATTTCTTCGTCATCTGCAGAGCTAGTTGGCATATAGACTCGAACTACTATCGTAGGCGTGGGCTTTGTGTCTATCTTGGCCACAACAATGTGTTCGTTGTGCTGTTTGTAGTAGCTTATCCCAATTCCTATTGTTTTATTCATTATTAAACCTACTCCTGCATTAACCCTATTTGATTTTGTATTTATAACCCTGTATTCACTTGACCAAAAGTCTTTTTCCTCCTGCCACCGAACTTCACTAATTTCTACTATATCCAACTTTAACCTTCCATTTCCCTTTTTAAATTTTCTAACCTATCTGCCCGATTAAGGGATCTGACATTCCACACTCCGATCCGTAGAACGTCAGTTTTCTTTCTCCTATAACGACGTCCTCTTGAGTAGTCCCCAACAGGAGATCCGAATGGTGGACTATTTTACCTCTGGAATATTTTACCGAGAGGATGTCATCGTCATTTAACCATACAGTAAAGCTGCATGCCCCCGGGAAATAATTACGGCCATAGTTTTCCCTTGCTTTGAGCCGTTCGCTATATCAGCACAGCAAGGCCGTTTTGGGTTAGTGTTACAAGACCAGATCAGTCAATCATCTAGACTGTTTCCCCTGCAACTACTGAAAAGGCTGCTGCCCCTCTTTCGGAAGCATACGTTTGGCGGGCGTCTCAACAGATACCCCTCCGTTGTGGTTGCACCTACGGTACGGCTATCTGTATCGCTGAGGCACGCAAGCCTCCCCACCAACGGCAAAGTCTATGGTTGATGGGGGGGGGGGGTTTATTAGATACCAACAAATATGAACAATTTGAGTAGGTTAGAAGCATAACTCACATGCTCCATAAACATAAATTTTCACAAATGACTAAAAACGTGTTTTACATGCGTCGTGCGCATGTCCCATATATTGACGTCAGTATGTGCAAGAACAATGGCTATAAATCATTATGTATGTATCAGATTATGTTTGCTTATTGAGAAATTACAATTTTTATGGTTGTCTTGTGGATTATGTGAGCTTTGTTAATGAGCTATGGAACATGTAAATTTTGACAATCACAATTTTGGATCTTGTGAGTTTTGATACAGAGCTGTTTGTACCAAGATGTTTTCTCGGGAACTTTCCTGTTGCGACTCGATATGCAACACTTTCTGGTTCCGACTGCAAGCCACTTTCTCCTCTATAGTGTATATATAATTTTACATTCCGATGTTAATCGCTATAAATACCAATTAATCATCTTTTATTGACTTTGCTTGTGTTAGTTTACAAAAGATATTCTCTAGTTTGGAATACCGTTTGCAATTTCATAAAAGAAATGTCTTCCGTGCACATTTCTTTAGTTGAATGATCAAAGAAATTTACAAATTTTCCATTAATGTGAACTAATTGATGATCACAAAGAAAAGTAGAATATTATAATCAGGAAAATAATTCAAACTTGTTAAGCATTCTTTGAGAAGAAAGAAACTATCAAATACCAAAGCAAAATAAACTACTAAAATAAAACTGAAGATTTGAAGGAAATTCACTTCTAAAAATTAAAATTATTTTACTCTTCTATGTCTAAATCACAACATTAAGTTCCTCTTGAACCATGTCACACATACACTTATAATCAGTTTGATCCGGTGTATTCTCATCAATGGCATACTTATAGAACTTGAGCTCCTCAATTTCTCTCCAGTTTTCCCCATAATGGGCAGTCAGAAGTTTTTCAACATCCCTCCTATTCGCTAAAGGGATTGAATTCTTTGGTTGGATGAGTTCGGTATGTGTAAGTGCATTTACTCTATATTTAAACACAGATCTAAACACTCCAACGTCATTTCTATGCAACAGTCTAGTATCATATTCTCAATATCACGGTGCCTGTGCTACTCAGCTTCTTCTGCGACATTGCTCCCTCGTTAAGAGAAGAGTCTCAGCATTACGTCCTCCTAGTCCGTGAACGAGTCATCGGTCCTGCGTACTCCGACTCCCGATGACTGATGTTCGCCCTGGCGGTGATCTTAGAACTTCCTTTGCTTCTACGCTCTTCGTCACCTTTCCGCTTGTTGCCTGTCGCTGGAGCTTCGAATATACCCTGGATTGACGGGTCCTTATTGGGCTTCATTCGAAGAACGTGAACCGTATATCTGACTTTTCACCCTCTTGTGTCATGGTCGAAATCTTCAACTTCGTAAGTAACGTCAGACAACTGCTTTATAACCTTATAGGGTCCCAAATAGCAACTGAGGAGCTTCTCAGAGGGACCAAGCTTCCGAACAGGAGTGAAGATCCAGACGAGGTCACCAGGCTAGTAGACAACAGTTCGGTGGCTCGCGTCATACCTTCGGCGACCGTTTCCTTGAGCCTGCAGCGTGCGAACTGCTGCGCTTCCTCAATTCTGCTTAACACCTGGTCGATGCAGTCGTCGTCCACGTCATCAGGATGTAACGGAAACACAGTGTCTATCGTCATAGTCGCCTCACACCCGACCACCAGGAAAAATGGTGTAAATCCTGCTTGCGGTGTTGTAGGCAAACGTCATGAAAGGTAGCACCTCATCCCAGTTGCTCTGCTCCACACAGACGAACGTTGATAGTGTGTCAGCCATGGTCTTATTGTTGCTTTCATTAATCCCCTTAGTTTGCGGATGGTAGGCAGGCGTCATGTGATGAGTAATGTTGCACCGACGGTTTACCTCTGTCACAAGACTCGATTGAAAAACTTTCCCTCGATTCGTAATTAACGACCTTGGGGCACCGTGTTTTAATAAATTGTCTTCCACGATGAATTTGGCTACGTCGAATTCTTAGACTGTTTTCACGGCTTTTGTAATAGCATAGCGTGTCAAATAATCAGGGCAAACAATAATCCATCTATTGCCTCTAACAGACGTTGGAAATCGTCCGAGAAGGTCAATCCCAAGACGCTGGAAAGGCGTTTCGGCTGGTGGAGATGGTATGAGTCAGCCTGGTGACTTCTAAGGAACTGCCTTTCTCCTCTGGCACTATCGACGGTGCGACACATAGTGACGGACGCTACTAAATAAACCTGTCCAGAAAAATCTCTCGCGGATCCTATCGTATGTCTTAATAAATCCTAAATGTCCGGCCTCAGGTGTGTCATGGAATTTCCGTACAACATTTAAGCGCATATGTTTAGGGATCACTGGTAGCCACCTCATTCCAAACGGATTAAAGTTTTTCTTGCAAAGTAATCCATTAACTACCTTGAATTGCCCTTTCACATCCTCTGACCAATTTAAGGCAAGCACGATTTGAGACATCTTGGCGTCCTTCTTCTGTACAGCAGAGAGACCCTGGAGTGCAGAGCAACAATCACTATCTTCATCAAAGTCTTGATGGTCTTGCACAGCGTATCTTGAGAGACAGTCGGAAACTTGGTGTTTCTTCCACTTTTGTACTCTGTGGTAACGTCATACTCTTGAAGACGTAGTGCCCACCTGGCGAATCGTCCTGTTGGATCCTTAAGACCTGTCAATCAACAAAGTAAATGATAGTTTGTAACAACTGTGAATGGCATTCCATAGAGATACTGTCAAAATTTGTACATCGCCCAGATCACAGCAAGACATTCTCTTTCTGTAGATGAGTAGTTCTCTCGGCTTTTGAAACTGTCCTGGAAGCCTAGGTTACCGCCTTCCCTTTTCAATCCAAAATTTGCACCAGAACAGCACCGATCCCATACCAATTGGCATTTGTGGGCAGCTCTGTAGGTGCTCTCTCATCATACAGAGCAACTACAGGGTCTGTCGTCAGAGCTTTTCGCAGTACATCGAAAGAATCTTGTTGAGCACCACCCCAGATAAATTTAGCATCGGCTTTTAACAACTCTTGGAGTGGCCTAGCATTGATACAAATGTCTTTGATAAAACGACGGTAATAAGAACAAAATCAGAGGAAGCTTCTCACATCCCTAATGCTTTTAAGAATAGGAAATTCCGTTTATAGATCTCACCTTTTCTGGGTCTGGCCGCAAACCCTCGTTTGAGAGAAGGTATCCAAGTATTTTGATTTCTTATGTTCCGAAGCGACACTTTCTTGGATTGAGTTTCAGTCCACCTTGTTGGAGACACTTAAGAACGGCACAGTCTTTTATGTGTTCATCAAATGTCTCTGTCTACACTAAAATATGGTTCGCTGTTGGGGACGTTTTCCTGGGAGCAACACTGAGTGTTTGTAGTGGTGAAATCGAGCCGCCATGCGGTGGAACTAACTATATTGGTTCACTACGATTCAAGTGCACCAATTGAATGTTACGCATTGTGGCCGCTTGTGTTCTGGTTACCTACCCTGGCCACTAACATAAATTCAGGCAGCGTCCTATCCTCACCCTTTGTCGCTGTCCATCATGTAGGTAGTGTCGACAACTTAATACATATTTCATTGTGAATAATCTCGTCCGTAACAGTTTCGTCTTTGAGTTTATGTACCGATTGTTGGCTAGCAAGTTGTTTGGTCGGTCGGCCCGTGACTGTCTCTTGGTTTGGTTACCAACAGGTGAAGTGTAGTTGGGCCCACCACCTGTCTCACCTAAGTGGACGTTAATGTTTCGAGGATAGCCCCCGCCCCCGGGAGACACCTCAGTGCCACTGTCTATACTGTTCTTTTCATGGCTGTTTGATGGTCTGTTGGTAATCTGTCATAGCCAATACTTTAAAAGAAAAAATATTGTTTAATTGTAAATCAATTAATGTAAATCAATTGTGGTCCTTCAACTGCTTAAAATGTTAATCTTAAATTTAGCTATTGTCGTTGTGTTCCTTTTTCATTTAGTGTGCGTTTGGCCATTGAAAACGTAAAGGTTAAGGTATTTTTGATGTTTTTGAAAATCAACTGTGGGCCCTCAGCCACTTAAAACCTTATTTTAAAAAATTCCCCTTAAGCGAAAACATTGCGGCCTGCTGCCTTAAAATATTATGGTAACATATTTTAAAATTTTGAAATTTAATTGTGCTTTTCAGCCGTTTGTATTGTACCTTCTGTATGTCTCTCCTATCCACTTTGCCTTGATGCTTTCCTCCTAGCTGTGATATAGACATATATAGTATTTACAATTTTAACGGCATGTCTTCAGTCACTTGAAATTCATATAGTTGCTTTTAAGATTTCTTGTTTGGAGGCCTTCAGCCTGAAAGAATTGGATTTTGAAACTCGTAGTTGTAAATGTTCGTCTATGTGCCGATTTGGTTTAGAGATGTATTTCATTACCAAAAATTAGAATTTTGAAGTGAAACTGACCGACTCCTTATTTGACCCTTTCCACAATCTAATCACCTGTCCTGCCCAGCGGGTTTAGCTGGCGTTTCAGGGACACACTTAGCACGATGTTTACAATACACCAAAATGAATTTAACACTGTGTCACAGTTACTAATCAAAAAACGTCCCATTATTTGTATAACTGAGTGCAACGTTCTTTTCATATTGTGAATCGCATAATGGATGCTACTTTCAACAAATTTTGTGATTGACTCATGTTTAGCGTTACATTTTGAGAGCTCTGTAACTTTTTCTTGAGACAAATACTTACAGTGAAACAATTTATACTGTGTAAAGAGTGTAGAGGAGAGGTTCACTGATGTATGAAGGGCGTTACAACCAGTACAAAAGCTCTTCCGCATAATCAGATGAACGGGGGTTTGCACATTAAAGAGCAACCTATTGAAGTCTACAGAAAGCAACTTGTCGAAATTGTAGCAAGGCCTAGCCAGTTACAAAACTGGACCACTCACTAAATTCACTTGAGAATACACCTGACGTATAGATCTCATGCAAATTCTCTTATTTGTGACTCATTTTACTCCAAACAATTTTACTGTACTCTCTCTTCTGAATAACTGTATTGTCCATGTCCTAGAGTAACAGTTTAAGCTGAATGAACCTTTCTTTCAGAACACTAATCACCAATACTGTAGTTGTACTGAAGATCTGCAGTTATAAAAGTGTGGTTTCATACTCAATTTAGCTACATTGCACATTCGATGGTGATTCTCATTGCCTAGTAACAGTTATAACGTTACGTTCCGTGATGTGCTCGGATACATACGGTTCTTAGGAACGCTACGTGCTTCTGCTAGCATTGTTGATGGGAGACTGGGTTTCTTTGGTCGGTAATTTCGATTTCGAAGTGAAGTCATACAGATAAACTCTGAGTTTGTACTAGATGGTCGTCTGCGCAGTATTTACATGTGCTCAATGGTACAAGCTTTTGTCTGATTTGTGCTTCTTCCAGCGAAAGATTTCGTCAATTGAAGCTTCCTGGCTGATTAAAACTGTATTCCGCACCGTGACCCGAGTTCGGGACCTTTGACTTTCGCGGACAAGTGATCTACCTCTGAGCTACCCAAGCACGACTCATTACTCGTCTTCACAATTTCACTTCTGCCAGTACCTCGTCTCCTACCTTCCAAACTTCAGGAGAACTTCGGAGAGGTTTGGAAGGTAAGACACGTGGTACTGGCAGAAGTGAAATTGTGAGGATGGGTTGTGAGTCGTGCTTGGGTAGCTCAGTGGTAGAGCGCATGCCAGCGAAAGCCAAGAATCCCGAGTTCGAGACTCGGTCCAGCATACAGTTTTAATCTGCCAGGAAGTTTCAATTCAGCTCACACTCCATTGCAGAAAAAAAATTTCATTCTGGAAACATCCGCCACGTTGTGGCTAAACCATGTCTCCGCACTATCCTTTCTTCCATCAGTGCCAGTCCTGCAAGTTTCGCAAGAGAATTTCTGTAAAGTTTGGAGTTTAGGAGACGAGATACTGCCGGAAGTGGAATTGTGAGGATGGGTCGTGAGTCGTCCTTGGGTAGCTCAGTGGTAGAGTACTCCACCGCGAAAGGCAAAAGTCCCGAGTTCGTGTCTCGGTGTGGCACACAGTTTTAAGCTTCCAGGAAGTTTCAAATCAGCGCACACTTCGCTGCAGAAGAAAATTTCGTTCTGGAAACATTCCCCAGACTGTGTCTCAGCCATGTCTCCGCAATATCCTCTCTTTCAGTAGTGCTTGTCCTGCAAGTTTCGCAGGAGAACTGTCAGGTTTCGATGGTAGGAGAAGAGGTACTGGCGGAAGTAAAGCTGCGATGAGAGGTCGTGTGTCGTGCTTGGGTAGCTCGGTGGTAGAGCACTTGCCCGCGAAAGGCAAAGGTCACGAGTTCGGATCTCGGTGCGGCACTAAGCATTAATCTCCCAGGAAGGTTCAAATCAGCGCACACTCCACTGCAGAGTGAAAATTTAATTCTTGAGTTAGTCAGTTATTTCAGTAAGTATTTTCAAGACCGTAATAAATTAGATGATTTCCTCTGAAATAATAGAGTTGTCCTAGTCGGACAAGTCCGGTATCCACTAATCACGCGAGTACATAACGTCCATAATGGTGGGATTAATGTGAAGTAATGTTATTGCGTTATAGAATAAATTTATTCGGCCATGCGCAAGCCATGTTTAGTTGATTATAATGCGCTATTTCGACACGCGAGTTTGATACACCAGCCAAAATTGGTTCAAATGGTTCAAACGGCTCTGAGCACTATGGGACTCAACTTCTGAGGTCATCAGTCCCCTAGAACTTGGAACTGCTTAAACCTAACTAACCTAAGGACATCACACACACCCATGCCCGAGGCAGGATTCGAAACTGCGACCGTAGCGGTCCCGTGGTTGTAGACTGTAGCGCCTAGAACTGCACGGCCACCCCGGCCGGCCCCAAAATTAGTATTCAGTATTTGTTTATTCCATTACTCATAAATCCAATAAGGTAGTTCACGTACATAATGAAGAGTACGTAAAATAATGTTAAGGAGACGCTAATTTATAGTTCTGAAATATTTTTGAAAAATTCAATTTTGGTAGAAGATTTGTAGATCACTTTTTAAAAAAAAAAACCAGCTTTTCCCAAACAAATAATTTTGATAGAAGAAGGACGTCCAAACAACGGCAATCGAACATAGACTGAGTTTCATTTTATCAAAATTATACAATGCAGCAAAGTACTCGCTTAATACTATGACTAGCTGTTAACAGAGCGCAACCTTAGCACAAAACAAAATCCAAAGAAGGGTATTATAACCAGCTTTTAAGGGAATGTAATGTTTTAGTACATCTCTCAAAAGCAAGTGAGGGGAAGATGTGCCGACAGACGTAGTGTAATAGATAATGTACCGCTGCCGCATTTGATATCAGCACTAGCTGGGCCGCTCATTATCACTCCAGCCTAGCAGACTGATGCTCAAGGAGTGCGATGCTTGGCTGGTATCACGTCCATTGAAATGCCTCACATTTAAGTTCACGTTCTAATGGGTAGTTGGTCTGGTGTCATGGCGTGTTCTTTAAGTAACGGATATTTTTTGTTACTATCGGTGATACACAATTTTGAGCAATTCAAGCTAAAATGATATCTCCTTCCTCATTGCTTATATCGGGAAAGCAACGAAGATACAAGAAAATGGAATAGGTTCCCAAATATGTGAGTTGCTTGAAGACTTCTTAACTAAAAGACCCCAGTAAGTTGTCCTCGACGGTGTATGTTCATTAGGCACAAAGGTATCGTTAGGAGTGTCCCAGGGAAATGTGACTGGACAATTATTATTTTTTCGCATGCATAAATAATATGGCGGTATGGATGGGCTACAGTCTTCTGTTTTTTTGCTGATGATGTGGTGTTTTTTGGTAAGGTGTCGAACTTGAGTGACTGTAGGATGATACAAGATGACTTAACAAATTTTCTAGTTGGTATTGATCAATGACAGCTACCTCTAAAGTTAATGCGGATGAGTAGGTAAAACAAACACATAAATTTCGGATACATCATTAATAATGTCCTGTGTGACAGAGACATGTAGTTTAAATATTTGGGCGTAGCGTTGCAAAGCGATATGTAATAAAGCAAAACATGTGTGGATTTTGATAGGGAATGGTCGACTTCGGTTTATTGGGGAATTCTGGAAAAATCTGGTTCACCTGTAAGGGAGACCGCGTGTAAGACGCTAGTGCGACCTATTCTTGAGTACTGTATCGTTACATCTTGAATTAGAGGTATACTTCGAAGCAATTTAATGGCGGGTGGTTCGAAGGACGACCAAATTTTAGGGAAATATATGGGAAACTCAAATAGGAATCCCTGGAGGAAATGTAACGTTTTTTTTTTCTAGATATAATATTGAGAAAATGTAGAAAACCGTCATGTGAAGCTCACTGAAGAACGACGCTACTGCTGTCAACATACATTTTGCTTGAGAACCACGAAGACACGATACAAGAAATTAAGACTTATACACAGGATTATAGATAGTGACTTTTCCTTCGCTCTAGTTGCGAATGTTAAGAGGAAAGAGTAGTTATGGTACGAGGTATGCTCCGCTACACATTATCAGGTGGCTTGTTTAGAATGTATGTAGATGAGCGAGTGTTCTGATTCGAAAAAGATAAATAAGAAAACGGTCTGATCATGGTGAAATGCTGACAATGTTTGAAAGGGAGAACATCGAGGAATATGAGTGTAAAATCATATCCACCCTCGCCGCCAATACCAATTCACTAATTCGTCTTTCGGCGAAAGTTGACAGAACAATGAAGAGTCGTAGATATGCAAATCGCAGACATTCTAAACCCAGAGTACATGGAATTAATATATTCACTTAAACCCTGTTGGACGGTATTCGTTCACGTAAAATGGGATTACGTCGAGAAGCAGTTTCATTCTGTAGCTACACGAAGCACCGGGACATTATTGTCTTAGCTTTGAATAGTACATTGTTGTCAGCAAGGGAGCCATTTGACTTGTCTGCAAAGCTCTGAATAGTATTCTGTAATATATCTCCAGTAGACCCAAACCCGCTGTGATCGTAGTAACTTTGTGACCACATTTGTTGATATGTTAGACATAGTAGGACAGTATTCTTATTTGAGACGCTAACTAAGATTCTACACAGAAATCATGTACTCCGCGCTGCGTCAATACTGATCAAAGGAGCGGCGCGATATTGGGGAGTAACGTGCGAGGCAGACAACAGCTGCTTCGGTGCCGGGACCGACAACTAGCCTGACGTCATATTGCGAGAGCCAGCTGTGTCTCTCTGAGCAGCGGCAAAAAAAAAAAAAAAAAAAAAAAAAAAAAAAAAAAAAAAAAAAAAAACACCAGGGCCAAAGGAATATCGATGTTCCTGCTCATATCTGGAAGACGGACTTTCGGTTGCTCCTTCACTGATGTCTTTACGAGCAAAACTGCTAAGATGATATTTCACAGTATGTAGAAATCTGATAAACAGCATGTGCGCAACTAGTGCCGTGCTGAAAGCACATCTAATAACATTAGGTGGGCAGTAGCAAAAACTCTTCTGCTGTCTAGATTCAAGTGAGTAAGTGGGTGAAGAACTCACTGAATTTCGCATGACAAATTCGGAAGTGCTCTATAGCACGCATCCAATGACAGTCACAGAAGATAAGGGGGAAATTCGTGCAGGAAATTGTTGCTTGTATTAAATTTTTAAATAACAGAGCATGGATATTAAAGCAAGTAGGCTCATTCATTACAAAATTCGAAGTATGAACAAATACACTGCCGGAAAAAAATAGTACACCTGGAAAGACGAGGTCGATTGTGATCCTTTGACGGCGTATGCCGTCATCAAATGCCACCTGGGGGATAGTACATATTCAGCTATTGATTTCTACGTTATCGAGCAACAAATAGCGTAATATCATAGCTACCAGAGCGCTCTGTGTGTCTAGCCTTTAACAGGGAATTCTCACGGCCAGAGGACTCAGTGTGGTGCAAAGGTGTGAAGCCAGCAAGCAACCATGCCACGGAGACGCACTCTTACTGCCTGCAGCCACCTAGGCGGGTTTGAAAAGGATCAAAATGTGGTCTTCCGAGTGGTGGGATGGTCCTTTCGGAGAAGAGGCACAAAAATAGGACGTGCTGCACAAGTATTGCAACGATGGTGGTATCAGTGGTGACGTGAACATTCTCACATTCCTATACGTGGTTCTCGACCGCATGAAGCACAGGCTTCCGCCAGGATCGTCATATTGTACGGGCAGCCGTGGCAGGACGTACAGCTACCACAGCACAGATAAGAGGGTTTGTGAGCCAAGACGTGTCAACAAGAACAGCTTCAAAGGCCATACTAGTAGTGGGGCTACTGGCACGCACAGTTCTAACCCGATTGCCACTCACTCAAAATGGAGATGGAATGGCACGCCGTGGCCTTCAGCGATGAAAGCAGTCTGCCTACACGCGAGGGATGGTAGACTGCGCTAGCAACGTAGGCCTGGTCAGCATTGTCTCGTAGAGTGCGTTCGTCCAAGACACTGCCCCCACCTCAGGCCATGTGGTCTGGGCAGTGCCAGATATAAGTTTGATTTTTTTTCATAATTACAGTAACAAAGATGTCAAATGCATTCACATATTAATACACTGGTGGACAAAAGCAAAAATTGCCCACTGTCCGTAAAGACAGTCCTGATCATTCATCACAGTAGTAATAACATTGCATAAAGTCTGATCAGTAAAGGAAAATGCACACGGAAGTAGTGGATTTCCATGGAGTCTTGAAGAAAGTTGTTGTCCATTCAATGGAAAGACAGCGCTAATTCTTAACAGGCAGACCGATAACCGGCCACAACAGAGCAAACCCACAGCAGAATCAGTCGAATTTTGGAAGAATCTTGGTAGGTAGGTCATCACAGAGCAGACTCACAGTATTTCTTGTAGAGATAATGGTGTTAGTGGGCCACCAAAGGTGCAGACCCACTGCAGTCCTTGTAGAGATAATGGTATTGGTGGCAATCATTGTAGTCCTAGTAGACATGGCCAGCAGCCACCTGTTGCGACTGTGCTGGTGCACAATCACCATCAAAGAGTCTTGTGTACAATATAGCAAGTTCATAAACCACTACTTGTGCACTCACAATCTTTTTGGAATGTCCTTAGAACCAGCAATGCTGTTAATGAGTCCCTTGCTGAGTTATCAACACATGTGCGAGGACTTGAATTACCCCTTTTTTCACATATTGTGCATATACTATGACCAACAGAAAGATGTGCAGTGAAATAAAACTTAATTTGAACAACTGGTGTCACTACAATTACAAATTTATGACATGAGAATACAATTACAAAGGTACAAAATACATCATTAAAGAACATAGTAATACAGGTAACATTTGTACTAATACAGGCTTTACAAAAGAATAGAAATAAACATATTCATCAGTGTTACAGGAATTGTGACATAAGTAAATACTTAAAATAATGAGAATAGTTTTGGAAACATTGTCTTCACACATGAGCATTAAAACAGAACAGAATGAATAAGGCAAAATTTTTTACAAAGTGAATAACATGTTATTAATGCAAATTATATTTGATGATAACAATATTCCCATCATAGTGAATTATTAGAAAAATTCTACAATGTAACTATTTATCAGATAAATACATAAAGACAGGAAGATTACAAATACACAAGGGTACACAAACACATAGCGAAATAACGCAAAAGGACATGACAGGGTCTATTTTCAGTGTGACATTTGGTATTGGTATTGCAGTTCAGCCCAAAAGTTTATTCCATAGGTCTTTCCTATTATTTGAACATTTGTTAAAAAAAATTCTGTCTAAACCTGTTGTCCCTAAATTCTACTTTTTTGTTCATATCCGTTTTCAAAATAACTTTTCTTCATTGTACACCACTTTTCTGGACAAACCTTTTTCTTATACCTTGTCAATGCATTTTTCCAATTCATCACAACTCATTCTATTATATAGCCAACCCCTATTAAGCTAACTTAAATAAACTGAGCCGAGATGCATAAACTTAGGAACGAGGTAGTGCCGCAGCACAAAACAATTAACACAAACAGCAATGACAAAAAAATACAAATTGGCAAAGCAAGCAGCAGTATTACTAAATTAGCAAAGCAAAGATAACATTGCAAGTAATATGAGCCAATGTGCAGCAACAAGAAAACTAAATCCGTAGTAAAACTCGCTTAATAAAATGTAAGATTCAGTAGGTCAATGCCTGACAAACAGCAGCAGCAAACTTATGTCTAAATACGACAAAGCTCAAGCAGAAAAAATTATACAGTAAAGATAGGAAATGTCTAATACCTAGGTCAGATCTTAACACTAGAGTGATGCATCACAGTAACTTACTCTGCCAAACAAGTTACCAAAACATTTAAAAAATTATGAATGCAATCCCTGTGAAGGGAAATATCTATTAGCGCTCGGTTTTTTAAGAAAGTAGATCATTAAATTGTTATTTACTGGATATGTAGGCATAAAATATCTATATTAGTACATCTGTTAAATTTTATTTTGAACAATGCTGCAGTGCAACTAGAAACTAGATATTAAACAAAATGAGCAAATATGTAAATATAAGGCAAGGCATGAAACGTCATTCACTAGGCAAATGGCATCTCCTAAGGTAGTAAAAAATCTCTCAACTAGAAAGACAGTAGATATGAAATGTTTCTCATAATTTCATTAGGCATTTTAGTAAATATCGCAAATTAAGAGCTGGAATGTGTAATCATAGCGAGGTTAATGGCCTCTGTATGCTCCACCTAATAGCTTTTTTCCAGGTGGCTCTCACCCAGCTGGGTGCCCACAATGCATTACATCAAGGTCACTTACCTTCCTTGTCGAAATATTTACGACAGCAGTTTCCACTACAGTGACAGTCTCATATATATATAAAATTTCACAGGTTAAGAATTTACGTTACAAATGTGTAGAAACGAAATCTCATGAATAGCAGTGTTGTGATATTCACATTTATGCATGTCTTAAAGTACGATTCTTGGTTTCCAACACCCTTTTCACAAATCAGTGTCCCTAACCACTACTCATTACTCATAAACATTTATACACATAATCACATTCCTTGAATAGGATAATTTTATTGATCATAAACATATCTCACCCGTACAATACACATCGCTGTAGTAATAACATCATTATAACAGATGCATCACTTCCCAAAATCGTTGCAGCATCTTTCAATAATTTCAAAACCTTCAATAAGGTCATCTACCTCAAACATACTTCACAAATCATGATCCTATACCAAAAAATATTTTTCTCTCTGTTAAATAATCAAATAGCTGTGTAATTCAGTGTTAGAGAAATATGGTACCGACGTGTAAAGTTGTATAAGCAAATATCATATTAGCTAGGGCTCTCAGCGCTTCCCACACGCTTAGTACACTAAGTAAACGTGTACCCCTGGAGATTAATGCAATTGTACAATCAGGTGTTACGAATTACAGCAATGGAATGAAATGTATCACCGAAATCCTTCTTTGTATCTCTGTGAATCAAGTATCTCTCTACAAATGTTCCAAGTACAAAGATTAATCTCTCATATGCGTTTCCTGTAGCTCTAAACTGTGCGTCTTGTTGTAAGATAATCTCTGTCATAAGTTAACGACAAAAATGTGCCAAGTGTCGTAATTATCGTCGTCCCTAAGCAAAGCTCTGTAGAAGTCGATGTACTTAACTCGTAATAAACAAAAGTGAAATGCTCTGAGTATAGATATGGTAGTTATTAGGCTTATTGCCGTGATCAAGTAAGTACTATAATGTAGCATATTGTTGTGCTACAGAAAAGACTGCCTCATTGTAGCTATACCACAAAAGTTACTACTAAAACATGTTTTACTTTCCAGAAGAATGTAGAAATACTGCGTAGATATAAAACAGATACAACGCAAAAGCAATGATGTAAATGATGTTACTCATAAATAGCGTCGTGATATAATCATGTAGCTGTCAAATTAATCAACCACTGTGTCATCTGTTATCTCTCGGAAATTACTTTAAATCCATCATGTCTTTTCAAGTAAACCAAAATGTTGCATTAAAATCTCATTAGCAGTACATGTTAAAAATATGTAAGCCTTATAGTTGTTATGTAATAGTGCAACTAACAAGCAAGAATGTACACACAGTAACACTGTGTCATCTGTTCAGTACAAAAATTCATTCGTAATTACTGTCTAAATAAGTTCCCTAGGTTTTTGCATGGATGGTTGACTTCAAACCACAGTTGCATGTTAACAGTTTCTGAGTGTGACAAAGCGTACTAGTAACGTGAAGTGAAAAAATTTGTGGCAAATTCTAAGTTAGAAAGTAGATTATCTCTCAATCCACGGTTTGACAAGTGAAATTTGGTGTAAACCTTTACTCCTCCTAGTACGCAGAGTTTCAACTTCAACGCAATTGTCGGCCGCGGTGGTCTCGCGGTTCTAGGCGCGCAGTCCGGAGCCGTGCGACTGCTACGGTCGCAGGTTCGAATCTTGCCTCTGGCATGGATGTGTGTGATGTCCTTAGGTTAGTTAGGTTTAAGTAGTTCTAAGTT